>NW_012267264.1:14537147-14568110 GCF_000151885.1 Dipodomys ordii
AAACAAAGGAGGAGGCTACAATGCTTGATAAGAAATGTACTCACTATCTTGCCCATGTAATTGTAACCCCTCTGTACAGTATTTTTACAATAAAAATAAATTAAAAAAAGAAAAATACTAGGTTTCCTATCAGGTTATATCAACAATCCCATTTGTTGATTTTTTTAAACTTTCTAATATAGGTCAGAATGAATTACACACCACAATCTATTTTCACTCAATCAGGATCTTCCTTTAATTTTAAAAATAAATTATTTCTTTTTGTCTAAGTGTACCAACGTACATAAAAATGTAAACAAGATAAAATCTTGAAGTCACTATTTTTAGTCATCATAAATAATAAAATAGGTAATAGATTCCAGGTACTAAAGAAAAGTTGATAATTAGGATAAGTACACTTTTTAAAAATATATATAATATAAATATATGACTAATCGATCTTGAACTGAGTTATTGTTAAAATTTTGGAGAACTGAAATTAAGAACAATTAGCAAAATTCATAATGCTGATATTTATTAAGTGGATTACAAAACATGGAATTTTATTTTAGGTCCTTTGTTGTGAACTTTCCCAGCATGATTTAATAAAACTGTAATATGAGAATATACAAACTAATGTAAGAGTCATTACTTTCATTAAAAATAGTACAGTGAATAAATTAACCCCAAACAATAAAACCTGAGCAGTTGATGTATGTAAGTCATTTACATCTTGTAGACTCATTTGGGGTAGGGAAGAATAAATGTGTTATCGTGGAGGTTTCATTAGCACTTGCATTTCAATTGACTTCTAAGCACACAATAAGAATACAAAAGCAATAAATATCATCCATAAACAAGAATACTATGCAAGGTTGTGGCTTTTTTATAACAAGATGTTCTGTGCCATTACACTTTAATAGTCCTGCTGAATTTTCAATATGAAAAAAGCTAAAGAGGCCTGCTGTGGTCCCATTGTTGCATTCTGTAATCATATTTTATTCTGCTTTATTGCATCACTCTACATTCAAAGCTACGTACCTGATGATGCCTCTTGGGAAATACCAAAGATGTTTCAGGAAATCACGAGTATAATGCAGTTGCATCTTTTAGTGTTCTGTACCTAAAGGTCTTCATTTAAGCAAAAGAAGTACTTCAATGTAAGTCACAAATTAACAGCTTGTCACATCTACTGGATTTATATGCATGAGGATTTATTGGCAAATACAGTTCATTTTAAAGATGTCTTTACATCTTACTGGTATACTGGTTGATGTAATATAAAAAAAAACTGTTCAGTGCACTCAAGAGAATAATAAAAGCAGAGAGATTTCCTCTGACAGCTGGCCATGCCGTGCTCTATTTACGTTCTATTATTTGGGATATAAGATTTCTTTATCATTGTGTATAGATCAGTATGATTTTTTTCTCAAAAGATTTTTTTATCTTCTAGATTATACCAGAATGAGAATTCTTGGTGTCAGTGTTTTAATCTAACAAAAAAGTATAGTGTAAAACCAGCAAAAACAAAATTAAAATACACAAGCTACTTTTTAAGAAACCTTGAGAAAAATTCTGAATGCTCTCTGAAATGCATTTGGAGATAGCTATCTCACTTCGTGGTGCTGCCAGAACAGAAAATCTGATAGCCTTGTACTTTCTCCAGTGTTGTCCTATCAAGCTTTTCGGATGAGATTGACAAATGCCACCCTGGACATCTCTCAGCTCCTTCAAGGGTTTCTACTTCAGACTGAATGTTAGTCTTTGGAACCAGCTTTGTTCATTGACATCAGGGGGGTTGAAACAAAGTATGCTATTTTAACTGTGAAACACACAAGCCCAGATCCTGGTTCCTCACTTGGAAGATCTCCTCTTCCTTCAGTTCTCAACTATTACTCCATATTGTGATTGTTCTGCTTGAAGTGGCTGCTCTGCCAACTCATTTTCTTTTTATCTCTGTTTCATTTACTTCTTTGTAGCATTGAAATTTGTAATAATGAAATTCCTAACTTTGTTATACTAGCTACCATTAGTGTTTTAGTGGCATTTCATTACTTAACTGCTTTTTACCTCCTTATTTAAAATAAAATAGTAATTCAAAATTGTTTGATTGTTGCCAGGACAATCTACACAATAATTGTAAAGCAATCAACAAATTCCAAACAAAATAAACAGAAATGTGTAATGTATAAATCCCTGAATAAATATATGGTATTATCTATATTGATAACTCTAATGGCATCACTTTACAACTTATGGCTTCATTCTGTCTAGATTCCCCACCATTTATAGGTATACCTGATAGAAGAAAATTGAGGGTCACTCTTAAAAGAATATAAGTATTTGATTCAACCAAGTTATTAATTACCAACTGTTAAATTAGTATATGAGTTTACTTTTCCCATAGAGAAATAACAATAATATCTTTTATTTCTGAATGGTATTTAATAAGAGTCTAAAAATGCAGTGTTCTTTGTATCTGTTATCTTGTCTAATCCTCACAGAATCTTATAAGGTAGCAGCTAATTACTCTTATCTCTCTTTCACAATGAGTAAATTAAAACACAGAGAGATTATGTAATTATTCAGAGAATCCAACCCAGTAAGATACCACGCTGGTTTTGAAGGGGCTGTCAGCCCCATGAAATCTACCTGGGAACTGAAGCTCTCAGCAGGCAATATAGCTGTGACTCTGCTTTTACATGACCCCTGAAGTTACTGCTACAAATGGATCTTAGATTCTAGAATTCCTTCCATTACCAAGCACAGAATGATTCTCTTTTACCTACTCAATGAGCATATAAAAGAGTGATATAGGAATGTCATATCTGAAAATATCCAAAAAAGTTTTCTTTTTTAGTTCATTATTAGCACTTGAGAAAAAAAAAAACACGACAATTTTTTCACAGTCTGTCAAAGTCCTCCATTGGTATTGTTCTGAGAGATTCTCAAAGAGGAGGAAATGTATACCTAAGTTCCTGAGAGGCTCTTGTAGATTTTATAGCTCCCATTAATCTACTCTACTCCACCCTGCCCACACCTGACAGCATCTCCTCTGAATGGCAGTTGGCAAGTGAAGTGAGCAAAAGGTGTATCCTTTGTCAGTATACTAGGCTTGGACTATAGTGCAACTATTTTGGAAGAAGTGTGAAGGGTCGTAAGGGCAGAGACAACATAGGTTTTGTTCTAGCTGCTGAAATACAAATTGATCATTGTTTCCAAGACTTGTTAGAAATACGCTAACAATTAGAAATGATAAAAGCTCATATTTATGAAGCGTCATTGATGTTTATTAGATGTTCTATTAAGCAATTTAATTTAACATAAGGCTCCCCAACATCTAATCTATATGAGCATTGTTCCCATTACCATTTCTCCTACTTCATAGTAAAGCAAGAAAATGTGTCAAAATTATTCTCCCAAGTTCACTTCATTTTATGAATGGTGGGTCTTGAGTTTAAAGCCAGGTGAACCCAAATTCAGACTCAGTGGTCTTACAGTCACATACAATAATGTCAACTTTCCAAGAATATGAGATCATCTTCTTTAGCTACTCTCCCACTACATGATTTCAAAACACACACACACACACACACACACACACACACACACAGCATTCTCTGTTAGAAGTTGCTATGTGGCTGATTAGTGGATCTTTGACTCTTTAGGACTAGAGAGTAGCTCTCTAGTTCTTTTGAGAGAACTAGAATAGTATCAAGATGAGATTTAACTTTCCTAAGAATGTGATTTTTTTAAAAATATATTGCTATATCTGAGCTTATAGAATTATAAGAGTTTTGCCTCAGCATATTTTATGTGGAAACAGATTCTTATAGTATATAACATCACAAACAAAATATTCTATATTCAAGGTGCTCAGGAGTCTAAAACTAAGCCCCCCAAGTGCATGAAGCTTTTCACACACATTTCATTCTCAATTACTGTTGCTGAATGTGACAGCATTTTTACTAACATTCTTGTTTTCTTAAGCACAGCAGCACAAGATCATTTAGTGTACTAAAATCTATGATTTTTCAGTCTTCTTTGTCTCTCTCATACTATCAAATTGCTTGCATCCCATTTGCCAGGTGCTTTGGTCTACAATCTTCTGTATGGACTGAAAGAAAAATAATTAAAATTTTAAGGAAATTTTAACTAAGTGAGAACTTACATTATATCCAAAGGATATCAATGTTGAAAATAGGGCTTAGAAGTGAGGACATTGAGATTCCACTTCACCCCACTTAGAATAGCTATAACCAAGAACTCTAATAACAACAGATGCTGGAGGGGATGTGGCCAAAAGAGAACCCCAGTGCAGTGTTGGGTGAGAGTATAAACTTGTTCAATCACTCTGAAAAGTGGTATGGAGGTCCCTCAATAGGCTACACATAGAGCTCCTCTATGACCCATTAATCCCACTTTTAGGCATTAACCCAAACAATCACAAACAAGGCCATACTAAAGTTACCAGCACAACTATGTTTATTGCAGCATTATTCACAATAGCTAAGATATGGAACCAATCCAGATGCCCCTCAATAGATGAATGGATTAAGAAAATGTGGTACATATACACAATGGAATTCTATACCTCCATCAGAAAGAATGGCACCACCCCATTTGTTAGGAAATGGAAAGATTTGGAAAAAATCATGGGAAGGGAAAACAAAGGAGGAGGCTACAATGCTTGATAAGAAATGTACTCCTTATCTTGACCATGTAATTGTAACTCCTCTGTACAGTATTTTCACAATTAAAAAAAACATCAAAAATCATATTAAGGGAATTAAGGTAGGCACAAAGAAACATAGGTCCCATATTTCCCTAATTATTTATAATTTGTACTGTGTGATTTTTTTTGTTTCTTTTATATGTTCTTCCCCCATGGTATAAACCCTGTTCTCACTGTATTTGATTCGGTGCCCTGTATCTTCTAAATATATTTTTTTTTCAAATTTGAGGAGGTGAAGGGAAATAACAAAACGCTGAAATAAGGAAACAGATTGACCCATGGTAGCAATGAGATGTACAAAATACTGTGTTGAAATGGAACTTTACAACTTCAGTATGGGGAGGGAAGTTGGGGAGGTGGGGAGGGAAAGGATGGTAGGGGAAAAACAAAGGAGAAGGTAACAATGCTCAACAGGAAATGTCCCCATTATCTTACTCATGTAACTGGAACCCTTCTGTATAGTATCTTTACAATAAAAAATATATATTTAAAAAAATAAAAATAAAAGTTGAATTGTTAAACTGATACTTCTTGAATGAACCAAGGGTTAAGCAATGTTCAAAATTTTCATAAATAGATCTTAATCTCCTTTTATGCTTACATTAAGGTAGACTCTTCCCTTTTTTAGAGTGGAAAGTGAAACTCCAAGAGGTTAAGTAAACTGCCAAACCATACAAACAGAGTGTAGCTAATCCAAAATTCAAATTCAAGGCTGTTAATTTTACAAAACCTATATTCTTATATTACCTCTCTGCTTTCTTTGGTAATTTACATTTAGATTAAAGGACTGCAGTATTTTAAACTCTTTCAGACTTAACAAAATTAACAACATCAAATGGGAAATTTACTTACAGAACTATTCAAGATGAAAACTAATAGGATATAACAAATAAACTTTACTCTTATACTCCTTTACGTCATACTGTCTATATGAGACTTGTCTGCTTGGGTATGCTGCTCAAGATACCCTCTATTCTGAACCAGTCACTTCTTTTGCTTGCAACAAAGTATTACATCTCTTAGGAAAGCTTCCACCTTCTTTTTCTCTTTTCTGACTTTTACACTATACCAGGGAATACAGAGCTATCATGCTTATATTTTGCTTGGACCCTGAGATCAATCTGAATTAAGAACTCATTTCCACAGGATATCCAAGTTTTTGCAGCTATAGACTAATATGATGCATATCTAATGTTCTGTCAGACCCAAATGTACTCAGCAAGACATTGTTTAGAACAAAATAGCAAAATGAGGATTTAGCTGATTGATCCTACACTAGCAGCCTGAGTGAAACATTTGAAAAGCACAAAATCTATGAAACACCAAACGAAGAGTAAGGTAAAAACAACCCAAATAATTACAATCTACTGAGACATGAAGATAGACAATGCGAAACTTAAGCCTTGCTTTTCATAATTCAGATGATTATTTTGGGTTTTCTAAATTATCCATACTGTCATATCATCATAGATCATGAGCAGGCAATGATCATTTTAAATTTGATTTTGATTTCCAATCTCCTTTTCCCTTTCTCCTCATTAATTCATGAGCTATTCACTCAAAACAATGATAAATCATAATGATTTTCAAACATTTATTTTCCTTTATTTTAGAGGGAAATATGGAGGTTGTGAAAATAAGTACATTGTAAAGAGAAATGTAAAAGATGGGCTCTAAAGAGAGGAGGCAGGAAAAGAGAACTGTAGAAGTGGTTATCTGAGGGAAAGTTGGGTTGAAGGAATTAAAAACTCTTGTAAAAACAGAGATCCAATGGAATAATATTAATGGAAAGATAAACAGAGGTAGTAGAAACTGATTAAGATTTAGTTAAAATAATCTGATGTGTCATAAAAATGCAGGCACAGATAGAACAGAAGGAACCCAGTACAATTGAAAGTTAAACTTATAGATATATTAAAAAGTCTCATCATTCCATTCTCTGGAACTTACCCTGAACCTCAGAAAATATATAAATGTAAAAATATGTTAGGTAATACAGAGTAAGTGCTAGAAATGAGACAAAAGAAATAGTCAGAAGGCTCAGACCAAGCCATTCAGAAAACTTTACTTTTGAGGCCCAATTTAGATACATACTTGAAGAAAGTAAGCCTTGCTTGAGAATATGGGCTAAAAGTACCAATATCAGACAAGAGTACACATAGAGATCTGAGTTTCTGGCACAAATGATGTGATATCAAAATTTGGAGTCAGTGCAAATAAATCATTTGATAGGTTTTTTGGAGACATAAATTAAAATTACCAAAGTTACATACTTCTATATAATATGCTAATTTTAAGCTAAAGAATGAGTTCCAATTTAATTTTTTTCAATATAAATAGAGAAAGCAAGCTTTGTCAGTAAAGATGTGGATGTTTATTTCTTCACGTAAAACCGGAAGCAAGCATAATGGTTAGGAGTAGGAAAATGTCTCAGTATGTGATATGGCTTTAAATTTTATACTGAGTACATATTCAAAGAAATGTAAATCAATATACTAGAGAGATACCTGAACACCATGTTTATAACTGCACTTTTTAATGATAGAAAAGAAATAAAACCAGCCTATATGCCCAATAACTGATGACTGATTAATGAAAATGTGGTACATGTAAAACAAAAGATTGTTCAGCCTTAAAGAAGAACAAAATCTGCAAGACAAGGACTGGGATTCATAAGATTAAACACAAATATTACACAAAAGATGATATCCCATTTCTTCGCTCATGTTCAGAAACTAGGCATAAAGTAATAATAACATGATATTATTGTAGAAGAATGCTGGGAAGAGAACAAAAGATGAGGTCAGAGGAGAAAAGAAGATGATGGAGGATGAACAAGAATATATACATGAAAACAGCATAGCAACATCCACTAAAAAAAAGTCTTTAAAGAAACAAGGAGAAAACAGTGTATTATGTGTGTATACATTTTGATATTTATCCAAATGATATTCTTTATATAATTAAGTTATGCTAATATTTTAGAACTTATTTCATTATATTTTGTCTCTGGTCCTTAGTCAATACGACTGATCTGCCACAGGTATTTTCAGTTACTTAAATTCTTCCAAAATAAAATTTTACTTTTCTATCAAAAAGAACGGTTGCAAGTTTTAGCTCCTATTTTGTCAAAACTTTGTGTTGAGTACTATTGCTATTAAATTGAATTTTAGAACTAGAATGTAGTTCCAAGAGCTAAGGACCTGTTCTTATACAAGTTGTAATTTGGGGGGGGGTCATGGTGCTTGAACTCTGTCTGGGCCTGGGCTCTAACACTGAAGCCACAGTGCCACTCCCACAAGTTGTAATTTTTAAGATAAATTAATATTCTATCATATTTTAATTTCTAAACTCCTGCCATGATGTATATGTATTTGCTGCCCCATGAGCACTCGGTGAGCACTTGGGATAAAATTGCCACTCAACAAGAATTCACAATCCTATAACTACAACTGACATTATATACCGTTTTATATTTTATCAACCATAAAACTGTGGGGCTTGAACGCTGAGCCTGGGCACTGTCCCTGTGCTCTTCACCTCAAGGTGAGAGCTCTACCACTTGAGCTACAGCACCATCTCTGGTTTTCTGGTGGTTTATTGGAGGTAAAATTCTCACGGACTTTGGTACCCGGGCTGGCGTTGAACCAGGATCCTCAGATCTCAGCCCCTTGAGGAGCTAGGATTACAGGTGTGAGCCACCAGCAACCCACTAACTATAAAACTATTTTCAGAAAGCATATGCTTGCTAGAGCATGAGTACTACATCCCACAGAAGTAATTCTTATGTTCTCACTTTCTACTGCTGAAGTTAAGAGTATAGAAATACATGGATGTTTCTGATGATCACCACAGTGGCAGACACCTCCTCAGCCATGTTTAAAAGAACATAGGAGAGGTGACATAATATTTAGCTTCTTTCGTCCTCCACAGTCTTTTTTGAACTCATGCTCAAGCAAATGAAAGTTGCACCAACTATTATTACAAGCCTTGGAGAATTATACTTGCACAGGGCTATGCATTATCCAAGTTGGAGGCAAAATGGTAGAAGTGATGAGTGTTGCCCATGGTGAACAGAAATATTTACAAATGGGTTTGTTTTCTTCCTTTATCACTGAGCACAGCCTATTCTTGGTGAAAACCCAAAGTATTCAATTGAAATTTCATTTATGCGCAGGAGGAGCTTCAGATATATTTAAAAAGAAGGAAAAAAACACTCTTCAAAAGCTCTTTTTCTTTGAAATAGACACAAAGGAAAGGTGAAATTCATCTGAAGACTGTTCAAAGGAATCAGAATCTCAGTAAAAGGAGGAAAATGAAAATATGCTCAAAGCCATCTTTGTCTCTTCAGAAATATTTTACAAATGGAATCAAGGAATATTTGCTTAGAGCAATAAAGCCATTCTCACTAGAGAATAAAAATGATACGCATGTATGTTTACACACAGTTTCTCCACATTTGCAATAAATTCACTTTACAGAGCATTGAACTCACAGGATTAACAGTAACTATTAAGTTTTGGAAAATGGGGAGCTTGGAATGCAAGAACTTTCTACTTGAAAGTCATTATACAATACATTTCAGAAATCCTTACAAACTGTGTCTATTCGATGGGATGATATAATAATTTATGGACAATCTAAAGAAACACTCTCAGTTCAGAAGTACTGAGTATCACTAGTTAGAGAAACCCTTGTACTCAGCACACTTTCAGCTAAATCACTTGACATACACGCTTTGAAATTTATGTCAATATTACCTTGAAATACAATAAGATAATATAATGTTTCCAGTTTCATGGAAACGCAGCTATAGCTTAAATAGGCTTATTGAATGTTGGAAGAGTCTTTTAAAGTCTTTAACTTCATGTGGGGAGGAATTACTAAAAGCTGTCAATGCTCATAGTCTGGGAGAGGTTTTTCAAAGACATTTGAGCTCCCCATTGAGCCACTTGAGCCATTGAAACATTGAGCCACCCATGTTGTCATAGATGAAAATGGAAGTAGATATGCTTTGCTGAGCTCTTCAAAGTGGGGAAGTGATAGCCTGTCTTACCAATTAAAACAGTTGATGAAGGAATTGTCTCAGATTTGGGCATGGGAAAGAAGTTTAGATTCAGGAAGCTGTTCTAAATCACAGACCCATCGACTTTAACTAAAATGCAGTCCAGTAGTAGAACCAAGTAGTGTAAGTTAGCATTTGCTTATGAGAGAAGAGCCTGCATTTGCAATCTTTTTCTGTGCTTTTAGCTGAGTGATTCTTCCTAAGTTGTAACTTCTTTTTTTTAAATTTAATTTTATTTTGTTTGTGAACATACTGTATAGAGGGGTTACAATTACATGGGCAGGATAATGCGTACATTTCTTAACAAGCATTGCAGTCTCCTCCTTTGGTTTACCCTTCACATCCCTTCCCAGCCTCCCCCCTCGCCCCCTAAGTTGTAACTTCTTGATGCCAGCATCTTCATGCCCTCATAGCCCTTTGACCATATTAAGTATGACTGACATGTAGGTAAGTAGTTGAATACAAATTATGAAAAGATATAGTCTATGTGTATTGTCTATGTACAGTATGTGGCTGCAATTGGATAAATAAACACAACATATTCTGAACACACACACACAATCATATTAGCTATCTGGCACTAATGGCCTCTAAGAAATGAAGTGATACTGACTTGAATTTAGATATAGATATGGAACACTATACTACAAATGATCCCTTTATAGAGAGCAAGATTAAATTTTAGATTTATTTAAACATAATTGTCCCTTGGTGGCTGTAGTAATAGGGACTAAAACAAGGTAAAAGATCCATTTGCAAGTGTTTCTATTTCCTTATGAATCCGGAGATGTCACTTTTTCTGATGGAAGCATAAAATTCTATTGTGTATATACACCACAGTTTCTTGATCCAATCAATTATTGAGGGGGAACTGGGTTAGTTTCAAATCGTAGCTATTGTGCATAATGCTGCTATAAACATAGTTGGGCTGGTAGCTTTAATGTGGCCTTGCTTGTGATCATTGGGGAAATGCTCAAGAGTAGGATTGCTGGGTCATAGGGGAGCTCTATGTGTAGTCTTTTGAGGAACCTCCATACTGCTTTCCAGAGTGGTTGGACCAGTTTGCATTCCCACCAACAGTGTAGTAGTGTTCCTTTTTGGCCACATCCCCACCAGCATCTGTTATTGTTAATTTTCTTGATAATGGCCATTCTAACTGGGGTGAGGTGGAATCTCAATGTTGTTTTGATTTGCATTTCTTTCATGGCCAGAGATGTTGAGCATTTCTTCTTTCCTCTTCAGAGAAGTCTCTCTTTAAATCTTTAGCCCACTTATTAATCAGGCGGTTGTTTCTTTGAGGATTTGTTGGGGGATTCAATTTTTTGAGTTCCAGGTATATTTTAGATATGAGACCCTTGTCTGTTGTATGGCTAGTGAAGATCTTCTTCAATCCATGGGCTTTCTATTGATCTTGCTTGCTATGTCCTTTGCCATCCAGAAGCTCTGCAATTTCATGCAATCCCATTTGTCCAACCTTTCTTTGATTTGTTGTGTTTAGGAAGTTTCTACCTGTGCCAAGGAGCTCTAGCATATCCCCTATCCCTTCCTGAAATATTTTCAGGGTATCTGCTCTTACCTCAAGGTATTTGATCCATTTGGAACTGATTCTTGTACAGGGTGATATATAAGGATCTAACTTCAGTTTTTCTACATCTGTATAACCAATTTTGCCAGCACCATTTGTTGAAGAGGCTGCTTTCTCCCATTTGATAATTTTGGCTCCCTTATTAAATATTAGGTGGCTATAGTTCTCTGGAATCATGTCTGGATTTTGAGTTTTATTCCATTGGTCCTTAGGCCTGTTCCTGTGCAAGCACCACGATGTCTTTATAACTACAGCTTTATAATAGTTTGAAGTTTGGTATTGATATTCCTCCAGCACTGTTTTTCCTGCTAAGGATTGTTTTCGTTATTCGCGATCTTCTATTATTCCATATGACCTTTTTATTGCTTCTTCTAGTTCATTAAAGAATGAAGTTGGGCTATACATGGATATTGCAGTGAATTTACATGGTGATAATTCTCCTAAACAAGGAGCATGGAAGGTTTTTACAGTTTCTTAAATCTGCTTAGGTCTTTAAAGTTTCATCATAGAGGTCCTTCAATTCTTTGGTTAAGTTTATTCCTAGGTATTTTTTAGGCTATTAAAAAAGAGTTGCTTTTTTATTTCAGCCTAACTCTTCTAATTGTTGGCATAAAAAAGCTACTGATATTTGAGGGTTAACTTTATACCTTGCTACTTTGTTTGGAAAAAAATCATATTAAGTGAAGTAAGCCAGACCCAAATAAACATTTGTAATGATTAGTATATATCTAGAATAATTATAGCAGAGAATCACAATAGCTCAATGGCTATGTACATATGATCATATAAATTGATGCAGCTCATAATGAACTCCAAGATACAGAAATAAAAGGTCTTTTTTGTTGTTGTTGACCTTGTTGTCATCACTGTACAGTATCAAGTTCTTTCTTTTTATTTTATTTTTATGTTTATTTTCTTTTTCTCTTTGGTTTATCTTCATTAGTCACTGTTTTTTATTCTGGTACCCTGAGTCTTTTATATATGTTTATCTGATTTGGGGAAGGGCAAGGGAATAACTAAATAGTGAAACAAGGACAAAGGGGGAACCAATGCAACAGTGATACTCACAAGACACTGTGTTGGAAATGAACTTTACAACTTTGGGAGGGGAAGGGGAAGAAATGGGGAAGAAGGATAGTGGGAGTGAGTAACAATGTTCAACAAGAAATGTACTCACTACCTTATTTATGTAATAGTAACCCCTCTGTATAGCACCTTGACAAAAAATTAAAAAGATCCATTTGTTATATGTTGATGTCAAGTTGATAGTGTTAGTTGATGATAAAAAAGTAAAATGTGTTATGTTTTAAAACAATGTTTGTAAGCAGCTTATCTATTAAAAGTGAAAACAGCATTCTTTCCTCATCAGGTATAAAAATTACACAGAATAGGAAAGATAAAGCTTGCTCAGGACAAATGTCACAAGAGGCAGAAATACAAGTGGGTCCCTATCTTCTATTTCCAGGTTACTGACTTTTCCTCTACTGTATCATACTAGTTCTCATGGACATATGTCCCCTTACCATATAAGACGCTGCTTCCTCTGAGAGGACTGGTGAAATTATAAAAATCATAATCATAAAATATTTAAGCTTCATAGAAAGTAGAATGTGCTTTATAAATATTAAATATTAAATGCTAGGTGACTAGACATATAAAATAGTTACGCTTTATGCTTCCAGCAATGATTAAATATATTTTTTTAAAGAACTGGCCTTTTGTGCTTCTACTTATTTTTAAATCCAAGCATTTGGCAGTGTCCTCTTTTTTGTCACCTTTTGTACTGCTTACATCCTTTTAACCAAAAAGCTTATATTTATATTTATTTAATTATACTATATTTATAAGGCAATGATATATGCAGCAATTATAACACTTAAAAGTAAAGATTGCATGAATTGGATGCCATAAAAAAGAAAAGCAGTGAGCATTGATGTTGTGAGGATATTTTAAATCAAAAAGAAGAGCTGGCTTACTTGATTGTGGGGAATAGTCTGTCCATAAGGAAAAGGGGTTCCTAATGAGGATGGATGCATCTCCTAAGTGCATCCGAAGCGGCAGCAGCACAGATGAAATTGTGATGCATGTCGAGAGCCTTTCCTTTGAACGATGCCTGTTATAACACTATGTTTGAAGCCACTAGAAAGCATTCTTCTATGTATTGTACACCAAATAAAATGGCATGATGGAAACAAATATCACACAGCGATAAGTGGCCAGATATTGTGAGTTCTTTGGAAAACAAAAGAATTTTCCATGATCCAATTGTCTGACAGTATATATTTTACTCAGTTGACAAATTTCTTTTACCTTCTTAACCAAAACCAATTGGTGAAGCCTGTGAAAATTGTTTTGTACAGAAGCAAGACTTTTTGCACTATTATTAATGACTGATGGTTTCAGTTTAGATTTTATTGAAAGCTATTAAAGGAGATCAAAGTTAATATAATAAAATGTACTTCCAGATGATTTTTCAAAGTATATAAACAATCATGTATTCGTTTCTACTTTCAGTAATTTCAAATAAAAAGTGTATATAAATATTCAGGAAGTGTTGGTTCTGCCAACACTTTAAAACTTCCAGAAATAAAACAAGACACAAGTAGTTTGCCTGCAAATTCAAAAGATCCACTCTGCGCAAGCTATCACAAGGTTTTAATATTAAAACCAATGTCATTTCAGGTGGCAAATTTTCAAAAATAGTAACTAGCATATGAATTTTACTATGTTGGTGAAGTATAGATGCTGAGAAAAAAACAAAAATTTGTGGTTTCTTATTTCTTTTCAGATCCATAAATAAAGAGAACTATGTACAAATTGTACATGAATTTTTCAAGACTTAAGTTTGAATCCTATGGGTGAAGATATATATCCAGCATAAAAGATTCATCTTCAGTTTTAAATACTCTTGTGAGAATAACATAGTCTTTCTTAGATTTGAGAATCTGTGAGATGATTCTCAATAAATTTCTAGAAATAGAAAAGACAGATTATATTCATTGCTATGTAACCTAAAACTCTAACATGCTTTATCTGCTTCCTAACACATTGCTTTAAAAAATCAACTCAAAATTATGCTTTCATTCAACTGTTTTATCTGTGATCAGTACTCTCTCAATTATGATAGCTGTTTCTTCTACAAAAAGAGACTGAGGAGGAAAAGATAAAGAATAAAAGGACTAGGTGCATGCTTCATGCTGATGTCACTTATTGGTGTTATCTAGCATGTATGATACTATAATTTTAGATGACATTTTAAAAGAAACAAACAAATAAAAAGAAATCTTACACAACAACCACTGCCAAGAATTTCAAGAGAAGAATGGAGTTTGGTAATTTGCTCATCTTTAACTTTATAGCTAAAGGAATTGGAACAGAAAAGAGTTAAGTTGGTATCCAGTTTACTAGGGAGAAAGTTATTAGTAAAACAAAATAAAAAAATCCTAGTTTACTGATTCACTTTATCTCATTCTCAACTGTTGATTTAAGAGTAAAAGGTGGGTCATAATTTGTCTGTGTGTAAGAAAATGAAATAATCAAATTTCCAGCATAGTTCTGTTGCTGCCAGTTCTGTTGTTAGGTATTTGGTTTAACTGGATAAATCAGTTTCACACTGAAATTAAAGCTACTGTCACCTGGAAAACAGCACCTGAACTCTAGTGAATGATATGTACTTATTCATTCATTGAGGCACTATCTAGTAAGTGCTCACTAAGTGCCTGATAACTGTTTACTGGATTCAGGAGAGAGAAATCAACAAAAAAAAGCTAGCCTTAAACACCTTACATTTTTAAAGAGATATGGCACAAAATAACAATAACGAGAATTTCAAAGGGAAAACAAAACACTCTGTAAGAGAGCTTATTAATTAGGGGATCTGAAATGCACTCATTATATTGCCCATGTAATTGTAACTCCTTCTTACGGTATTTTCGTAAAAATAAAAGAAGAAATTATCTTAATATGTCTGTTTAAAATGGTGTGTTTTTTATCCATTTCTATTATGAAATCAGACAGTAGTTATTGTTAGAAGGAATATGTGTTGGACATTTGCGAGACATTATGGAAGATAAACAAGTTTCAGCTATTCAAAATTCTACATATTTTCTGTATCATTTTTCTTCCATTACCTTGACCTGGATAATATGACCAGTCTAAATAGAAGTGAGGAAGCCATCTATTTCTCAATGCTGGGTAATTTCTTAGGCTGATTTTTACTTGTAGAGTAATTCAGAGTATATATACTACTTTGAGGCCTTCAATATCCTCAAACATCGAAAATAAGAAAAAGGTTGGGAAGAATTACATTTCTTGAGAAAGTGTGAAGTGAAGACAAACTTGACAGAGGCAGGAAGACCTCTAGATTTAAATAGTAACACATATCACAACAATCAAAAACAAAACAAAATTGGTTTCTAGATAAATGCAATTTTAAACAAATTCAGTTAGCTCTCAGCCTTGCCTATGACTCAGTAAAGACAAGAGCACAAAGATTTCATTGGAGGATATATTAAATTTTCAAAACACTTAGATATCATATGCTGTGATTCGTAGGTGTATTTCCAGCTAGATGCATTAAGTGCTAGTTTAAACTGAACCAGATAAACATAGGTAGATGACTTATCTTCTCAATAATTCACTGAAAGGAACTCAACATTTTCCCATTTCCTGTATTCAACCCACAAGCACCCTTTAAGCCACCCAAACAGAAAATTATTTGATGCCATACTTGTTTGTATCCCTATTAAAAATATATCTTAGGTTCTGTTTTCATACACAGTCATTATTAGTTCCTTAACATAAGCAAGAAAATTCTATTTAATCTACAATTTATTTGAATTATAGCATTAAAATAATTATAATTTCCTCTTTCACTCTAGGAAAATGCATTAACAGTTCCCATAGGGAAGTCAGGAAATTGATACAGAGTTCTGGATTGTTAGAGTAGAAAGCATATTTGCTTTAAAATCAGATAATTAGTTTAGAGACACTTAGATATTATTTACTGTGAAGCTCTAAGCACTTTGGAAATGCTAATTCACTTGCTCCTTGCATCAACTCTTAATAAGAAGGTGTTATTATTATTATCATTTTCATTCAAATTTTACAGATAAGGGCTTTGAAGCACAAAATTTTTAAAAGTAAACTGGCCAAAAGTCACATCGTTTTCCTAATATGAAAAAAACATATCATACTTCAGAAAATTGTAAACATTGGATCAAGAATTTATAATGAAGCTAGTATTCCTAGAACACAGTCAAGACTTACTAAAGGTTATTATACAATTAAAAAAATTAAAATAGATTCCAGTTTCTTACAGCTAGCAAAGATCATACTTTAAATCAGAAAAGGGAGGAAAGTCTTGTTCTTTGATAAATCTAGAGTGAAAATTCTTTTATTTCTGTCTACTCATCCATGATAAGGAGGGTTTTCATATTCTTCCCCAATTTGAGCTTCTTCTTTGCCTCTCTTCCATGATTAGGAAGGACAAAAAATAGCATTCTCTACTTGAAATAAATAGCTTTGAGAATTTCACAAACAGCAATAGGAGTTACAATCATGACTTCTTCAAAAATAAAACAAAAAAATCACAGAACCCTTAACAGTAATCATTCAGAAATAGTGTTAGCCTGTAAATTTAATGCAACAAGGAAAACAGTAAGGTAATTTTCATAATCCATGCATTTCACAATGTCCTCTTCAAAGGAAGTTATTAAACATAATTTAAGAAAAGTAAAAGTATATGAATAAAGAAGCCTTGAATAATATTTAATAATAAATCCTAGCCTTCAATTAACCTCAATTCTTGATTTTCTTATTTGTAAAATACAAGTCTAATGCCTCTTTGCCTCACTCTTGGGGTCAATGGAGACCATCATTTATTCTCTATATATTCTAATTCCTTCCCAAAGTGACTAAACATGCATGGGACTCTTAAAACAAGGTGATTTTTTTTTTACAAACAAAAGTTAACCTTCCCTTACTCCATCTACTTCCTTTTTAAGAGTCTCCAGCCTTAATATTTGCTGAAAACTTTGTTGTGTGCCTGTCAACATCAATTGGACATAGATTTATGTACTTCTTCTTTACCTTCATCTAATGCCTCCCAATTAGATTACTCAGGGCCTATTGCTGGATAAAGAAAACTTAACTTAGATAACTGCTCTGCTGACTTTTTACATGGGTTAATACAGACCCTATAGTGGCCTGCAAATTTCCCCATTAAAAAATAGAGTGGTGGCTCACGCCTGTAATCCTAGCTAGTCAGGAGGCTGAGATTTGGGGATTGTGGTTCAAAGCCAGCCTGGAGCAGGAAAATACATGAGACTCTTATCTCCAATAAAGAACTAAAAAATCGGAAATGGCGCTGTGGCTCAAGTGGTAGAGCACTCGCCTTGAGCTGAAGAGTGCAAGGACAGTGCCCAAGCCCAGAGTTCAAGCCGCATGACCCACAAAAAAGAGAGAGAGAGAGAAGTAAAGAAAGAAAGAAAATAGAGTGGAATTTGAATGGAAATAGTTTTGTCACTTTGTGACACAAGGAGACTGTTCTATGCATAAATTCACTAAATCTCCACAGATAATTTGTTTAATTAATTCCATAGAAGAAGTTTAAAGTTTGATATGAGATATTTTTTGAATATCTTTCTGCGGGCTTCTTGAACTTGTGTTAAAGATCACTGAAAGTTTGAAAATGGTATTCTCTAAAAGTAAAATTGAGTGGCTGTGGTCATGTTTATTTGCCAAAGGCATGGTTGGTGATATATAAATATGATCTAGTTCAGCTGGCTGGGCAGCGTTTTAATAAATGCTCTGACTCATGCTGTGAATCCAGCCACTTGAGATGAGCTTTGGGGATTAAAATCTCTTCCCCTGCTTCAAGCTCATTTTTCACTTATCTTTACTACCTTCTTCAAACTTATGTAGACAGCCTGTGCAAATGGTGGGAAGAGGGTAAAGAAACCTCTTTTGCTTTGTAAATTTGCATTTTGATTTGTGTGATGTTAAAATTGTTCAGAGGTGGTTCAGAT
Source organism: Dipodomys ordii (assembly GCF_000151885.1). Taxonomy (NCBI): domain Eukaryota; kingdom Metazoa; phylum Chordata; class Mammalia; order Rodentia; family Heteromyidae; genus Dipodomys; species Dipodomys ordii. The sequence goes on from NW_012267264.1 coordinate 14,555,540, forward strand.
AGTGAAGCATTCACCCCAGAGGTAAGGCCTTGAGTGAAAATGAGAAACAGCTGGGGGTATCCAGCTAAATGATTCCTATGTACAGATCCATGGGAATAGAAAAGAAATAAGGCAAACATTTGAGAAGATTTTGATATACGAAATGACTCTTAAAATGCTTAAAACAGAATCTTTTCATGCTAAGATTGAGGAGTAAAAAGTGTTAAGAAGGCAATTATCACCTGTAATCTGAATATCAATGGCTGCATGGGGAAACTAATGGATTTATAAACTAAGAATGTGATCTATAATTTCTGAAATGAGTTAAAAATCTCATATTAATTAATTCACTAAATCATTCATTAAAAAGTTTTTTTTAAGAATGTAATTCATGATAGAAAATGAAGTTTCTGTGACAAAGGATGACAGACTGGTTATAAAGAAAATACATGATATACTCAAAGATTATGGTAGGTTGTACTGGAGAAATAGATTGTTGGACAAAGAAAACATACACTCACAGTGGCAAATATAACCTAAATAGGATGATCAGGAAACAAAGCTCTCAGGATGTGATACTAATTAAAGACCTGAAAAGTAAATGTGGGAAAGTGTTTTCCAAAAAATATGAAGGGGAATCAAAAGACCTAGTTCTAGAACCATACCATGTACTCAAAGAATGTGTGTCATTCTGAGCATCTGGGAGGCTGAGGCAGGAAGATTGTGGGTCTGAGGCAAATCTAGGCTGCAGAGTGAAGTACCTTGTAGGCTAGTATAAGGACATTCCATTTGAACTCAGCATATCAAAAAAATAATTACTCAGGTTATTTGAATGAGAAGGTCTATTTTGTGGAAAACATAGTAAGAACTAGAAAAATACAATTGATTACTATTATAAACTTGACTAGAAATGATTGGGACTTAGACTAAAATGTAGTAGAACAGAGGATGTTTTTGTCAGAGAACAAATGTTATTGACATAAATTTATATCATTTTCTGTTTAGATAAGTGTTTTGGAGGTAGAGCTGGAAAGTTGGTTAATTGAGTAAATATAGTTTTCAGAGAAAGGGATTTATGGATGATAGTTGACTTAAACAAATGATGGTATAAAATGATAAAGTGTCTTGAGGGTTAAAAAATAATTGGTTGTTTGCTTGAAAATACTTTATTGTATCTTTAATATATCACAAATATCCCAGGAGTGGGATGCTGAGTCATAGGGGAGCTCTGTGTTTAGTCTTTTGCGGTACCTCCATACTGCATTCCAGAGTGGCTGAACAAGCTTACACTCCCACTAACAGTAGTGTTCCCTTGTGGCCACATCCCTGCCAGCATCTATTGTTCTTAGATTTCTTGATAATGGCCCATTCTAACTGGAATAAGGTGGAATCCTAGTGTTGTTTTGATTTGCATTTCTTTTCTGGCCAGAGATATTGAGTGTTTCTTATGTACCTACTGGACATTCTTATTTCCTCTTCAGAGAAGTCTCTGCTTAAGTCTTTAGCCCATAATGGGGTCACAAAGCTACCAGCACAACCATGTTCACTGTAACATTATTTACCATAACTAAGACATGGAACCAACCCAGAAGCCCCTCAGTAGATGAATTGATCAAGAAGATGTGGTATACATACATAGTGAAGTTCTATGCTTCCATCAGAATGCATGAAATTACTCCATTAGTAAAGAAATGAAAAGACCTGGAAAAAAATCATATTAAATGATGAAGCAAGCCAGGTCCAAAGAAATGTATGTTGCATGGTTTCCCTCATTTGTAATAACTAGAATATGTTTATGATATTCTTAACAGGGGATCACAATAGCCCAATTGCTAAGTGCATAAGACCATATATAATGATGCATATCAAAATCAACTCCAAGAATTGGAAACAAGAGATTCTTATTATGTCCTGTATTCAGTTATTTCTATTTTTCATCTGTTTTAGTTTTCTGTACCCTTCTGCCTTGTCTATAAGTTTGTCTAATTCCTCAAGGGAAAGACAATCACAGAAACAGCAGGACAAAGGATGAACTAATACAACAATGATACTCACTAAACACCATGTTGGAAATGAACTATACAACTTGGGGAGGGAGAAGTAGGGAAGGGTAAGTGGGAGAAAATGAGGCGGGGGGTGGGGCAGGAGTGTTAAAAAGATATGTACTCATTTCTTTACTTATGTAACTGTAACGCACCTGTCCATCACCTTCACAATAAAGATATAAAAAAATAAAGGTTTGGGAAGGTGGCTCAGTGGTAGAGTGCTTGTCTCACATGCATGAGGCCCTGGGTTCGATTCCTCAGCACCACATAAGCAGAAAAAAGCTGGAAGTGGGGCTGTGGCTCAAGTGGTAGAGTGCTAGGCTTGAGCTGAAGAGGTGAGGGACAACACCCAGGCCCAGATTTCAGACCCCACAACTGACAAAAAAATAAAAAAAGTTAAAGATATAACAAATTAGTTTCAGGACTCTTCAGCATATACGTTCTCCATAGCTGAGCAACTCTTAGCTCTTACTCATCAACTGTCCAACTCTTCCTTTTCAGGGACAGTAAATTTTTTTCTGATATTCCTGTTTTTAACTCCTAAACTTGATGTAAATTCAATGTCATTGCCTTCAAGAATTAACTCATCTTCTGGGTTTTTACTACTGAAAACACATCTAAATCATATGGATACATTTGCCATTAGAAAACTTGAATTCTTTCATGAAGTCTGCCTCCTGAATATTGACGTAGCAAGAAAGTGAAAATAGCATATACAGATCTCCTTTCTTAATGGAAGCCAAAGGTAATTTTTTCAATTATATACCTGATGACAAACAGTGCAAACAATAGTCAATTTCTTTCCATTTTCCCACCATTTGTCTTTCCAGACCCTCTTTTCTTTACAAGGAGTCTCAATTCTACACTGATATGATTGAAATTCTCCCACAAAAACTCCTTAGGACTCCTTCAAAATAACTTCATAGTCAAATCAACATTTACTATAATGTTGAAAATCTGATTGTTGAAAAGGAGATTTATTTTTCACAGTAGATGTGGCAAAAGAGCTTAGGTGGTTTCTTGTATACATGTTATACTTGAATAAATTGAAGGAAATATCAATATAGTTAAATATATGTCACTCAAGTTCAGAAGAGACCTAGAAGGAGGATAGGTTTAGAAGGAAATATCAAATAAGTAAATATTTATGTTCAAAAGATGAAAACATACTAAACCTACCAGCACAACTATGTTTATTACAGCATTATTTACCATGGCTAAGATATGGAACCAACCCAGATGCCCCTCAGTAGATGAATGGATCAAGAAAATGTGGTATATATACACAATGGAATTCTATGCCTCCATCAGAAAGAATGACCTTGCCCCATTTATTAGGAAATGGAAAGACTTGGAAAAAATTATATTAAGTGAAGTAAGCCAGCCCCAAAGAAACATAGGTCCCATGGTTTCCCTTATTTGCAATAACTAGTATATGTCTAAGACAAGCAGAAAAGGTCAGATAAATTGATGTTAGGCGAAATGAACCCCCAAGATAAGAAATCAAAAGGGTAATACATTTTAAAAAAATGATAAAGGACAAAAAAAGAGCCCCATATTTAACACGATATCCCAGAAAGGAGTTTAAGTTATCCCAGTAATAACATGGGTTGGAAGGAAGGAAAGAGTATAAGGAGAAATAGAACCTGAATCCCACATAGATAACTATAAATTCAAGCAGAAAAGATCAGATAAGTTGATGTTAGGGGAATGAACCCCAAGATAAGTACTCGAATGTTTTTTTTTCTGTTTCATGGCAATTGTTTCTAGCATATTTATGAGATGATTTCTATATTGCTTTGTATGTCCCTCCCCCACCGTATAAACCCCTGCTTTCACTGTATTTGATGTTGGTATAATTTGTGGAGGGGAAGGGAAATAATAAATCATTTAAATAGGGATACAGGTGGACCCATTGCAACAATGAGATGTGCAAGTCATTATGTCGAAAAACGAACTTTACAACTTTGGTGGCGGGGGAGGGGCGGAAAAACCGGGTGGGGGGAACTGGGGAGTATATGGGAAGGGATGGGAAGGGGAAACAAAGAGGAAGCAACAATGCTTGATAAGAAATGTACTCATTACCTTGCCCATGTAATTGTAACTCCTCAGTATGGTATTTTCACATTAAAAATAAATAAGTAACTAAATAAATTAAATTAAAAAATTAAAAAAGATGAAAACAGATCATTCGCATACAGAAAAGATTTGAAATATGATCATACATGGAGAAACCTAAAAAGTATTTGAGAACATAAACACTTAAACATGAATCTATTTTTCTATAAAAAAAGCACAGTGGAATTAATCCACATGTTATCTAGATTTTGATTTCTGCCTGATATTCATTTAATTTAGTTATATAAGATCAAGTGCACTGCAGAAATATCTGTAACTTATCATTTTCATTTGTTATTTTCAAAGAATTAATATTCATGTTAATGATTTTGGCAATTTGCATAAAGACTTCATTAAAACATTTTAAAATAACAAAGGGCTGGAAAATATATTTACAAAATGTGCCTAAGAAGTTGAATGAGATCAGAGAAACTCAGTAATTCAGGATGAGGAACATGGAATTTTGAAAAGAAATGAAATTAATGTAAGTGATAAGTTAAAATAATTTTTAAGTAGAAGATGTGGGATACTCATTTATATAATATTATTTTTCTAATGGCAGTTTTCAAAGAAAGCTATATCTAAATTAAATTTTAATGAGCTGTATGATACACATGCTTAAATAAAATGGAAATTTTAGTATTCAGTAAATAGCTATTTGAAATCAGTCAGACCTGTAGTACTATCTTATCATTCAAAAATATAATGACTTTGGTTCTTAATTTTCATGCCACTTGTCTTTTATAGAACAACAGCAATGATAATAATATGGAAAATAAAATTTGAATTTCCCCCATTGTATGAGTTTATTCACATTATTTAATATAGCAAAATAATAACTTAATGACTTCATAAGTAACACATTATTAAAACTTCTCAGCTATTATTTATTTCTTTACTATTCTCTCGTTAGACTTTTAGAATACTATAATAGTACATCATTACTATAACATGTTTTGTTGTGAATCTTAGCCTAAGATACTATACAAAAATTCTATTGTATTTTCCCAGTCTGCTTCCTTTTTTTCCTTGGAGGATGTTGCTTCTATCCACACCTGAAGGACCTTATTCCTTAGCTTTTAAAAATACAAAAGAAAAATAAACACAAAGGAAGTATAGCAGAATAAAGAATTACAATGCAGTAATCAGAGGAGGCTTCCCAAGCTGCCTGGCATCTTCCTCCACACCTGTGCTTATATTGCCTGCTTGTTCTGTCTTCCCTTTGGCTATGTAGAATAAGAGGTTGTGCTTTCATGAAGGACATCCTTTCTGCTTGTACACCTGCTAAAAACACATTGCTCTACAATTTTTTTCTCTTTGGTTACTTTGCCCTCTTTCTCTTGCGATAGCAAAACATGAGGCCATATAATCTATAAATAATAAGAAATTATTTGTCTCATAGTTCTGTATACCCTGAAAAGCCCTGAAGCACAATGCCAACATCTGCTCAGTATCTGGCATGGAATTTTTCTCTGCATCATGATGTGGATGAGCGCATCACGTGGCAAGGCAGACCAAGTGCACTAGCCCTGTCCTCTCTTCTCCCATGCAGCCACTAATCCTATTTTGTGGCCTTTGTCTTCATGTCTTCAACTAATCCCAAGTATCTTGCAGAGTTTCCAAATAGAATTAACATTTACATTTTGGGATTACATTTTAACAACTGAAATTGCAGGACACAGTCAAAGCATACCACTTTGTTATATTTCCCTCTTTCGAACAAATTATCACAGTACCATAAAAACATGCTGCTATTGTGCCCTTCTTTTAAAAAATGTGGAAGAAAATTTCTCACATACTTCTGCTATCTTTTCTGCACTCCTTTGGTGATAAATTTCTAGATAGTTTATTTCCTTTATGAGCTTTATTCATTTTTTTCCCTTTCTTCTTTCTTTCCATTCCATTAAAGATGTCACTCCATACACAAACAAAATGTCCCTTTAGGTTATCAGTTATCCTTACTTTTTTCAAAACCACTGATAAATTTTCCATCTTGAACTCACTTCAAAAAGAAAAGAGTTAACTCTGCTTCTGATGACCTCCATTTCATACCTTAACGATTTCATGTAGTTTTTCTTTCCTTCAGTTCCCTAATAGCTTTCCATATCTGCACAACTTCTAGACATGCCAATCCCCAACTATTCACTAAGAAACTTCCTTCCATAGTACAAGTCATTTGAGATCTCATCTTTGGTTTTAAATATCACCTTTGTGCTCAAAACTCCCACATTTATGTTGCCAGCCTGGACGTCTGTTGAACTCTTGCCTTTGATCACTAACTTCCTGCCGTACATTGCTTTTGGGAAGTATCACGAATTTAAAATGTGTTAATGGGTCTAGTTTTTGAGATTCCTAATATGACCTTTTCCACATAAATAAATTGCAGGTCCATCTTGCTATTGCTCACTCATCATTCTTCTCTTTCTTGTATGCCTCACCTGTGTCAACACATGCTTATGATTTATTTTCAATAGGTATGCAGTATATAAATTATTCACCACCCTCCACTTATTATGACATTCTAGTCTAAGGATGTGCAAATTTTTTTCTTTAAATGGTCAGATAGATAGGACTTAGGTACCATAAGCCATAAAGTCTTTGTTGTAGCAACTTATTTCTGCAACTTATTTCAGTAGAAGAATCTTTAACAACATGCAGTTGAATGAGAATATTTATGTCTATATTCCCATTAAAGTTTCACTTACCAGAAAAAGTAGTTCTCATAATTTGATCCTTGGATTGTAGTTTGCCAACATCTTAGAGATTTTCCTAATTCTTATTTTTCTTTCCTTGTATATATTTTCACTGTAAGAGATACAATGATCCTATTGAAAAAAAAAACATAGCACATGCATTGATTTCAAGCTTTCTGGGTCCACATGTCAGTTACAACATAACTTTTTAAATCCTCAATAAGTTTTATGTAATTTTAGAAGAAAATTTCTCCCACATTTTGCTTGCAGCAACTCTGGTATTTCTTCAGCTCTTGGACACATGTATGGGGCAATTGTCCCATCCAAGTAGAGAATATGACAGGATCCCTACATTGGAAATACTAGCTTTTCTCCTTTCTTAGACCCTTATTCAAATGTCACATTTTTCATTTTGGCATTTTCTTCCTGAGAAAATGTGTCCAAACTGTTTCCAACATGTTGTATTTTTCTGGTTTAATTCATTTACAGGCAAATTTACCATCATCTGTTGGTATGGTAAAATTAATAAATTAATTAATTTGACCCTAGAAATAAGTCCCTTTAGGCTGATTATACTTGAAAGAAATTGCATTTTAAGTGTTTACAAATTTATCTCTAGAGCCTAAATATTGCCCAGAATATAAATGAAGAACAATATTTTAATGACCTTGAGAGCATCAAGAGAGGCAGAGGCATATAAGAGATTGTAACTTATCAAATAATAGATGTTAGAATTTTTATATAATTTGACAATTTTAATCACAAAATTTTACAGGAAATTTTGAGGTTCTTTTTTTAATAGAACATCTTTATGTAAATTGTTTTCTATACTATCCAACAGAATCACCTGTACTGGTCAAGTTTATACCACTTACAGTTTACATATTAATTTCCTATTTACTAAGGTGCTTATTTCCTATTTACTAAGGTGCTTATCTGTGAAATAGGGAGGTTACCTAATTTACTTTGTAACAGAGCATCTTTGTGTTCAAAAGGATGGGGATATATCTTAAGTGTTAACACTTAAGATTAAGGCTGGAAAATGGTGGCTCATACTTGTAATCCTAGCTACTCAGGAGATTAAGATCTGAGGACTGAAATTTTGAAGCAAGCCCAGGTAAAAAAGATGGACAGACTTATCTACAATGAACCACCAAAAAGCTTGGAGTGGAGCTGTGGCTCAATTGTTGAACATTACAATGATAGTGCTCATGCTCTGAGTTCAAACTCCACTATTGACATACACACAAAAAAGTATTATATTTGTAAACGACCTTGTTGAATATCAATGTTTTTGTACAAGTACCTGAAGATAATAAAAAGAAAAAGAAGACAAAATTATGACTCTTAATACTTGAAGTATTTAAGAACATTTAAAGAGTTCTGTGAATTATAGCCCAAGCCCCCCAAACAAAAACATTATTTAGTTAGTTAGTTGTTAGTGACCTTTACTAGAACTTCCTGCTGCCAACTGTAATTAATTTGACTAGTCATGCTTCAATCATGTTTCTCACAGTTTCAGGTATAAAAGAGCTTAAAGTGAATAGTATTAGATTAATGACATGGGCCTTTTTACTTCCACTTTATTATAGCTACACAGATGAAAAGATCCTAGACCTCATGTTTAAAAAGTATAGAGAAATACAAATCTTACACTCCTTTAATTGTCCTCCTAAGTAGACAATAGAAAATCATTTTCCAGATAATTTTTCAAAAATCAATCACTTTTAACTCCTAAAAATAATAAGAGTGGTTAAAATATTGGTGATAATCCAAGTTTCAATTTTTTAAGATATTGAAGATCAATCCAGTTAGTGGGAATTGCATTACATTACAACTATCCCTAAATACTGTTTTGCTGCATCATATTACATTCCAGGTCTTTTAGTCTCAATGTTCAATTTTTTTAGAGAAAAATACATGTATAATGGATTTAAGATGGCATTTTACAACTAATTATAGCCCCTTTCAGCTTTCCTGATGGAGACTTTCTTAGACCCAGAAAATGCCTTCCTTTATTCCTTCCTTTTCTTTTTATTGAAAAAGGAATGACAAGCTACTGAATTTTGAATGATTCCCTTTTATGTTTGTGAAAAGGACAAGTAAGAAAGAAATGTGCCAGTAAAGCAATATAATAAATTTACATATTAATGATGATCAACTCATATCAGTTAGTTCTCAAATAGCCACCATAAACTATTCTGTCTTTCTTTGTAACGTGTGAAATCACTTTATGTATGGCATTGTATAGGTGTTCCAAATAAATGTTATTGTTCTTTTATAAACTTAAATCATAATGCAAACATTCCAGATTAAAGATTTTTTTCATCCAAATAAGTTCTTCAGAAGGCATTATACAATTCAAATGTAACTGTTTGTAGTTGTAAATTGTATATTAATTCAAGTTAGACATAAGCAGTTTCACAGAGGACCCCATTGAGTGTTGTGTCAGAGGGAAAAACAAAACCACACACTTACTATAATTTTTTCCAAGTCTTTCCATTTCCTAATAAATGGGGCAGTGTCATTCTTTCTGATGGAAGCATATAATTCTATTGGGTATATATTTATATATATATAGATATAAATATAAATATATATACATACATATCACATTTTCTTTTTGTTGTTGTTGGTTGTGGGACTTGAACTCTGGGCCTGAGGGCTGTCCCTCAGCTCTTCAGCTCAAGGCGAGTGCTCTACCACTTGAGCTAAAGCACCACTTCCAGTTTTCTGGTGGTTTATTTGAGATAAGAGATTCACCGACTTTCCTGCCCGGGCTGGCTTTGAACCATGACATTCATCTACTGAGGAGCACTTGGGTTGGTTCCATATCTTAGCTATGTGCAATAAACATAGTTGTGCTGGTTGCTTTAGTATGGCCTTGTTTGTGATCATTTGGGTAAATGCCTACAAGGGTCATAAGGGAGCTCTATGTAGAGTCTTTCGAGGAACCTCCATACTGCTTTCCAAAGTGGTTGAACAAGTTTACACTCCCACCAACAGTGTAATAAGGTTCCCTTTTGGCCACATCCCCTCCAGCATCTGTTGTTATTGGATTTCTTGATCATAGCCATTCTAACTGAGGTGAGGTGGTATCTCAGTGTTGTTTTGATTTGCATTTCTTTAATGGCCAGAGATATTGAGTATTTATGTTCCTACTGGACATTCTTATCTCTTCTTCAGAGAAGTCTCTGCTTAAGTCTTTACCCATTTAATCGGGTGGTTGTTTCTTTGGGAATTTGTTGTTGGGGGATTTTTTTTGAGTTCTAAGTATATTTTAGGACCCATAATTTCCATTATAACAATTAGTATATGTCTAGGATAATCTCATCAGATGTGCAGGAAAGCTTAAAAGCTGTGCACATATGACCATATAAAATGATGCTAAGTAAAATGAAACCCACGGTATGGACACAAGAGGTTTTACTTTGTTGTTGCTTTCAATATACTATGTGATTTTCTTTTGTTTCTTTAGTATGTTCTTCCCCCTAAGGCATATCCCCTGTTGTCGCTGTATTTGATTTAGGTATCCTGCATCTTGTATATACATTTATCTAATTTGGGGAGGGGAAGGGGAATAGCAAAATGCTGAAATAAGCACACAGGATGACCCATTGTTACAAAGATACTCACCAGACACTATGTTGGAAATGAACTTTATAACTTCGGGGAAGAGGGAGGAGTGTTGGAGGTGGGAGAGGGAAGGGAGAATAGGAGAAAAACAAAAGAGGGGTAACAATGCTCGACAAGAAATGCACTCATGCACTCATTACCTTACTCTGTAACTGCATCTTTACAATAATTTTTTAATCTATGAAATCTCATGTTCATCTGATATTGCTTTTCTAGGCAAATACTTGATGATTTAAGAATTTCTTCTTTAGTGTGGCCAGTTACTGTTGAAAGTCCTGTGAGAAGACATGAGGTCCCTTCTCATAATGACTTCAAATGTCACAATGAAAGGATAATAAATTACAAAGAATTTACATGACACAAACTAATGTAATCTGTGGAAAAAGTGATGTTGAGATAACATCAGATACTTGTGAATAAATATTTTAAGCTAATCTAAGCCTCAGTTTACTGTTTGTTTGTGATCTAAATATCTGCTTCCAGTAACTCCTGCAAGGAATGTATATAAGTTTCAAGTACACTCAACATTCTTGATTTCCAGTGCATGTTACTTTTTGATTCTGCCCATTTCCATGCAGTGAGATATCCTTCAATTTTTGCTAAAATAGTATTTACTTGCAAATATGAAAAGATTGGCAGAGCTTACTTATATCTTAGACAAGATTTTTTTTCATATTTAAGCCATGACTAATTTTCAAGATACAGTATCAGAGTTTGGAAATACAAACAACATGTAATTTTTCAACAATCATCAATAGTTTCTATTGAACAGTTTCTAGTGAAAAATATGCTCCATAATTACATTAAGCTAGAAGGATGCCATATTCAGTTGATATTGTTTTTATTATATACTCATTAGAATAATAATTCATTTCAATGTTTTTACTGGGAAACGCTGTAGCATACTAAGAATGTGAAATAACACCCAGACCTTTGTGAGTGTGTTCTCAGGATTTGCGTGACTATAAACTTAATTTAGTAAAGCATTTTTCTTTAGCTGGATTTATTTTGTGCTGCTGAGAGAGTCTCAATAAGATGGACTCTGAATTGTTACCAAATTGCAAAAAATAAAGCTTCAGATGCTACATGTAGCTACATTCTTAAAGAACTCAGAGATGATTAAATTGTTGCATGGTTTTAGACTGCATAATGCTTTTCTTCACTTGACACTTACAAACTTGTAAAACATATCTATACCCTCTTTACTGAGTTGAATGCGTTACGGCCCTCATATGAAAAAACTCATTAATAGGATTATATAAAAATATCATGGTACAGGTAGACATTCTCCAGCAAGTCTTAACACAAGTAATATAACACAAAAGAAGGTCTATTTGGTGGGAAACTATAATTACACTAACAAACTCATCAAGTAGGAGAAATTAAAAATGATGTGTGAATGAATTTGGTATATGTGTGTATATGTATGTATTTATATATAGTGTGTATGTGTATAAACATTACAAATACATGTTAGAGAGAATGTGCTCCTCTTGTCAACATGAATATACATTTCTTTGGAAGTTTATGTCATTTATTTTAAAACGTATTTATCTGAGGAGAACAAGGTCCTGTAAATTTCCATGGAAACTGGAAAGCTGAAGAACTCCTCATTCATCCTCTAGTGAGGCTTTGCCAGGAGCTCAATCTTACCAGTTAAAAGAAAAACTTAATGTTTTCTGATCCTGATCATTTTCTGGTCTTGAGCCTGGCAGCTTGTCAGCCACATTTCCTGCCAAATTAAGTTCCCTTATCACCTCCTAAATCACATGGGTTCCCTTTTCCAGTCAAGGCCAACAGTCTACTTTCATGAGGAAGCAGTTAAAGAAGATAGACTATTGACCTCCTTATCTTAAAAAAATTATCATTACTACAGAGATGTACAGAGGAATTACATAAGTCAGGTAATGAGTGTATTTCTTTTTTTTTAATTTTATTTTTATTTGTGAACATACTGTACAGAGGGGTTACAATTGCATGGGCAGGATAATGCGTATATTTCTTACCAAGCATTGCAGCCCCCTCCTTTGTTTACCCTTCACATCCCTTCCCAGCCTCCCCCAATCCCAATGCTTCTCGTTCCCCCCCTCTCCCCCCCTG
>NW_012267264.1:14581870-14959896 GCF_000151885.1 Dipodomys ordii
CCCTTCTCTGCTCCCTGAGAAGGAGTGAGGATGTCGGGCTTCTACTCACGCCATCTTGGATCCTGGATCGTCTCTGGTCTGCAAACTGCAGGATGAAGATGTCTGCTCCTTATTGGTTCTTGCTGTTGTTGAGTAGAATCTGCTCACCCGCATCTGGCTCCTTCGTCCCGGACTCTCTGTGTGAGTGATCAGGGCTTCGGTCTCCGCCTCGACCCTGCCGCCGCCGCCGCGGCTGCTGGCAAGCGCTCAGATGTGTCTTCTTGCCTTGGCTTTCCCTCTCTTGTCTAATTCTCTGTCCTGTGATGGCACACTTGTTGTAATTCTCTGGCTTAGGACTGTTCACTGGAACTCTAAAACTGCTTTCTATGCGAGAACTTGTTCAGATTCCAGCTTCTCCTCCGCCATCTTCCCGGAACCTATTGCCGAGTGTATTTCTTTTTGTACAATGTTACCCTTTCCCTCCTTTATGTTTTTTATGATTAATAGGATCCATAGTCTCAGGAAGGAAATAAGAGAGGATAAAGAGGCAGAGAAATTTTAACAAACATTTAAAAAAAAAACCCAGACTAAACAGTTAAAAGCAGAAAGTAAACTGAAAAACTAGGTAAGCTCTCCTCCTACTGTACCTTCTTTTAAATGTTAAGTTGCAAGGTTAGGAGATATGAGAAGAGATTATATGAATCTGCCTTGTGATGATTCTATTTAATGAATAGGTAGAAACAGAGAATGAAAAAATTTTATCTAGCAAAACAAATTAATGAAAGTTACCTGGATTTTGAGCAGACATCACCCAACTTATCCTTTCCAAACCATTGTTGAAGGAAGAGGAATCACTCAATGGAAATAACCACATGTAGTGGTTTTTTCACTCAGTAAAGCTATAGATAAAAACCACCATTTTGTATTTTTAACATCCATTTCCTGAATAAGATCAAAAAATACTTCTCTGTTTTCCCTACTTTAACCACCTACTAAAATAAATTCTTTCTAGTATCATCACAAAAAAGTGTTTATCTGACATTAAGTAGTCCTTCTATTTGACCTAATTATCATTTTATAAACTACATTTTCTTCAATAGCTGGCATTAAGATCACATGCTATACCACCCAGCTGTTAAAGTTATTTTTATTAATCTGTCTTTATGTTTTCCTGGAGATGTATCTGAAGCAGTGTTACCCAGTCATGAACACATGATTATATTTTAGAATTTCATTTTTGGCTTTCTCCTTGAAATTTAGGTAGCAATGACCTTTCTTTTTAACATAGGAAAAATCCATTTTTTTCTCTCAATTAAGCATAACCCGTTACATTCTATCTCCTAGAATGAATGGTATTTCATCATATATCTAAAATATTAAGTCCTGCAACTATGCATTGGAGAGAATAACAGTGTGCACCTTGGAATTGATGAGGCCAGTTATAAACACTGAGAAGACTTCTTACCATGTTTTATGCGTGCAATATACAATAGACGCTTTTGCCACTGATCATATTTAGAGTAAGAGTGTAAATGTTTTTACATAAATAAGAATTTGAGAACTTATACTCTGATATTGCTATACTGTTCCTTGGTAGAATGGGAATAACAATAACCATTGAAGCATTATTATGAAATCATTACTTACATAAAGATGCAGAGAATTGTCTGGGATAGCTCCCTAATTAATTCACACTCCTACATGACCTCATTAAACCTATTTTTAATTAATGTCTGTTGTAGGTATGCATGGAAGGCATAGTGATGAACCGGAAAGATTTTCTGGACACAGTATCTCATGAATAGTTAAATTTTTGAATAGTAAACATTTTAATATGATAAAAATGAATGTCTTGATTACCATATTCAACATATTTCAATGATTATTTTAGATTAGTTCAAATGCTTACAATTCATTTTATTAAGCTCATTTACATCCTTGTATAAATTAATGCTGACATAATTTCTGTCATAATTTATTGAAAACTTCAATAAGTTGCAAAGATTTAATACTGATGCAAAGCAAATAGAGTTTTGACCTAAATCTTCCTGGTTTCCATGTTGCTTCAGTTAAGAGTCTACAAGGTTCTGCCGAAGAAGTTGTTCATTAGGTCAAGAGTATCTCATTAATTGTCCACCAACCAGTGGTTTCCCAAGGAAATTATTCTGTGCTCTTATAATCACTTTTGAAAAATTCTTTTAGCATTTCAGACATTAATAAAGTATTTTAACTAAGGCAATAGACTTCTTTAGTAAAAGGGCATTATAATATACCTGGCCTGAATATAATAAATTACTAAATTTATAATGTCAAATACAAAAAAGTCAAATAATGAACACTTCCTTTGGAAATTTTCTGTCTAATAATGAGTACAAAACATTATCTAATACAGCTTTCAAAGGATCAAATCTTTGTATTACTTTAAAAATAGGCAATGTTTTAGATAAAATGTTGAAAATTTAAGTTAAATATTTACAAGTTTTTATTAACATACTGAGAAAGTATATTTAAATTTTATCTTAAATATTTAATGATAATAATTTAATGGCTTCATGCTTTGCATGCTTCACATAGATAAATCACTGTATAATTAACAGTTTAGGGAAATTGTCACTTTTTATAATCATAATCCTCTACTAAATCTTTAGACATTAAATAGTCTTGTTAAAAAGTCTTGTAAATAAAATTTATAGACTAAGACTGGGTATAATGGTAAAACCTGTAATCCCAGACACTAAAGACTTAGTGATAGGTTTACAGTCCAAGCCAACCCATGCAAAAGTGAGACCTTGTTTTAAAGTCAAAGTGGACTTTGTGGTGGGAAGGTGGCAATGAATGGTGTTGAATTATGAATAAGAATTAAAGTATATGACAGTGCAGAAATGTTATACTGCAAACTATTTTTTGTATAAAAATATTCAAGCTGTGTGTGTTGGCAGATACCTGTAATCCCTAAATCCCATGTACTTTGCAGATGTACATAGGAGAATATACTCTAAGGCTAGCAAAACAAAAAACAAAATGTGATAAACTAATTATGGAATCATAAGCTAAGATAGTAAATTTATGCTTGACAAAATCTTAACAAGAATTACCATAATACACAGATCCTATCCAGTATGTAAATATAAACCAGTGTGAGAAATAAAATATTTCACTTTTCTTAAATATATATATATATATATCGAGAGAGAGAGAGAGAGAGAGACTTCTGTAAACCAATTGAAAGTGCACTACTACTAAATTGATAGTAAATTAGGATTCCTTAAAGCCAATATAGAATTCTGGTCATATCATATAGGTAAATAATATAAGGACAGAAATCAGCCATAAGATTGCTAAGAGAGAGCTTTCATCAAAATTCTTAAAGTAAGCTGGGTACTGGTGGCTCATGCCTATAATCCTAACTACCCAAGAGGCTGAGATTTGAAGATGACACCCCAAAGCCAGCCCAAGAAGACTACCAAAAAAGCAAGAAGTTGGAGGTGTGACTGAAATAGTAGAGTGCTAGTGTTGAGAAAAGAAAAAGGTTGAACAGCTCCCAAGCCTTTAGGTCAAGCCCTAGGACCAGCAAAAAAGAAAATAAAATCTGAAGCTGAAAAGAAATGTTATTACAACCTCCTATGAAAGTATGCGATGGAAATTAACTCTGAAACAATTATCTTTCTCCCCAATAATGAACTGCTTTCATGACTATGGATCAAACCACAATATCCAAATTAGAAGTGCCATGGAACTCTCAAATGCAACTGACAAGAATACAGAAGATATATTTATATTGATGCTTTTTGAATCCCACAAATGTGACTTCATCATTTAGAACTTATTACATGAATACTAACAACTTTTTCTCTATGAAATACATTGAACAAGATGATTAAAACATTGTCTAAATACTTTCAGCCACATAGTCCAAAAAGCTAATGGGCTAAATTAACTATGATAAAGCCATGAAACTATAGAAAACATTAAAAAACAACAATGAATTTGCTCATACACATACACATGTGCTTATCTATATACTAATGTGGAAGGATGGTTTCTGGATATTATAAAAAAGTAAGTCATACAACTGCATATATGATAGGATTAACACATTTACATATTTATATTCATGTACTGAATCTACATTAACTAACACATGATATCTCAAACAAAAAATTGTGTATGCAGCAATTATATCTCCATTGTTACAGTATTGACAGCATGGCCTTAAGGAAGTGATTAAGTCATAAGATTGATAAAATTCTTCACCATATCTCTCCTTACAGTATAAAAGTGATGAAAGAGATGAGTAGAATTCTTATTAAAGTAAGTATTAATAATTGTTTTTCAAAATTTGTAAAACACAGACTCTCAGAAAATGAAGCTATTTGACTTGCAAAATAATATTGATCCAAAAATTAAACACACCTACATCCTTGTGAAACTTCTGTAAACCAAAAACAAATAGAAAAATCTGGCATCAAACATGAGTAACAGAATGATTTTCAAAGGAATAACAACTGTATTGGGACTGAAAAGAAAACAGATATCTGATTTTCAATATAAATATTTGAAGACAAAACAATGTAATTCCACAATTAAAGTTTCTATTTTGGATCTATATTCCTTTAAAATGTGGGCAAATAAAACTGAAAACTTTTTTTCTTCTATGTTAAATAGTAAAATTTCAAAAAAATTCAGATATGATAGAGTTCCAAATAAAATACTATTAGTCTGAGACAGACTACAGAAAGAAATTTTCATAGAAATCTAGACTTGTATTGAATATTTCAAGTGGTAATAATAATAATGCTTTGGCATAAATACACAAATATGCTGTATTGTATAAGCAAAAATACTAAGAAGATATAAATGAATTCACCAAGAATCAATCTACTTTCAGAGAACTCTCCAGATTGTAGTGAAGAAGATGAAGTACAAATTGGAGAAACAAGTCAACACACACATAACCATCCATAGCTTATCTTTTTCAGTCATTCTGATAAGAGATTTCATACAACTGGATGTCCTAGGAAGGCTAGACATTAAATAAAATTGATGATTCAAGATGATCTAGTCACTAATACTAATAACATGAGTCTACTTATTGCTCTTGCGGTAGGAGAAAAAGAAGGGGAAAAGATCATACTGAGTATTCACATTCACTATGTTCCTGAGAGTTATGAAGCTGATAATTTACTTATGGGATGTATGGAACGAGAGAATTCTACTTCAATGACTAAGAAAATGGACTACTTACTGTACAGTGAAACAAATATAAGAAAAACAAAGCCAGCTATGCATTGCAGAAACTGAGAAGCAGCATTCAAACTGATATTGAGGGGCTCCAGGGGCTTATAATTATATCATAGGACTCCATGAACAGGTTAGAATTACGAGGAAATCTCCAGACCAACAATTTTCACAAGGAAAATAATTTTTATTTTAAAATTAAACAAAAACTCCATATCATAAGTGAGATTACAACTGGCAAGTCAATCAATATTCTCAAAATTGTGTTGGCTTAAATCTGTATCTATTAAAGTTCCCAGAAATACAAATATGAACAAGCATTTAAAATCACTCAATGACAATATACATCTAAAACTTAATACCAAATTTCATGCAGCTGATAAGACCAATGTTTGACCTAGAGATTATATGCAGAACCAACATAGAACTTTAAATATTAACAGTGCAGTATGAGGGATGAAGTAGATTCTTCCCCAATACCTTGAGTGTGTAAATACCTTTAGATAATGCCTTGCTTCAAATCGTGCCTTCTCAACAGGAAACTCCCATTTAAATATTTACCCATCAGCAAGTTTTTGTGTTCATTTGTGTTACCTGAAGGACTTCTCTCTGATCACAAAAGGTACTGTAAAAGATCCTCTCAGGCTTGGATATCTTCCAGCATTTTCATTCTATGATATGGACTCCAGTATCTAGAGGAGAGGGGATATACACTTCAGAAGACACAGTTTATAGAATGTCTACAAGTTTATCATATTCTATGTATTGCGAGAGGTTTAATGAAAAAAAGAGATGGTGAAGTATACAAAAGTATTTCCCCAAAGAGTGGGAAATAAAGGCAAGTAAATTTGTAGAACTCAAAGGAAGCCAGTGTGAATGACTTGAAATATCTAGATAAATGCTAAATGAAGTTGGAAAGATATGGGAAAACCCATATACTTCAGTGCTAAGGCAACCATTTGAGAATTTTGCTGTTTTTCTTTAGCTAAATAGAAATATCAAAGGATAACCAAGTCAAGATCAGTTATTTGTGTTTTGATGTGACACTAGAGCTGCTATGTAGAGGATAAGTTGAATGATACTAATTCAATGATTAAATCCATAGATACTGGTTTACTAGAATTACCAAAAGTTCTGTGAATGTTGAAGTGATAGATATTCCATTTACTCAGCTTTCATTATTACACATTGAACACATACATTGAAATGTCACACCATATTCTACAAATATATATGATTAATGTTTTATTTAATTAACTTATAAAATTATAATGTTTCTTAATTTCTATTTATCCTGGTCATAAATGCTATGCAAGAGGGATTGTTTATACTTTGTTTACTAGTCCTTCCTGAGCATTCACAAAGTCAGCAGTTGAATCTATACTCAAACATCAAAATACTTGAAAATTATATGAACTTAATTATATTCACAATATTATGCAACAATGACTCCAATGCATACAGGCTTTCAATGTGGAAATTAAGGTAGCATCTCAATAAAATAATTTGAAAACATTGATATTTAATATATACTCAGTGTACTTAATACACTTAACCTTCCTAATATGGTCTGACAACACAGTACTTTATAGAATCAATGCAGAATCTTCTAGCTCATGGCCACTGCCCAACTCTGCAAATCATACACACACATACACACACACACACACACACACACACACACACACACACACTTATGAAAGAACAAAATTTTAAATTGAAAGAAAAATGATTTCCACTAAATGTATATCACTTTTGAACTGGTGTAAAAAATTTTTAAATGTTTTATAAAACTATTATTAGTCACAAACGATCTGTATTTCCAAAATTTTGTATTATCCCATACAGAAACTCCACAACTGTACAATAATATTCCATCATCTTTTCCAAAGGTCCTGTTGATTTATATTCTCTATTCTCTGTGTCAATAAATTTGCCTATCTGACCATCTCACAGAGTACAATCATATAGCAATTGTCCATTTGTGTCTATTATAGTGCATGTAGCATGATGTTTTCAGAGTCAAGTTATGTTGTACTATGTAATAGAATTTGATTAGATTTTATGATTGTCTCAGAATTCTTTTTTTAATTTTATTTTATTTGTGAACATACTGTACAGAGGGGTTACAATTATATGGGCAGGGCTTTCACTATATTTGATGTCAGTATAACTTGTGGAGGAGATGGGGAAAAACCAGTTGTTTAAGGATACAGGTGGACCAGTTGCAACAATGAGAAGTACAAGTTGTCAGAATTCTTTATAATAGCAATAAATTTAAATTCAAATAATCTAGCTAATATTTAGCTGTGTATACAAATAAGATGACAGGCATCTCAGTGCAATAAAATATGTAATGAATAATACCACATTTTATATGTTTATTAACATGAAATGCTTAAACTATATATAAGATATAATCATCCAGTTCAAAAAATATTAGAACATAAAACAAAGAAGTATGAAGAGCAAGGAAAGAATATTGAAAGGTCCAAGATATTAATATCAAATCACATATAAAAGCAAATACATAAGATTAACAGCAGATTTATCATTATAAACTCTGAAAACCAGACATAAAATGGTAGATATAGTTTTAGCTTTGGAAAACAGATACCAACCTAAACTGCAGCAAACTTCCCATCATAACTGAAGAAGAAATAAGAAATTTCAATATAATGTAATTTAACATAGGCTTTGCAAACACTTTTAAACAAATGCTGCAAAAGATATTTAAAAATAATTCTACACAGAGAAGAAAAAGATAAGTAAAAATAAACATCAGAGTAGAGGAGGAATGAAATTCATTAAAAACAAATGATATATAAGAAATGATCCAACATTACAAAAACAACAAAATGATAAGAACATATGCTCCATTCAAATATAATTCTCATTGTTAATGATTGTGATTCTATAATGAAAACACAAATTTATGGATGAATTTTTAAAACAATCATTTTATGCCTTTAAGAAGTATAAGTTGCAAAAGTGATGGTCCTATATTAAAATGCCCTAAATATTCCACCAGAATACTCTTAATCTGATAGCCACTTTCAGCAAAATAACAGTGTTCAAAAAAAAATACATGTGAGAGTCCTGATAAAGATGGTGGAGGAGAAGCTAGGAGCTAAACAAGCTCTCATGTAAAAACCAGTTTCAGTGTTCCAGTGAAAAGTCCAAGGCTAGAGAGTCACACCAACTATGCCATCAGAATACAGAGAGTTTGGCTAGAAGGGAAAAATTCAGGCAGCTTGGTTAAGGAGACAGACTCGAGCACTTGTCCACAGCAAGGGCTGTGGCCGCCATACCAACAGAGAGGCCCCGGGGACAAAGGCAACAAAGGTGGTGTGTGAGCAGATTCTACTCACTGCCAGCAAGAACTGACAAGAGGCAGAAATCTTCATCTTGCTGACCACAGACAGTCACAGACCTTGGATGGCCCAGAAACCAAGGGGAAGGCCTTAGTAACCCACAAGACATTCTCACTCCTTCTCACAGAGCAGCAGTGGGAAGGTAGCATCTCCTGCCTCCCCACCAGAACTCCAGTTTTGATACTGACAAAGACTGGACCAGAGCAGCTAGCACCTAACTCAGACCTTGGAAGGAGCCATTGAACAGGTCAAAAGAACCTGACCTGAAGGTCTCAGCCCAACCCCAGGGGAAAGTTGCTCTTCCCAAGCAGAGAAAGCTCCACCCATGGAGTAGTGACTTTCTTCACTAGGTAAACAGAACCAGAGACCGGCTCATCCTCTACAGCACAAGCATCAGACCCAGCTGCAGGAGGGTAAAAGGAAAACAATTGGAAACTCAGTAAACATAAATCCTGAGAATGGATCCAAGCTGGGCAGTGAGTGCCTCAGGAGATAGCCTCAGGGAAAACTACTGATTGCTGACAGACCTCAACCCTACTCACAACTTAGCCCCATCACAGCAACTCCAAACTAGAAGAAACAGCCCTCTCCCTCTTTTGTAGATCTCTGTCTACTGAACGAGCCTGGGAGGACAGTCATAAAAGCCCTGTTAAGTCAGAGCTTCCTTCTCCCTGCTCAAACAAACTGATTTAAGAAGCTGATCAAGCCACAGGAAACCAAACACCACAAGCAAAGCAGACACTCCACCAAGAGACTGCTGATGGACACAGGGGAGACACAAGATCCCCGCATACCCCCCCAAATTTGAAGAACTCTTATTTACCTAATTTAAATTTTTTCTATTTCAAATTTTTTGTCATTTTTATTTTAGGTTTTCTTGTTTGTTTTTAATTCTCTTTTTACTCTTTTCCTTTTTGGTCTTTTTGTTTTTTATTTACTTAATTGCTGTTCTGTTCATCCCCAGATATATACCCATCTTAGATTATAAGATCATATCCTCATTGCATACATACTTAATTCAGATATTAATTACTCAATTCACAAACTCTCAGCCTTAATGCCTTTAATTGCAGTATTATTTCTATATTTATTTATAATTTTTAAATGTTTCATTTTTTAATTTTATATTTATTTCTCTTTTTTTCTTTTTTCTTTATCGCTCTCCTCTTTTCCTTCTTTCCATTTCCACTCTCTGAATTTAGGTCTTGGTTATATTCCCTCTGTCCCTTTCCCTCCAAACATTCCTCTAATCTTGTTTTGTCCTCACAATTCTCCCTAAACCTTTAAATTTCTGGTCTGCTGACTCTTTCTTTGATTTTCTTAGTCCTTTGATCCCTAGTTGTTTGTTGTAGAATGACTTTGTATCTGTTGAACTAGATTGTATCTTTACTCATTTTGACTATATAAAAAAATTGGTGCCACTGCAGGGGTCTGGTTGATGCTTGCCTTAAAAGAGTGTTCTAGCGTGGAATTGGTTTTTTCTTTCATATCCAAATGGGAAGAACAAGCCAGAGAAACACAAGAAAAATGCCAAGAACAGGTATCTCAACTCCCACTCATGATAATCAGGCAACAGACAAGTTAATGATTAATCCAGAGGAGAGTTGCCAAAATGCTCTACAAACACTACTGGTAAACATGCTGAATGAAAAAATTGAAAGCCTGCAACAGACTGTGTGTGAGTGTGATAAGGATATGTGTGAGCCTGAAGAGGCTACCAAAGATTAATAGAGGAATTACATGAACAGTATGAGAATAAACAAAGATTAATAGGGGCATTCATGGCATCCACAAAGAGAAAGCTGGATGAATCCATGGAAGCCACTAAGGAAATGCTGAATGAAGCCCAACAGAAGGAAAGGGAGTCCAATGAAACTATAACCAACCAATTAAAGGATTTGAAAATGAACACTGAAAACCAAATTGAGAGGGTAATGAAGTCCACCCAAGATCTAAAACAAAGTTTTTGAGTCTATCATATATGACCAATTAGAAAGAAAGGAAATAAATGAAGTAGAAAGTCATGACAGTAGGTTAGACCATGCAGAAGATCAAATCTCTGGGGTGAAAGAAAGCCTAGACATTATAGAGAAAAAATAGACAAGTATTCAAGATAAATCCAAGAAATATGATAATCTATTCACATTTAGAAGATGTCATCAGAAGGCCTAGTTTAAAGCAAATGAATGTAGGGGAGGGTTGAGAGACAGAAGTGAAAGGTTTATAAATTTATTTAACAGGATCCTAGCAGAGAACTTCCCAAACAAGCAAAAAGATAGGCCTATTCAGATACTAGCAGCCTTCAGAACCCCAAATAGACCAGACCAGAATAAGACATCCCATTGTCACATTGCGTTCCAAACAAGATCAATTGTGACAAAGGAAAAGATCCTTAAAGCTGTCGGTGAGGAAAGATTAATCACTTATAAAGGGAAACCAATCAGAAAAACTTCAGATTTCTCAGCAGAGACAATGAGTGCAAGAAGAGCCCCCAAACAGAATCCAAGAATCATAGGAAGAATCCAGTTGGCACAGCCCCCAAGAAGATGGATAACATGGCAGGAACTAACAAACACCTTTCAGTCCTAACTTTCATTATTAATGGACTTAACTCTCCAATTAAAGGACATGCATTCTCTAGTTGGATTCAAAAGCAAGATCCGTCTATCTGAGGCCTTCAAGAGATACCCTTGCCAACAAAAACAAACATATTCTGAAAGTGAAAGGATGGAATAAAATCTACCAAGCAAATGGCCCATGTAAACAGGCAGGGGTTGTAAACCTAATATCAGATAAAATAGACTTCAAATTAAAATTAGCAAAAAGAGATAAAGAAGGTCATTACATACTAAAGAAGGAATCTCTCCTTCAGGAGAATATTACAATTTTAAATATTCACCAAATAATGGAGCACCCATATGTAACTAAGAACACAACTGTCCCTAAAATCACACATAGATCCAAAGAGATTAATTGTTGGGGAATTTAACACACCACCTTCCTGCTGGATAGATCAACCCAGTAAAAACTCAACAGAGAAACTTTGTATCTAAACAACTGCATAGATCAACAGACTTAACAGATACCTCCCAAATGTTTCACCCAGCAGCACCAGAATACACATTATTCTCAGCAGCACATGAAACGTTCTCCAAAACAAATTTGTCCAAATTCAGAAACATGGAAATTATGCCCTGCATTCTCTCAGAACACAAGGGAACAAAATTAGAATTCATCAACAAAAGCCACTAAAGAAATTCCTGTAACACATGGAGGCTGAACAACACACTGTTGAAGCACCAGTGGGTCATGGAAGAGATGAGAAAGGAAATTCAAATGTTCCTGATACTTAATAAACATGAACACAAAAGCTACAAACTCCTCTGGGACCCAACAAAGGCAGTACTCAGAGGCAAGTTTATAGCTCTGAATTCCTACATGAACAAATTGGAGAGATCTGGAACCAACAATTTAACTTAACAATTTAAGTCACCTGAAGCTCCTTGAAAAAAGCAAGAAGCTAAACCCCAATCCAATCGGTGGAAACAAATAATTAAAAATTAAATCAGAATTAAAAGGATTAGAGTCCAAAAAAGCCATAGAAAGAATCAATAAAACAGAGTTGGTTCTTCAAAAAAATTAACAAAATTGACGGACCCTTAGCAAATCTTATTAGAAAAAGAAGGGAATACACCCAAATAAAGAAACACAGAGATGAGAATGGTAATATCACCACAGTAACAACCAATATTCAGAACATTATAAGGGAATACTTATCAAACCTTTAAGCTAATAAGTTTGGGAATCCAGAAGAAAGGGACGAATTTCTAGCAAATATTGAAATACCCAAACCAAACCAAACAGACCTATATCAAGCATCAAAACAGAAACAGGATTTAGAGACATTCCACCCAGGAAAATTCCAGGACTGCAAAGCATCACTCACACCAATAATCCTCCAACTCTTCAATGAAAGTGAAAGTTCACTACCAAACTCTTTCTATGAAGCCTCATCCCGAAACCCGGCAGGGACTTATCAAAGAAAGAGGACTATAGAACCATTTCTTCGAAGAACATTGATGCAAAACTTCTCAACATCATTTTGGCTAATTAACATCAACAACTCATCAAAAAAATCATACACTATGATCAAACATGATTTATTTCAGGTATGCAAACTGATTCAATACACACAAATCAATCAATATAATTCATCACATCAACAAGAGCAAGGATAGGAACCACATGACTATTTCAATAGAAGCAGAAAAAGAATTTAACAAGATCCAGCACCCCTTTATGAGGAAAACTCTGGATTCCATAGAGCATTCCTCAATATAATAAAGGCTGTGGATGACAAATCTACAGACAGCATTATGCTTAATTGCAAAAAGCTAAAGCCACTTTCTCTGAATCCAGGAATGAGACAAGGATCTCTACTCCACTCCTCTTCAATTTAATATTACAATGCCTAGCCAGATGCAAGCATAAAGGGGATGCAAATAGGGAAAGATGAAGTTAAACTCCCTCTCTTTGCAGATGACATGATCTTGTATTTAAAGAACCGCATGGACTCAACTCCGAAGTTACAGGATGTGATTCGAAATTTTGGCGAAGTAGCAGGGTATAAAATTAACCCTCAAAAATCAATAGCTTTTCTGTATGCCACTAATGAGAAGAGCACAGCTGAAAAACAGGAAAGTAACTTCTTTTTGTAAGAGCCTCACAAAAAATAAAACACGTAGGAGTTAAGTAAAGAAGTGAAGATTGAACAATTTTACATTCCCACCAACAATGCAGTAGGGTTCCTTTCTGGCCACATCCTCCTACAGCATCTGTTGTTATTAGAGTTCTTGATTATAGCCATTCTAACTGGAGTGAGGTGAACTCTCAATATTGTTTTGATATGCATTTCTTTTATAGCTAGAGAGGTTGAGCATTTCTTCATATGTCTATTGTCAATTCTTATTTCCTCTTCTGAGAAGTTTCTCTTTAAGTATTTAGCAGACTTATTTATCGGGCAGTTGTTTCTTTGAGGATTTGTTGTTGGGGGATTTAATTTTTTGAGTTCTAAGTATATTTAAAATATGAGACACTTATCCATTGTATTGCTAATGAAGATCTTCTCCCAATCTTGCTAGCTATGTCCTTTGCCATGCAGAAGCTCTGCAATTTCATGCAATCCCATTTGCCCAAACTTTCTTTGATTTGTTGTGTTTCTAGGTCTCTATTGAGAAAATTTTGGCCTGTGGAAGTATGGAGGTTCCTCAAAAGACTCCATATAGAGCTGCCCTATGACCCAGCAATCCCTCTTTTGGGCATTTACCCTAATGATCACAAACAAGACCATACTAAAGGTACCAACACAACTATGTTTATTGCAGCATTATTTACCATAGCTAAGATATGGAACCAACCCAGATGCCCCTCAGTAGATGAATAGATCAAAAAAATGTGGTATACATATACAATGTTATTCTATAAATCCATCAGAAAGAATGACATTGTCCTATTTGTTAGGAAATGGAAAAACTTGGAAAAAATTATATGAAGTGAAGTAAGCCAGGCCCAAAGAAACATAGGTCCCATAGTTTCCCTTATTTGCAATATATAGTATATGTCTGAGTCAAGCAGAAAAGGTCAGATAAGTTGATGTTAGGGAAATGAACCCTAAGATATGTATTCAAATGTTTTTGTTCTTTCATGTGATTGTTTCTAACACATTTGTAAGATTATATCTTTGTTGCTTTGTATGTCCCTCCCCCACAATATAACTCCTGCCTTCACTGTATTTGATGTCGGTATAATTTGTGGAGGGGAAGGGAGAAAACAAATCGTTTAAATAGGGATACAGGTGGTCCCATCGCAACAATGAGATGTACAAGTCTTTATGTCAAAAACGAACTTTACAACTTTGGTGGTGTCGGGGAGGAGGATTGGGTTGGGAGGGAGGGGTAGGGAGGATGGGAAGGGGAAACAAACGAGGAGGCTACAATGCTTGATAAGAAATGTACTCATTATCTTGCCCATGTAATTGTAACCCCTCTGTACAGTGTTTTCACAATTAAAAGAAAAGAAAAGATGATGTTAAGCGAAATTAACTGCAAGATAGGGACACAGGTGGATTTTTTTCTTGCTTTCTATTGTTCCAAATGTATTTATAATGAACCATGTGTTGTTTTATTTTTGTTTCTTTGTATGGTCCTCTCCCACAGTATAACCCCTGTTTTCACTGTATTTGATGTCAGTGCCATGCATCTTGTATATACACTTCTCTAATTTCGGAGGGGAAGGGAAAAAACAAAATGCTTAAATAGCAATACAGGTTGACCCATTGTAACATTGAGATGTACAAGATACTATGTTGAAAAATGAACTTTACAATTTAAGCAGGGAGGGGGGAGGGGGGAAGTGTGGTTGTAGACGTGGGAGGGAAGGGATGGTAGGGGAAAAACAAAGGAGGAGGTAACAATGCTTGATAGGAAATGTACCCATTACCTTGCTCATGTAACTGGAACCACTCTATACAGTATTTTTATAACAAAAAAGTATCTAAAAAATAAAAAGTGAAGGACCTCTATGATGAAAACTTTAAAAACTTGAGAAAGGAAATTAAAGTAGAACTAAGGAAGTGAAAAACCTCCTATGCTGCTGGAGTGGGAGGATTAACATTGTGAAAATGGCAATACTGCCAAAGGTTATCTGCCAATGCAATGTGATACCTATCAAATCCCAACATCATTCTTAAGCGAAACTGAAGAAGCAATCCTAAATTTCATGTGGAACAAGAAAAGACCCCAAATAGCAAAAATAATCCTTATCAGAACAGTACTAGAGGAATACCATTACCAAATTTCAAACTCTACTACAAAGCTATAGTAATCATAACAGCTTGGTAATGCCACAAGAACAGACCTGAGGACCAACAGAATACAATTGATGACCCATATATGAACCTGCCCACCTATAGCCACCTAATCTCTGATGAGTGAGCTAAAAAAATAGAATGGAAGAAAGTCAGCCTCTTCAGTAATTGATGTTGGAAAAATTGGTTAAACCCTGTAGAAAACTAAAGCTAGATCCTTACCTATCACCTTTAGCAGAATCAACTCCAAATGGATCAAAGACCTCAAAGTCAAAGCAGACACCCTAAAAACATTATGGGAAGGAATAGGAGAAACTCTAGGGCTCCTTGGCACAGGTCGAAATTTTCTTAATAAAGACCTAAAAACAAGAAATCCAAGAACGTTTGGACAAATGGGATTGCACGAAGTTGCAGAGCTTCTGCATGGCAAAGGACTTAGCTAGCAAGATCAATAGTAAGCCCATGGATTGGGAGGAGATCTTCACTAGCCATACAATGGACAAGGTTCTCATATCTAAAATATACTTAGAGCTCAAAAAATTGAATCCCCCAACAAATCTTCAAAGAAACAACTGCGAGATCAATAAGAGGGCTAAAGACTTAAAGAGAAACTTCTCTGAAGAGAAAATAAGAATGGCCAATAGATAAATGAAGAATTGTTCAACTGATCTAGCCATAAAAGAAATGCCCATCAAACAACATTGAGATTCCACCTCACCCTAGTTAGAATGACTATAATCAAGAAATGAAATTACAACAGATGATGGAGGGCATGTGGCCAATAAAGAACCCTATTGTATTGTTGATGGGAGTGTAAACTTGCTCAACCACTGTGGAAAGCAGTATGGAAGTTCCTCAAAAAACTCTACATAGAGCTCCCCTATGACCCAGCAATCCCACTTTTGGACATTTACCCAAACAATCACAAACAAGGCCCTACTAATGCTACCAGCCAACTATGTTTATCACAGCATTATTCACCATAGCTAAGATATGGAACCAACCCAGATACCCCTCAGTAGATTCATGGATCAAGGAAATGTGATATGTATGTATGTATATAATGTGCGCGCGCGCGCACACACACACACACACACACACACACACACACACACACACACTGGAATTCTATGCCTCTATCAGAGTAAAGAATGACACCACCTATTTGTTAGGAAATGGAAAGACTTGGAAAAAAAATATATTAAGTGAAGTAAGCCAGGCCCAAAGAAATATAAGTCCCATGGTTTCCCTTACTTGTAGTAACAAGTACAAGTCTAGGACACTCAGAAAAGGTCAAAAGCTATTTACATATGACCATATAAGATGACGTTAAGTAAAATGAACCCCAACATAGGGACACAAGTGGTTTTGTTCTTTCTTGCTATGGCTTTAATGTATTTAAAATGTACTATGTGATTTTTTTTCTCTTGTATGTTCTTCCCCCATGGTATAACCTGTTTTCACTATATTTGATGTCAGTGCTCTGAATCTTGTATATACATTTTTCTGATTTGGGGAGGGGAAGGGAAATCACAAAATGCTGAAATAAGGATACAGGTTGACCCATTATAATAATGAGATCTACAATTCACTTTGTTGAAAATGAACTTTACAACTTTGGGTGGGGGGAGGGAGGACTTGGGGAGGGAATTAATGGTAGGGGAAAACAAAGGAGGGTGTAATAATGCTTGATAGGATACGGTTCAGAGGGGCTACAGTTACATGAGTAAGGTGGTTCATGTACGAACTACCTTACTCATGTAACTGTAGCCCCTCTGAACAGTATCTTTACAATATAAATATATACTAAAAATATTCAAAAGAAGAAAAATAAATAAAAATTACCGGAAAATACAAAAAACAAATATACAAGGAAATCCTTAACAAAATATGCCATATTAAGGTAATCACAATATCTGACTTTAAGCCATAATATAGATACATAGTAACAAATTAGCTTACCATATACACAAAGATAAATTTGTACAGCAATGGAATAGGATAAAATATTCAGAAATAAGCCAAGTATACCAAAAGCATACACTGGATACTCACATGTTGAGAAAAGAAACTATACGCCCATCTCTTATTCTATGCAAAGATTAAGTCAAGTGGATCGAAGACCCTAGTGAAAATTCTGAAGCATTAAAACTACTAGACAAAAGGATAGAGGTAGCCCTACACAACCTAGGAATAGTAAATGAACTGCCTAGCGCTCTAATAACCAAATTTGGATAAGGAGTATGAAATTAAAATTCTTCTACACATCAGAACAGATACTAATACAGAATAAGATACTTGCCAGATTGTATAACAGAGGATTAATATACAGACTATGTAAATAACTGAAAAAATCAAGTCATGCAATTAAAATATTAACAATAGAGCTGAACTCACATTTATCATAGCATTAAGTACAAATAGCAAAAAAAAAAACACCATAAAAACATATTCAACAACCTTAGCCATCAGGACATAAGAAATCAAAATTACAAATGTTCATCATCAAGTAAACAAAGAAAAACAAATTTTGCTGTTTACATGGGGAAAATTAACTGTTATCTTCTGCTGCTGGGAATTTAAATTAGTACCATACCTATGAAGTTTCCTAAAAAAAAGTTAAAATGGAACCAGAATCCATAGGTAATTCCTGTCTGTAATCTTAGCTATTCAGGGGTCGAAGATGTGAGTATCATGGTTCAAAGCCAGCCATGGAAGGAAAATCAATGTGAGTCTTATCACCAGTTTACCACCAAAAAGTCAGAAGGGGTCTGTAGCTCAAGTGATAGAGAGCAAGCTGTGGGCCAAAAACACCCAAGTCTTGAGTTCAAACCCTAGGACCCATACACATACAAACACACATCACAAAAATAAATACTATAATTTAAATATAATCTTTTAGATTCACACCCAAAATACCAAAGTCAGCTTATAACAAGATATTTATACATACATATCCATTTTTATCATACTAATATTTATAACACCCAAGATATAGAACCACCCCAGTTACCATCAATGGATGCATGGATAAAGAAAAAATTACAGGATGGAATAGGAGAAAACCTAGGTCTCCTTGGCACAGGCTGAAATTTTCTTCATAGATACCCAGAAACACAACAAATCAAAGAAAGGTTGGACAAATGGGATTGCATGAAATTGCAGAGCTTCTACATGGCAAAGGACATAGCTAGCAAGATCAATAGAAAGCTAGAAAGCCCATGGATTGGGAGAAGATCTTCACTAGCCATACAACAGACAAGGGTCTTATATCTAAAATATACTTGGAACTCAAAAAACTAAACCCCCCAACAACAAATCCTCAAAGAAACAACTGCCCAATAAATAAGTGGGCGAAAGACTTAAAGAGAAACTTCTCTGAGGAAGAAAGAAGGATGGCCAATAGACACATGAAGAAATGCTTAACCTCCCTAGCCATAAAAGAAATACAAATCAAAACAACATTGAGATACCACCTCACTCCAGTTAGAATGGCAAAAATCAAGAACTCTAACAACAACAGATGCTGGAGAGGATGTGGACAGAAGGGAACCGTACTTCATTGTTGGTGGGAGTGTAAACTTGTTCAACCACTTTGGAAAACAGTATGGAGATTCCTCAAAAGACTTCACATAGAGCTCCCCTATGACCCAGCAATCCTACTTTTGGGCATTTATTCAAATGTTCACAAGCAAGACCACACTAAAGCTACCAGCACAACTATGTTTATTGCAGCATTATTTACCATAGCTAAGATATGGAACCAACCCAGATACCCCTCAGTAGAGGAATGGATCAAAAAAATGTGGTACATATACACAGTGGAATTCTATGCCTCCATCAGAAAGAATGGCATTGCCCCATTTGTTAGGAAATGGAAAGACTTGGAAAAAATTATATTAAGTGAAGTAAGCCAAGCCCAAAGAAACATAGGTCCCATGGTTTCCCTTATTTGCAATATCTAGTATATGTATGAGTCAAGCAGAAAAGGTCAGATAATGTGATGTTATGAAAATGAACCCTTAGATATGTATTTTTTTGGGGTCCGGTTGTGGGGCCTGAACTCTGGGCCTGGGTGCTGTCCCTCAGCTCTTCAGCTCAAGGCTAGCGCTCTACCACTTGAGCCACAGCGCCACTTCCGGCTTTTTTTCTTTTTGCTTATGTGGTGCTGAGGAATCGAACCCAGCTCCTCATGCATGCAAGGCAAGCGCTCTACCACTGAGCCATCTTCCCAGCCCAGATATGTATTTTAATGTTTTTTCTTTCATGCATTTGTTTCTAAGCATCTATGATTATTTCTTTGTTGCTTTGTATGTCCCACCCCCACAGTATAACCCCTACTTTCACTACATTTGATGTCGGTATAATTTGTGGAAGAGATGGGAAAAACAAGTCGTTTAAGGATACAGGTGGACCTTTTGCAACAATGAGAAGTACAAGTTGTCATATCGAAAATGAACTTTACAACTTTGGTGCGAGGGGGGGAGAGAGGATTGGGTGGGGGGGTGGGGGGGAGGCTAGGAAGGGATGTGATGGGTAAACAAAGGAGGAGGCTGCAATGCTTGATAATAAATGTACTCATTATCTTGCCTATGTAATTGTAACCCCTCTGTACAGTATGTTCACAAAAAATAAAAATTAAAATTAAAAAAAAGAAAATGTGATATTCACATAAGTATACATTATAGACATTATAAATTCAAAAAAATATAATATATAAAAATATATCATATGCATATATTATATATTTATGTATTATATACATTATATATTATATATCATATACATTTATATATTATACATTACATATACATTATCCATATTGTATACACTATATATATTATAAATATTATAGTTTTACTCAGACATAACACCAGGCTGTTTGCTAGAAAATGTATGGCAACAGACTTCATTGTATTAACTATAAGCCAGTCCTACAAAGTCAAATACTGGGGCTGGGAAGGTGGCTTAGTGGTAGAGTGCTTGCCTTGCATGCATGAGGCCCTGGGTTCGATTCCTCAGCACCACATAAGCAAAAAGAAAAAAGCCAGAAGTGGCACTGTGGCTCAAGTGGTAGAGCACTAGCCTTAAGCTGAAGAGCTGAGGGACAGCGCCCAGGCCCAGAGTTCAGGCCCCACGACCGGAACCCCCCCCCCCCGGAAAAATCAGATACTGCATTTTTCTCACATTTTTGAACATGGTACAACAAAAAAATATTTATTGTACTAACAGTGAGACTAATCAGGAAGTGGAAATGAACGAACAGAGGAAGAGGGAGATAAGAAAGAGTAATAGAAGAGGTGAGTATGAACAAAGTGCATTTTATGTATGTGTCGAAATATTACAAAAATTCTCCTTAGTTTGTGCAATTGATACCTATTAATTGTCCTCTTAAAAGTATATTCTAAAGTGAAATTGTTGAGAGTGCATTAGTAGAAAGTGTGAGACTTTCTTTTTGCTCATTTTAAGTGATTGTAAACACTTAATTATTGGCATTTTCAAATTTTACAATGCCCTGAAGCCTAATAGAATGTAGCAAGATTGTAATAAATAGAAGCATAAAAATATCTAATTATGTTACATACTCAGAAAAATGCAAAAATATGTTCTGCTGTTTAGAATGCATCATTTCCAGTGAAGCTTAAAATGATCAATCAGTGCCATTCTTGCCTCAAGACATTACGGCCACATGGAGAGAAAATAGAGTAACTCCATCTGACCACTCCATTCCTGTACTTCCAAAAATACTCCCTCATTCCATTACTCCTACAGTCCTGTGACTTAGTATATCTATATCTATTTAAATGAACATTCCCCCATATGTAAAATATAGAGAGTTTTTTTAAAGGACTTTATTTTAATTATTCTGTTAAAATTATTCCAAGTATTTCAAAATAGTAACAAAATGATGTTTATGATTAGTTCTAGTATTATTAATAAAATAAATTCTACAGTAAAAAACAAATAGAGAATACATCTTAGTTTATGTGAGAGATAATGCCACTACCAAGAAACCAATTTGTCCAGCTGTTTCTCAATTTTGGACTAAAACTGAGGAAAGAATGAATCAGAGATAGCATTTTTCTTTACAAAATATCAACACTCAGACTTAACACTTGTGCAGTGCTCTGCAGTAGATCCTACAATCTTTTCATCTGATGGAAGTCATGTTTTATAGTTGAAAACACACTGCTTTAATACAAAGGCATACAGATCCACATACTGAAATCAAAGGGCAAAGGAGATATGGGTTGAATGTCACTAAACTTTTCAAGAAAATGCAAGCTCAAGGTTTTATGGTATATAGATGAATCAAACCTAGAAAGCAATCAGAATATTCAGAGCTTTACAATATTTCCATATAATATTTATAATGTAAGCTCTCTAAGCCTATGCTACATATTTTAAATTTATTCTAGGACATTAGGGGAAGTGGGTTAATTCTACTTTGTCCAGTTATTTCTTTAGTCATTTTCTAATTTGTCATTCTCACCCAAATTCTTCAAAGTTTAGATGAAAAATCCCTTTGTAAAGTATCAGTTGTATGGAGAACAAATTTTTTTCAATATTGGTACTTCTAGTTGACCAGAAGAACAACCAAAACATACTGATAATTCAGATAGAACTTCCAACAAAGTCTGTGTCTGACACATTTGCATTCCTTTCATCATAGTAAATATTCATTAAAAATCTCTTTTCATTGCCACTTGTCATAGTACGTTGTTAAATTTTCTTAACAAAAAGAATAAGGTATATGTTTCTAGAGTCTCCTATTTTTACTCAAAACTAAATATTGGAAATTTATATTTTGAAGGGAAAAAAGTAAATTTCCAACTTTTAGAAATTGTAGAAGAGTTGAATAGTATATATTTGTCTACAATTTTATTATGTATGTGTATTGCAATCATATTGGTACATTTGAAGGTTTATAAATGTATACACCTGTAGAATTTTTTATTGTGAAAATACATACAGAGGGGATACAATTGCATGGATAAAGTAATGAGCATGTTTCCTATCAAGCATTGTTGCCTCCTCCTTTGTTTCCCCTTCCCATCCCTTCCCATCACTCCCACCCCTCCCCACGAGCCCAAGTAGTAAAGTTCGTTTTTCAACATAATGTCTTGTACATCTCATTGTTGCAATGGGTCAACCTGTATCCCTATTTAAACAATTTGTTTTTTCCCTTCCCTTCCACAAATTATACTAACATCAAATACAGTGAAAACAGGGGTTATATACCGTGGGGCAGGGACATACAAAGCAACAAACAAATATCTTATTAATATTTTAGAAACAATAGCAAAAAGAAAAAACATTTGAGTCCTTATCTTAGGGTTCATTTTGCCTAACATCAACTTACCTGACCTTTTCTGCTTGTCTCAGACATATACTAATTATTGTAAATAAAGGAAACCATGGGACCTATGTTTCTTTGGGCCTGGCTTACTTCACTTAATATAATTTTTTCCAAGTCTCTCTATTTCCTAACAAATGGGGCAAGGTCACTCTTTCTGATGGAGGCATAGAATTCCATTGTGTATATACACCACATTTTCTTGATCCATTCCTCTACTGAGGGGCATCTGGGTTGGTTCCATATCTTAGCTATGGTACATAATGCTGCAATAAACATAGTTTTGCTGGTAGCTTTAGTATAGTCTTGTTTATAATCATTTGGGTAAATGACCAAAAGTGGGATTGCTGGGTCATAGAGGAGCTCTAGTGGAGTCTTTTGAGGAATCTCCATACTGCTTTCCAAAGTGGTTGAACAAGTTTACACTCCCACCAACAATGCAGTAGGGTTCCCTTCTGTCCACATCCCCTCCAGCATCTTTTGTTAGTAGAGTTCTTGATTTTAGCCATTCTAACTGGGATGAGGTAGAATCTCAATGTTGTTTTGATTTGTATTCCTTTTATGGCTAGGGAGGTTGAGTATTTCTGCATGTGTCTACTGGCCATCCTTCTTTCCTCTTGAGAGAGGTTTCTCTTTAAGTCTTTAGCACTCTTATTGATCACGCAGTTGTTTCTTTGAAGATTTGTTGTTGGGGGATTTAATGAGTTCCAGGTATATTTTAGATATGAGACCCTTGTCCATTGTATGGCTAGTAAAAATCTTCTCCCAATCCGTGGGCTTTCTATTGATCTTGCTAGCTATATCCTTTGCCATGCAGAAATTCTGCAATTTCATGAAATCCCATTTGTCCAACCTTTCTTTGATTTGTTGTGTTTCTGGGTCTCTTTTAAGAAAATTTCAACCTGTGCCAAGGAGACATAGGGTTTCTCCTATTCCATCCTGTAATTTTTTCAGGGTGTCTGCTGTGACTTTGAGGTCTTTGATCCATTTGGAGTTGATTCTGGCTCAAGGTGATATAGCAAGGATATAGCTTTAGTTTTCAACAAATGATTAACCAATTTTGCCAGCACCATTTACCGAAGAGTCTTTCTTCTATTCTGTTTTTTTTTTCGCTCTCTTATCGAAGATTAGATGGCTATTGGTCTGTAGGTTCATTTCTGGGTTTTCAATTCTATTCTATTGGTCCTGAGGTCTGTTCTTGTGCCAGTACCAAGCTGTTTTGATTACTATGGCTTTGTAGTAGAGTTTGAAATTTGGTATTGATATTCTTCCAGTACTGTTCTTTCTGTTAAGGATCGGTTTTGCTATTTGGGGGTCTTTTATTGTTCCATATGAATTTTTGGATTGCTTCTTTTATTTCCTTGAAGAATGAGGTTGGAATGTTGATAGGTATCGCATTGAATTTGTAGATAGCCTTGGGAAGTATTGCCATTTTCCCAATGTTGATCTTTCCAATCCAGGAGCATAGGAGGTTTTTCCACTTTCTAAGTTCTGCTTTGATTTACTTTTTCAGGTTTTTTAAGTTTTCATCATAGAAGCTCTTCATTTCTTTGGTTAAGTCAATTCCTAGGTATTTTATTTTTTGTGGCGCTATTACAATTGATTTCAGCCATGTTTTTCTCATTGTTGGTATACAGAAAAGCCATTGAGTTTTGAGGGTTAATTTTATACCCTGCTACTTTGCCAAAGTTTTGGATCAGCTTGAGTAATTTGAGAGTGGATTCCATGGGATTCTTTAAATACAAGATCATAGAGTTTTACTTCTTCTTTCCCTATTTGGATCCCCTTTATGTTTTCATCTTGTCTTATTGCATCTTGTCATATTGTCTTATTGCTTATTGCTTAATGCTAGGCATTCTAATACTAAATTGAGGAGAAGTGGGGATAGTGGACATCCTTCTCTCATTCCTGAGTTAAGAGGACATGGCTTTAGTTTTTCACCATTAAGTATGATGCTGGCTGTAAGTTTGTCATATACAACCTTTATTGTATTGAGGAATGTTCCCTGGATTCCTAATTTTTCTAGAACCTTCAACATAAAGGGATGTTGGATCTTATCAAATGCTTTTTCTGCATCTACTGAGATAACCATGTGGTTCGTATCCTTGCTCTTGTTGATGTGATGAATTCTATTAATTGATTTGCGTATATTGAACCAGCTTTGGATCCCTGAAATGAATCCTGTTTGATCATGGTGTATGATTTTTTGGATGAATTGTTGAAATTGATTGGCCAAAATTTTATTGAGAAGTTTTGCATCAATGTTTATCAAAGAAATGGGTCTATAGTTCTCTTTCTTTGATGAGTCCCTGCCTGGTTTTGGGATGAGGGTTATGATGGCTTCATAGAATGAGTTCTGAAGTGAACTTTCTCTTTCAATTTTATTGAAGAGTTGGAGAAGTATTGGTGTGAGCTCTGCTTTGAAATCCTTGTAGAATTCCACTGTAAATCCATCTGGTCCTGGGCTTTTCTGAGATGGGAGGTCTTTTATTGCTGTTTCTATTTCAATGATTGATATGGGTCTGTTAAGTTGGTTTAATTCATTTTGGTTTAGTTTCGGCAAGACATGTAGAAATTTAAAGGGAGAATATTCCAATAAATATTGTGTTCAAAGCATTTGTTGGATGAGATTAATGAGACAATTAAAGCATACTTTTAATGTTTTACCATTATATATGCTTCATAAAGAGGATAACAAGGATAATTATTCTATAAATTGAAATTCAAAGTTACATTATTTGATTCAATCTTTCTATTCTTTACTATTGTGTTTTTTCTATATGCTATCCTAAATCTGTTTTTAACTAACTGAATTTTTTATTAATTTGTGTAACAATGACCAACTTATCCAATATGCTTAAATTTATTATGTTTGGGATATGCTATAAGTAAAAAACTAAACATAATGGAGAGAACAAATAACAAAGTCTTATTTAAAACATCAATAACTTTTAGAAAGCAGAAATACTAAAAATAAATTTTGAGATTAAAAGAATACAATAATGTAAGTAAACAGTGAAATCTGTGAAATGATCATTACAATACCATTTAAGAAGGAATACCAAGAATATTATATGGGGTTATATTTGGATTCAGCTACATAATCATAGCAATACACCTGAAAATACTGCTTGAGAATACAAATGTATTACAAAAATACTAATATACATATTAGGATTATTTTAAGTAAATGCTAACAAAAATATGTCAATGAAAAATTGGCATCAAACATGAATATAAAATCCAATAAAAAAAGCACAAATGAAAAAAATACTAATCCCAAACTTTTGCACAGACTCGCTCATGGAATAATAAATATTTCAGTTAGTACCAGTGGCTTAGACAGGACTTGAGATTAGACCTTGTTTATAAATATATAAAGTAGAACATATATTAAGTACTGAATAATAAGTATTAAAATAAGTAGTACATACTTTAGAAATATAAGGTAACATTTAAAACATAGCAATGATGTTTAAAGCTGCAAGAATTAATAAAAATTTTTATAGTTACATGAGCAAGGTAATGAGTACATTTTGCAATTACATGAGCAAGGTAATGAGTACATCTCTTATCAAGCATTGTTGCCTCCTCCTTTGTTTTTCCCCTACCATACCTTCTCTCTCACTTCGACAACTACACTCTCCCCCACCGCCTGCCTAAATTTTAAAGTTCATTTTTCAACATAATTCTCATTGTTACAAGGGTCAGCCTGTATCCCTATTTAAGAATTTAGTGTTATCCCTTCCCCTCCCCAAATTAGAGAAGTGTATATACAAGATACAGGGTACCGACATCAAATAGAGTGAGAACAGAGGTTATACTGTGGGGAAGGAACATACAAAGAAACAAAAAAATCACATGGTACATTATAAACACCTTAGAAACAATAGCAAGAAGGAAAAAAACACTTGTGTCCCTATCTTGGAGTTCATTTTGCTTAACATCATTTTATCTGGTCATATGTACATAGCTTTTGACCTTTTCTGCTTATCCCTGACATATACTAATCATTGCAAATAAGGGAAACCATGGGAACTATATTTCTTTGGACCTGGCTTACTTCACTTAATATTTTTCCAAATCTTTCCATTTCCTAACAAATGGGGTGATGTCATTCTTTCTGATGGAGTCATAGAATTCCATTGTGTGTGTGTGTGTATGTGTGTGTGTATGTATATACACACACACATTTTCTTGAATATATATATATATATATATATATATACATACACACACATTTTCCTGATCCACTAATTTACTTAGGGGCATCAGTGTTGGTTCCATATCTTAGCTATGGTAAATAATGCTGCAATAAATGTAGTTGTGAAGGTAGCTTTAGTATGGTCTTGTTTGTGATCATTTGGGTAAATGCCCAAAAGTGGGATTGCTGGGTCATAGGAGAGCTCTATGTGGAGTCTTTTGAGGAACCTCCATATTTACAAAGTGGTTGAACAAGTTTACAGTCTCACCAACAATACAGTAAGGTTCCTCTTTGGTCATATCCCCTCCAGCATCTCTTGTTATTAAATTTCTTGATTATAGCCAATCTAATTTGAGTGAGGTGGAATCTCAATGTTGATTTGTATTTCTTTTATAGCTAGAGAGGTAAAGCATTTCTTCATATGTCTATTGGCTTCTTCAAAGAGGTTTCTCTTTAAGTCTTTAGCCCTTTTATTTATTGGGCAGTTGTTTCTTTGAGGATTTGTTGTTGGGGGATTTAGTTTTTTGAGTTCCAATTATATTTTTGATATGAGACCCTTATCTGTTGTATGGCTAGTGAAGATCTTCTCCCAATGTGCATGACAATTTTTAAACTAGTTTGGAAATAAATGCACAAGCAAATGGCCAGAGTTTAAAAGGGACTTTTACAAAATGTATAAATCAAGATTGTATATTGACATTTTAGAAGTTAAATATTATGAGAGAAGCTGAAAATGTTAACTTAGTAAAGCATATCACAGTGTGAAAAGGAGAAAATAAAGTTGGAATCAATTGTCCATCTAATTCAAATATATTTGTCTTGTTTTTTTAAGCTCAATGTCCTTGTGATTCCCACTCCTGGAAGAGAAAGGAGAAGCTCATCTTTGTTTCCAAACTCAGTCATCTCTTCCTGTGACTCATTCTCCTTTCAACTCATATTTCCATCATAGGTGCTGTAACTCTATCATTAAAATAAGGTCAACTAAGTCACTTGCATACTGTCCAGACAACTCAGACTCTGCCCAGGTGCACCTTCCACTGTGACAAAAACCATCTTGTGCTCAAAACCTAGTTTATCTTGGTTTGAGGGGACTTGAAAGTCTTATGTGAATATATATTTACAACCATATGATAGGGGAGTATTTTATCATCATAAATATCTGTTTTAAAAATTCAAAAACAGCTGATGATCAAGGTTAAAAAATGAGCTGTTTAGTGATTCAGTTCCTATGACTTATCATTAATTTTTGTTTGTTTTGCAATATATTATCATTAATTCACTCACAATTATCTTGCAAAATGAATTCCAAACATCTTAGTCCACTGGAACCTGCTAAACATACTAAAATTACTCAGGTTATATCCTTTTTGAGTAATAAAAACCCACTGTTTACAGTTCTATAGGATTGGAAGTCAATGATGAAGCTACCAGAGGTCTGTATAGTATCAGGAACCATTCTTATAGACAGCCTCTTTGGAGTGTCTTAATACAATAAAAGGAGCAAATGCTATATGACAGAAGAATAAAAGGGCTCATCTGGCCTTTCTTATCAGGCACAAATCCTATTTGTGAGAGCAGAGTCTTCCTAAAAGCCCTGGCACTTAAATCTTCACATTGGAAAATAAATTGCAGCTTATGAGATTGTGAGTGACAATCATGGAGTTTACTGAACCAGGCCTTTATAATGTAATTAGACCCCAATCCTACTTGACAAAATGCAAAAAGACAACAAAACTATTAGAATACATCTACTAGAAATTATCCTTATTGTTTATGAAGTCATTAAACATCCTCTATGATTATCATCTGTGCTTTTGGTCCTTATCATTTGTGCTTTTGGCCCAATCAGTCAATTCAATGAAAAAGATTGACTTGTAATAGGCAATGGGAAAAAAATGATATGGAAGCAAAACTG
Source organism: Dipodomys ordii (assembly GCF_000151885.1). Lineage (NCBI taxonomy): Eukaryota > Metazoa > Chordata > Mammalia > Rodentia > Heteromyidae > Dipodomys > Dipodomys ordii. Next base: position 14,610,803 of record NW_012267264.1, read on the forward strand.
CATGACCTCACAATAGCCTAAGCCATGGAGGTAGGAGCCCAGTAATTAAGAGTTGTCACAGACCATTAGAGTAAAAAGACACTTTTCACTTTTGTTGACACAGCAGATCTTCTACCTCCACACTGAACTCTGGATCTGTCGTGACACTTCCTATTAGTCCCTATGTTTGTTAATTCTTGTGCTTTACTAAGTATGCTATCTTACCTACAAGTTTATAAAATACATTATTTACCATAAACTCAACAATATTAAAATAGATAGCTATAACATGAAACTTTAAATACATATAGATCTCATCTTAAAGTATTCCTAAGGAATATGCCTCCAGACAGATGAAATGTCCTAGGTGAGAGGAGCTCACATCAGCACACACCTGTCTTATTTCTACTTTGGCTTGCATATACTAAACTATCTCTGAGATCACTGGTTTCTTTGATTGCCAGTTGCTGCAATGACATAATTGAGACATTAACTTCATTAGCCATGCCTGTGATGCATCCTGCATGAATGGAGATGGCAGAATGTATCCAGATTATATGTAGCCTATGTCTAGCTGTGACAAATTACAAATTTTTTTCTGCACTCTGAGTTCCATTACTCGTTTGGCAAACACTAAATTTTGGTTGATAATCTTAATAATAAAAATACTCTCATCATTATTTTTCCAAGTTTCATTTTGTCCTGTGCATTGCCCATTTAGATAAAGCAAATTAGAGTCCTTTTTTCCATATACACTCTACACTAGCATTTAAATGAATAATGAAGCAAGGAAAAATTACACACATGGAATATATTTAGGGTTATATGCATATAAACACATATACACTTTTGTGTTACCATTTTTCAGAATATATGGGAATTTAGTCTCAGGTGGGCCCAAGAAGGTATTTAGCTTTTAATTTCTCTCCAAAATAACAAATTGTATACCTCCACAATGTTGCTTACCATTGCTGGTTGTGGCCTTAGGGACAGTTACTTTATTACCTTTCTGAACCCTACTTCAAAGGAATTAATTAATTGATGTTCTTAGCAGCAGCATCCTGACAAAAACATATGATACTCAAATGTTAAACATGGAACCTCAGATGAAACTGTCAGGAAAAACCCGAAAGTGGTTATTAATATGGCTTTTGATAAATATCTTCTCAGCCTCACACTGTGCCTCGTCTGTTTTCATCTTGGAAAGTAGTTAATCTGATTGATGAAGATCCTGGTTCAGATTGTCTCCCATGCTGAGTTTAATAATGGCACATTTTTCCTCCCAAAAAAATCTTATTTTCAGTGGAGATGTTTGTGCCTTCTCATCTGACTGCTGCTTTGCACACAGCTTTTAGTGTAAGCTCTAGCACTCCTTAAAATGATAGGAATTCCTTTTGCATTGAAAACACAGAAACTCACATCTGTTTCTAGGCCTTTGTAAAACTATGGAGTAATAGGGATGCTGTCAGAGGCTCATGCTAATCCTCTGACATAGAACTAGCCCAGCAGCACAGAGAAGGAAGCCTGCATCTAAGGCTACAAGCTTTGGCTCCTGGTCATCACCCACCATCTACCATGAGCCTCTGTACTTTTCCTTATAATTCAGTTCAAAGAATTCCAGATTAAGCCACAGTCACAGCACTACTGACAAAATGGACAATGTCTGATTTTGGTGACATCCATACAATATTAAAGCCACTTACATTTCCTCTGTGGCACCTTAATTAGTATAAGTTAAAACATCATTTTTGTTTTATTAGCAAAGGGCAAGGTGATAGTTCAAAATCAATCTAATTGGAATTAGTCTATTTTCATATACTCTATTGACATCATACTAATTATTATAATAATTCAAAAAGAAAGTAAAATTATTTTATTTTTCTGTTGTCAACTATGTCTGGGTAACACAAATTTGATCCAATTATGAATAAGCAATCAAATCAGAGAGAAAATTTTCCCATCATGCAAACTTATTTGATAGCTCTGTACACCTCATTACTACCTTTCCTTTATGTGCATGTGCATTCATAAATGTCATAAAACGCACTCACATGATCTCTAAAGCATCATGCAGCTTAGAGACACTGAGTAGACATGGACAACAACACTGAATTGAAACTGAAGGATTAAAAAGGCAGAACAGACACATGAAGAAATGTTCTCTGGTTATAAAGGAAATTCAAACCAAAACAGAACTGAGATTCCATCTCACCCCATTAGAATGGACATCATCAAAAGAACAACCAATAACAGATATTGCCATAGATGAAGACAAAAAGAACTCTAGTATATTGTTGCTTGGAATGAAATTTGTTTAACCACATTTATCCAACAAATTACAAACTAAGATACTGTAAAGCCACCAGCACAATCATGTTCATTGCAGCATTATCCAGCATAACCAAGGTGTGGAATCATCCAAGATGCCCTTCAATGGATAATCAGATAAAGAAAAATGTGATTATATATTCACAATTAAATTTTGTTGATCCATTAGAAAGAATATTACCTCATTTGCAAAGAAATGGAAAGACCTGGAAAAATTATGTTAAGTGAAATAATTCATCCTAAGAAATATGAATCTAGAATCAATTCATAAATGTAAGTGAACACTTCAGGATGGTATTGATATAAATGTATGAACCAAAATATATATTCAGAGAAGAGTTCAAACAGTGTAATTCCTTAGAAAGACTAACTCACAGTGCAACAAAATAAAAGGAGACTCAAAAAAGTGGGGAGTCAACAGGAAGAGGATAAATGAATGAAGAAAGAAGGGAAAGAAGAACGTAGTCATGTGGGGCGCTGATGAGTCACGCCTGTAATCCTAGTTACTCGGGGGCTGAGATCTGAGGATCGCAGTTCAAAGACAGCCTGGGAAGGAAAGTCTGAGAGATTCTTATCTCCCATAAACCACTAGAAAACCAGAAGTGGCATTGTAGAGTGGCGGTAGAGCATTCGCCTTGAGCTGAAGAGCTGAGGGACAGCACCCAGGCCCAGAGTTCAAGCCCCCAGACAAAAAAAAAAAAAAACTGTAGCCATAAAACTACTATACAAAATTAATAAAATTAAGGAGAAGGTAAGATTGGGAGGGATGGAGGAGAAGAAAGAGACAACCATGTCATCTTATTTTGTGTGTGGGGGGATGGGCATATTAGGTTATTTTCATAAGATTTGGGTCACAAAGTTTTCAGTGTTAGGTCTCTGTCTGCCTCCCTCCCTCCCTCCCGCCCTCCCATCCCCCCTCTCACTTTCTCTCTCTTTCTGTCTCTCTCTCTCTCTCTCTCTCTCTCTCTCACCCCTTCTCACACACACTCACACCTCTTCTCTCTTTCTCTCTCTCTCTCTCTCTCTCTCTCTCTCTCCCTCTCCCTCTCTCTCTCACACACACACACACATCTCATCTCTGTATCTTTCTTTCTCCTTTTCCCACATTTACTACTCTGGAAGCAAAGAAGCCACTAAGGATGTCCTCTAGTCAAAAAACAGCAAGAAAATCAGGCCTTTAGTCTTTGAATTCTGCCAGCAATATCATTACCTTATAAGTGAATCCTAAACCTTACTGATACTATCTCATAGTGAGAATCACTAAGGTAGAGAACCCAGGTAAACTAGGCCTTAATTCCTAGTTCCAAGAACTTTTGAGAAAATAATTGTGTCTTGTATTAAGCCTCTAAGATTTCTCAGAAGTGATTGTGTAAGAGGAGATACATAAAACAATTCTAATATGTTTATCAAGATAGGACAGTTTTACACCTAAATTACAAACAACCCTACACAAAAAAAAATTCTCAATGTTTTTAATAAAAGAAAAAAAGGAAGAAAAACATCACTGAGAATTTAGTTAATCTGGGATCCACATTAGTATAAACATGTGAGCTGTTCCTAATCAGATTTCGTAATAGTTTTGATTTAGAAAAAGAGTGTTGATGACTTTACTTCTAATTCCTTGGGATGCATATCAGATGTAAATTATTTAAGTAAGCCATCTTCAAGAAAAGTGATATTCTTGGGAGAGCTTAGATTCAGTCAAAGAAAAGATGGAAGAAACTGTCCATATTAACACTAAAAAATTGGCACAGATATCCTGCAGGGGATAGGAAAAAGGCTTGGGACATAGTAGGATTCAATAATAAACTTGAAGAAATATACTACAAAAATAAAGAGTTATTCTCATTATATTATGTCAGGGGTTAACAGGATGAAAATGATTTATCAGTGATGTTGGTCAGATCACTGGCTGGTGATTATCAGTTTTCTCCATTACTCTTTTTTTTTGTCCTCATCTCATGCTATATTTTTGGAAGGAAGTCACTATGCAGAGTTGACACTTAAGTGAAAATTTATGTTATATCTCCTACAGGACTGTCTACATAAATTATCTGCAGCTATCAGAATTTAAGATTTATGTATTTTCCCCATTTATTTGTTACTAAATCATATATTATGTCAATATGGATTCATGAATATTTATTTCATTATTCTTGCTACAAAATAATACTGCTTTGTTTTGTTGCTCAAATTATTCCATCTTTGGCCATTGAGATCCTTTAATTAACTTATTCCTACATCTGTTGGACATATTCAATAATTATGGGGATATTTGTTTACTTGTTTGTTCATTTTGAGTGAGTGGGGCCCTTTCTTACTTCCTGGTTCTAGAAAAAATAGTCAATGTACATTTTATATATTGTATACTGTTACCAGAGCCCTGAATATCAAACCTAGCTCCAAATTTGAGTGCTCCACAGCATTAAGAGAAAATTATATAATATTGAGATAACTGGAAATTCGGATTTATTTATACTTTTGTTATTTATACTTTTGTTCAAAATTGGAGAAAGGACAGAGAGAATACTACACTTTATAGAAAAATTAAGCAGAAGCCAATAGATATATATTTAAAGATAGTCCTCCTGGAAGATAAATGCTTCCTATAACCTTAGTGCTACTGATGGTGACACATCTCACTCCCAGCATGGAATTTCCATGAAAGAGATAATTTCTGGATGCCCTCTTACATCATGCATTTTTAATTAGTTATTTTGGTAAGAGACCATTTATTGGAGGCTAGTATTAGAAACTGAGACCTATAGTTTCAGGTAAATAGGTAAAACTAGAGATTTTCATGTTAAAAGACATTAGCCAGACTCAGGAAGGCAACTATCTCATATTTTCTTTCATAGATAAGAATCTAGATGTGAGAAAAAATCTGAAAGTAGGCAGGGTATTATTTAGGAGAAGAATAGCAGAGGAAAGAGGAAATCAGGTAATGAGACATATGCATACATATTAAGTTGGGAAGAAAATCTGAATTTTGTTTAGTTAATATATGCTAGTAAACATTTTTGAAACCAAGGTCAAATGTTATGACTACTAGAAATTTTGGTTTCACTGGACAATTACATCTCAAAATTATTAAGGTATTTTGTATGTACTCAAATGGTATTTTCTATAAACAAAATGGAAATGGGAGCCTAGGAAATCAAACAGAATATTGGAATTTTGTGACTCAATAATGTGACAACCAACAAAACCCATAAATACTTTTCCTGTTGATAGCAATGCACTTACACACTAAGAAATTCCCTTACTATAACACACTCTTTTGAAATATTATTTCATTTTATCCTTTGACTATTTCCTCAATTGAAGTATGTAAACGTTATTCTCTACTTGAATTCTGAATTTAAAAAATAACATGAGAGGAAAATGGGAAGACAGAAAGAAACATTACATGAATGATTATCAGAGACATTAAAACCTTACTAATATCTTTAATAGATTAAAATCTGTTTCATTATTATAGGAAGATCTTGTTTCATACACAGATTATCAGTAGGAAGGCTTTGCTTTAATATAAATTATTTTATAATTAGAAAAAAGGTTTATTATATCATCAGCTTATTTAAATCATGAGAATTCACAAAGCACATAAATGCCAATAAACACTAATTCCTTAGTTTCAGTCAGAAGGAAAAAAACCCTTTTCTGAAACCCAAGGTAGGTAAAATAAATATCGACAATACAAGAATGGAGAATTTAGCAAATGAGACACAGACCAGGATACGAAAAATGGAAAATTTAATAAATGATATACACATCAAGATATTTCACTCTGTGCACTCAGAGGAGATTATTTTCATTCTAGTTTTCATTCATTCTTCTCAGCAAAAGTACAACTGAAATATATAGGAAAATGCAAATATACAGGTTTTATGTCAAATGTTTATTAACATACAAGGTATTGTATTAATTCCAGGAAAATAAACCAAAAAGGCTGAGATGACTTTCCTTTGGCAGACACAAAATAGATTTTTATAATCTACTTAAAGATAAGATAATTTCAACAAAGCAGTTTAAATTTTACTTCAGAATGCTCATTTTATGCAGTTTTCTCTGTTCACTTCAAATGTATGAAAATAGCACAGTGTTCCTTGTCATTTCTGATTTTTATTTGTTAATATATTGAATTTTATCATCACTGGTCTTTGTATGCCTCTTCTTTCAATTGGAGTTATCTAATCTACATTCCATAATATGCATGGAAAATCAACACTGATTGACAGTTAAAATTTGTAAGAGTGTAGCTTCTTCATTAAAGTGCTGCATTTGGATCTTGAATCCAAGACTTCAGTAAAAGTTCCCAGTGACCTTGGGCAAGTTGCCTCACCTTGTATGTTCCTAATTTCCACTTTGTCAAGAACAGGAAACAAATAATGGCTTATTCCTCATGGAACGGGCAGGATTTATATGAGGAGATTATCTTTCTATATATAAACACAAATATGAAATATGTGTATATATTCATACACATATATCCTGACAGTAACTTTTCAATTCATACTTATATTACACTGATCTAGATAAGAAAATGTTCTATATATTCGATTCTGGGGATTCAATTCCAAAAACTCAGTTATGCCTTCAGTGAGCTTTCATTATCGTGGAAAGCAGAGTAGTAAAAAAAATTAATGTACTGCTATGATAAGATACACAATCTAATATGAGCATAGGTAAATAAGCAAGCATATCACACCAGTTTAAGGAAAGCTGACACATTTTTTTCCTGTCAAAAGAGGCTTGGTTTAGCTGATGTCCAAGTTCTCCTGAAATTCTCTCTGAAAGTGGCTTACTACCAAAGGCACAAATTGAGTACACAAAGGGTTAATGAAATCTGGGATCTAATAACCTTACAAATCACAAAGATTATTAAATCTATACCAGTCTTAAAATATAAAAAACTGCATTTTCCTGGTATATTTTCTATGAAATATTCCTTGTTTAATATTAAATAGAAAATTTCCACATGTGACATTGTCTTCTCTCCAGCAATGCTTTGGACAAATGATATCCAAAGTTGCTCTTCAGTTACTCATCATTCCCTCTCACCAGTCTCAGATTTGTGGCCCCATAGATTGACTCAAAACATATAATGAGTGAACTATAGACCAATTTTTTTGATGAACATCGATGCAAAACTTCTCAACAAAATTCTGTCTAATCTATTTCAACAACTCATCAAAAACAGCATACACTATGACCGAAGAGGATTCATTTCAGGGATCCAAAGTTGGTTCAATATACGCAAATCAATTAATATAATTCATCACATCAACAAGAGCAAGGATAAGAACCACATGATTATCTCAATAGATGCAGAAATAGCATTTGACAAGATCCAACACCCCTTTATGGTGAAAGCTCTGGAGCAACTAGGAATACATAGAACATTCCACAGTATAATAAAGACTGTGTATGACAAACCTACAGCCAACATAAAACTTAATGGTGAAAAGCTAAAGTCATTTCCTTTAAAATCAGGAACGAGACAAGCATGTGCACTCTTTCCACTCCTCTTCAATATAGTATTAGAATGGCTAGTTAAAGCAATAAGATGCAAACATAAAAGGGATTCAAATAGGGAAAGATGAAGTAAAACTCTCCCTCTTTACAGATGACATGATCTTGTACTTAAAAAAAAAAAAACATAGACTCCACTCCCAAGTTAACTGGAGCTGATCCAAAACTGGCAAAATAAAATTAACCTGCAAAAGTCAATGACTTTTCTGTAGGCCAATAATGAGAAGAGCAGCGCTGAAAACAGGAAAGCAACTCCTTTTGTAATAGCCCCACAAAAATAAAATACCTAGGAGTTCACTAAAGAAGTGAAGGACCTCTGTGGATGAAAAAGGAGATTAAAGTATAACTAAGGAAGTGGAAAAACCTCCTGTGCTCCTGGATTGGCAGAACTAACATCGTGAAAATGGCAATACAAAGTTTTTCTACAAATTCAGTGAAATACCTATCAATATCCCAACCTTATTCTTCAATGAAACAAAAGAAGCAATCCAAAAATTAGACCCCAAATAGGAAAAACAATCCTTAGCAGAAAGAGCAGTGATGGAGGAATACCAATACCAAATTTCAAACTCTACTACAAAGCCATAGTAATCAAAACAGATTGATACTAGCATAAGAACAAACCTGAGGACCAATAGAATAAAACTGAAGACCCAGAAATGAACCCACAGACCTATAGCCACCTAATCTTGGATAAGAGAGTCAAAAAATAGAATGGAAGAAAGATAGCCTCTTCAGTAAATGGTGCTGGCAAAATTGGTTAAACACCTGTAGAAAACTAAAGCTAGATCCTTTTATATCACCCTGCACCAGAATCAACTCCAAATGGATCAAAGACCACAAAATCAAAGTAGACACCCTGAAAACATTTTAGGAAGGAATAGGAGAAACTCTAGGCACAGGTCGAAATTTTCTTGATAAACACACACACACTCACACACAAAAACACACACACAAAGATTGGACATGGGATTGCATTAAACTGCAAAGCCTGTGCACAGAAAAGGACATAGTAGCAAGATCAATAGAAAGCCCATGAATTTGAAGAAGTTCTTCACTAGCCATACAACAGACAAGGCAGTTGTTTCTTAGAGGATTTGTTGTTGGAGGATTTAATTTTTTGAGTTCTACATATATTTTAGATATGAGGCCCTTCTTGTCTGTTGTATGGCTAGAGAAGAACTTCAAATTCATGGGCTTTCTATTGATCTTGCTGGCTATGTCCTTTTCTGTGCAGAGGCTTTGCAGTTTAATGCAATCACATGTCCAATCTCTCTCTCTCTCTCTCTCTCTCTCTCTCTCTCTCTCTCTGTGTGTGTGTGTGTGTGTGTGTGTGTGTGTGTGTTTGGGTCTTTATCAATATCTAGTATATGTCTGAGTCAAGCAGAAAAGGTCAGATAAGTTGATGTTAGGGAAATGAACCCTAAGCTATGTATTCAAATGTTCTTTTTTTTTTCATTCGATTGTTTCTAACGCATTTATAAGATTATTTCTTTTCTTTGTTGCTTTGTATGTCCCTCCCCCACAGTATAACCCCTGCTTTCACTGTATTTGATGTTGGTATAATTTGTGGAGGGGAAGGGAAAAAACAAATCATTGAAATAGGGATACAGGTGGACCCATTGCAACAATGAGAAGTACAAGTCTTTATGTCGAAAATGAACTTTACAACTTTGGTGGGGGGGCTGGGAGGATTGGGAGGGAGGGGAAGGGATGGGAAGGGGAAACAAAGGAGGAGACTGCAATGTTTGATAAGAAATGTACTCATTATCTTGCCCATGTAATTGTAACCCCTCTGTACAGTATTTTCACAATAAAAAATAAATAAAAAATTAATTAAAAAAAGAAAATACAATGTATAATTGAATATGAAAAAAAATAAATGGGCTAAAAACTTAGAGACTTTTCTGAAGAGGAAATAAGGGTGGCTAATAGACATATGAAGAATTCCTCAACTGCTCTATCCATAAAAGAAATGCACATCAAGCCGTGAGCCCGTGGCTCACACCTGTAATCTTAGCTACTCAGGAGGCTGAGATCTGAGTATCGCAGTTCTAAGCCAGCCCGGGCAGGAAAGTCCATGAGACTCTTATCTCCAATAAACCACTAGAAAATGGGAAATGGTGCTGTGCTGTGGCTCAAACGGTAGAGTGCTCGCCTTGAGCTGAAGAGCGCAGGGACAGCGCCCAAGCCAAGAGTTCAAGCCCCACGACTGACTCCAAAAATAAGTAAATAAATAAAAAGAAATGCAACTCAAAACAACATTGAGATTCCACCTCACCCCAGTCAGAATGGCTATAATCAAGAACTCTAATAACAACAGATGCTGGAGGGGATATGGTCAAAAGGGAGCCCTACTGCATTGTGGTTGGGAGTGTAAACTTGTTCATTCACTCTGGAGAGAATTATAGAGGTTCCTCAAAAGACTCCACTTAGAGCTCCCCCACGATCTAGCAATCCCACTTGTGGGCATTTACTCAAATGATCTGAAAAAAGCCATACTAAAGCTACCAATACAATTATGTTTTATCACGGCTTTCTTCACCATAGCTAAGATATAGATCCAACCCAAATGCCCCTCAGTAGATAAATGGCATACATATGTATATGTATATATATATATATATAAATCACATTTCTTCCATCAGAAGGAATGACACTGTGAAGTAAGCCAGACCCAAAGAAACATAGGTTCCATGGTTCCTATTATTTGCAATAATTAGTGTACATCTAGGATAATCTTAACAGACAAGCAGAAAAGGTCAAAAGCTATGTGCATATGACCACATAAGATGATGCTAAGCAAAATAAACCCCAAGAAAGAGTCACAAGAGGTTTTTTTCTTTGTCACTGTTGTTTTTAATGTACTATGTGATTTTTTTATGTTCTTCCCCCATGGTATAACCCCTGTTGTCACTATATTTGATTCCAGTGCCTGTATCTTGTATATACATTTTTCCAATTTGGGGAGGGGAACCGAAGTTACAAAATGCTGAAGCAAGGATACAGGTTGACCCATTGTAACAATGAGATGTACAAGACACTATGTTGAAAATGAACTTTACAACTGGGGAGGGGGAGGGAGAAGTTGGGGAAGTGGATCTGGAAGGGATGTTAGTGGAAAAGCAAAGGAGAGGGTAACAATGCTGGATAGGAAATGTACTCATTACCTTACTCATGTAACTGTAACCCTTCTGTACAGTATCTTTACAATAAAAAATATATAAATCGCGTTAGGAAGGAATACAGTTTATTGCATAATAACTCAAAAAATTTAGATTAAAATTTGCATTTGGGTCCTGTGAGAAAGTATAAAGTCTTAGAAACTGAATTCCTCTTATAGAAATATCATTAGAGAAAATTCTCAAGACAAATTAAAGATCTTTTTACTAAATAAAAAGGATGCATACAAAATTTTCTATGATGCAACAAAATTAGTTACTAGAGTGATATTTATAGTACTCAATTATATATTAGAAAATGAATGTAAAAAATAACATATTTCTGTTTTATATAACCAGAAAGAAGAGTGAAAACCAAGCTTAAACCACCAGGAAAAAAATGGTATAATATGAAACAAAACAACAATCAATGAAATAGAAAGAAAAACTTACAGTAAAACACCATAGTGCAATTTTTAACAAGATTAAAGGTATCAATAAACTCTTGCCAGGTTAGGCCAAAGAAAAGAGGAAGGGAGACAAGGACAAACATTATACAAACAGAAGGAGGAAGAGGAGGGAAAATTAATTGAATCGATAAATAAGAGACTGTTAGTAATGATTTCAAGGATAGTAAATGAATACTATGAGCAGTAAGTGCTATGTTCTTGATAAAATGACCCATTTACTTGAAGGAAATAAAGTACTAGAATTCACAGAATGAGAATAAAAAGTAAGCTTATCATAATAAGAGGCATGAGAAGAAGATACTAGCTTTCCACAAACTCTTCCAAAATGTAGACTTAGGAGGAAAAATCTTCCAAAAAGTAAAATTAAGACTTCTGAATTCATTTTGTATGACCATAATTAACATTTTAAAAATAATAGATCAATATTTCCTATAAATACAGTTGTCACATATTAACAAATCAATGCAACAATGTATAAAGATAATAATCTGTTCTGGCCAGGTAGAATTAATTCCCAGTATATGTTTTTTGAAATATTTAGTGAATCAAAGCAAAGAGAGTGAAAGTTTAAATTCAGAATTAAGTGTGCACTTAATCTATTTTTGGACCTCCAGGCCAACATTATCTGAATACTAAAACCAGCTGAACTCTTTTTTCTCTTCTAGTATATTGGAAAAAGCTGAGGAATGTTAGTGTTATTTCTTCTATGTTTAGGAGAATTTTCTGGTGAAAACCCGTGAGTTTGATGCTATTTTCTATTTGTCTATGAAATAGTCCATGTCTAATATTATAGAGAATACTTCCACATGTGACTTTATCTTCTGTCCAGCAATGCTTTGGACAAATGATATCCAAAGCTGTTCTTCAGCTCATCATTCCCTTTCACCACTATCAGATTTGTGGCCCTGTAGATTTACTCAACACAAAGGGATGCTTATTCCAGATCTTAAGTCTACCAAATTTAAAAAAACAGTTTTTTCCCCTATATGTCTGTATGAAATTTTATACACTGTGGATTTTAGTCACAAATGGACTAAAACTACTCTTTTCACCTCAAGGAAGATTTGCAGTCAATACTTACCTCCATAAGCCATGGTTATACTTTATTCCTGGAACAAGTTTTTCATTGGTTTACTACAGGAATTATCATAAACCTGTTTTATTTTTCTCACCACACCTACTTTATTCCTCTCAATCATGTCTTTCACTTCTTTCTTTATTTTGCAGACCAGATATCACTAAAATGCAGTATGATGTCATCCTTCCCACAGCTCCATTATCTTAGGCCATTTATCATCTTGTCTATTGCTGTATTCCCGAAGATAATAACTTTCATCTAATAGCTCCCTAATTTGAAAGGCAGCATGCTTAGATTTTAAGAACAATGTGATCTGTAGGGCCAGATTAAGTGGGCTCAAACCTTCACTCTTAGGAAATGTCAAAAGTTATCATACTCCCTGTTGTAAGCTAGTTACATGTAAAGCAAAGATAACATTAGTATTTGCTATAGGAATAAAATGAGTTGCTATAGGTAATAGTGTTGGAAACAGTGACTGACAAAGTGTTAACACTCAATAAATATAACACTTATTAGTACAGCAGGAAACCAATTAATGAGTGTTGAATAATTTATAAAATGAACAAATCATGTAGGAAATATGTATTTAATACTGGACAGCCAGAATTTGATATAATTGTCCATCTGTGAGCAAATACTTTATAATAAGTTGTACCCTTCAGAAGTTCAGCAGGGCTCTTCTTACTCTACATTACTACACCATGCTTTTTATACGTATTTTAAGTAAAAAAAGTCTAAAAGCATATTTGCATTGTTGATTCTATGTCATATTTATTCAAAATAATTTGATTAAGTTTTGACATAGCATGGCATGTGGTTGTCAGATAATCAGATAGGGGTAATAGAATCATAAAAATTCTGTCTTATGCCAAAATAAGACAAGTAAAGATCAATAAATGACCTTTTATCATTTCACCATGTTGAAGTAATTTAAAATTGGACTTCGTCACTGCTACAGAGAAATCAAGGTAAATTTTGTTGTACTATCAAGCACATCATTAGTCTTTCCAGGTACTTGCCTTTTTAGGAATGAACAATTATTTCTAATGTCGTGTGTTCATTGAATGGACTACAATTCAGATTTATTTCTTGTTTTTGGACTTTGGCAGTATGAAAGAAAGGAACAATTTCTATATACAGTTGCCAGTTCTGTAACAGAAGGAAAACCATTGTACACACACACACACACACACACACACACACCGCACTCTCAAAGCATGTGCCTACCAGTGGCCAGAGATATTTACTCAGATATTTGAAAGGCCATTCTTGTAGATAATTTTAATAGCAGTATCTTCTATTTGGGGTGTATCAATTTGGCAAATCAAGATGATAACTCATTTTTATGTGAATTATTTGGTGTTGGAAATTGCTATTAATTCTGAAACTTGAAGGACAAAGTATGAATCAATGCAATAGTAATACTAACAAGACAACATAACTGGAAATAAGCTTTACAGTTTGGGGAGGAAAAGTGGGAGAAAAATGAGGGATGAGGTAACAGTGATCAATAAGAAATGTACTCGTCACCTTACATATGTAACTTTAACCCCTCTGTACATCACCTTGACAACAAAATTAAATTAAAAAAGAAAAAAGTACATGACTTGCCAATCTATCATTCATTGGAAATTGATAGAATAATTTTCAATAGTTGAATTTAGTCATTCAATTAGACTTAACTTCCTCTTGAGTTTACTTATATAAATATGTACATTTTGTCCTATTTAATTAGATGATTCATAAATAATTAATTATGCTGGAGACGGAGCTACAAGAAATCTGTCTCAATCTCACTTATGTTTTCAAGGAAGATATTCAGAGACAAAGATGCAATATTTTTTTGTAATTTCATGCAGATTTACAGGGGAAAGTGCCAATTTCATGGTAACATCTAGGGAAATGTGACGATTTCATGCAGATTTAACCCACTGCCCCTAAACCATCTGCAAACATACATGAATATAAAAATAGACAGCTTTCTGTAAAAATTTTAATACTCAAAATATTAAGATGAATGAAAAGAGAATTTTGAAACATAATATAGTTGATCCTGTAAATTTTTAAAGAATGAGTTATATAACTCTCAAGAGAAAAAAATTAGCAACATGGATTTATGTAAAATTCATTTAAAATAAAAACATGACACCACTAATAAATTTTCAATTCAACTTTAGCCCAGAACTTGTTTTCCATGAGTCAAGAAAAATGTCACCTAACAAATCAGCTTACAATATCTATTAAGTGTTGGTTATTGATACAATCCTAAATGAGATACTAAGTTATTTTAAAATAATTTTGTACTATGATACGACAAGTCATATAACTGTGACAAAGAGGGCTGTTTCTTTGATGTTCGTTAGTACATGGCTAGTCAGACCTTTAATTTCAATCTTCATCCCATTTTAAAAGGTAAACCAATAAAGTCAAGATAACAGTTTTAAGATCTGCTAAAACTGTGACTAGTCTTTCTTTTTACCCAAAAGAAAACTTAATTCACTTTGACTATAGAAACTATCTATGACTGTAATTTTTTCAGCTTTAGTGTATTCACAAGTACAATATTGTACTTTTACATCCACACATCTCCTCAAGAGCAACTTACATTCAAAATCACAACTAGAGCATTTTTGTACCTCTAGGGTAAGACAATGAAAATGTAGTAAAGCAAATTTCTGGTGACAAAAAGTTTCTAATTTTCTTTATGAATTGTAATAGGAAGTAATTACAGTAGTCATTCTTCCATATAATTCTCCTTGTAGCACATGGAGTTTATCTGGGACATTATTTTCTCTGCCAGGACCTTGTAAACCAAGTTCTTCAGTGACCAAAACTCACTTGTGAACTTCCAGACAAGCAGGAAATGCCAGATCAAGTATAAGCAAGAAGTCTGAGGAAAAGAGTTGGATTGTGTTCTAGAAAGAATGGGAAACTCTGAAAATACTACATTTGGAAATAGTGTTGGGTCACGCTCTGATTTAACGTTTAATGTCACTTTATTATATGTGAGGAGAATAAGTTAGAGGTAAGCATGCATAGAAATAAACAAATGAAGCAGCTATTTCATTAGATTTATGGAAGTCCTGCCTTGAGTGCTAGGCTTGAAAGGTTGAAGTGCTAGCAAACTATCATTTGGTAGTATGGCTCAAGTAGTAGAACATCTGCCTAGCAAGTTCAAGGCCCTGAGACAAAATGAAGTATGCTAAAAAAGAAAAGGAGAAGGATGAGGAGGAGCAGAAAAAGGAGGAAGAGGAAAAGGAAGAGGCTATTACTAACAGAAGAGGAACAATTTCAGGAGAATTTGAAAAAGGTCATTGCTGCAAGCTATTATAAGAGGCAATGTTATCTATAAATGATTATAAAGAAATATTATGGCATAAAGCAGTAAAGATGAAACATTTTAGAGATTTTTAGTAACATATTAGTAGAGTTTGGACTGAAAGGAAAAAGAAAGTTATTATTAATGTATTAAGCGCTCTAACTGAGAAGAAAAAAAACATTCAGGAAATACAGAACCTTTCCAGAAAGTGACTCAAGGGCTTAAACTCAAGGCCACACACTTGCTAGGTGGATGCTCTACTATTTGAGCCATGTTTCCAGCTCCATTTTTCACTTAAAATAAAATTAGCATCTCACTCCCAACCAGGGCCTGTACCCGAGTCACATCATGTTTACTTTAGCATTCTCCTAGGGTTGGGATCACAGGCCTGTGCCACTGAATTCAGCTATCCTGCCATGAAAATGAAATTGCACAGCCTTTGCTTGCACAGGCTGGCCTGGAAGTCTAATCTTTCCAATCTCAGCCTCCCATACATCTTAGGATGACAGATGCACATAATTGTGCTGAGGTATGGATTGAAAAGGGGGTCTTATACACTGGTTACTTTTTTGTTTTATTTTTTGTTTTTGCCAAGAATTTTCAATTATTATGATCAGGTGTGGCACCTGACTTCTAATACAAATCTGGGGGAGCCAACTCAGTTAAGTTCCAACTACCAATGAAGATAGCTTGCCACAATTCTCAGCACTGAAAAGGATTTAAAATTTAATAATTCTCTATAAAATGAATATATGAAAGTGTATGATGCAACAATTTAAGCATAACACTATGACAACTTGTATTTTACTGTACTGTTTGCTGTTATATCTTTTTTTTCTCTCTCCCTGCTTTCCACACCCTCACTTTGGCTTATTCCGTTGACACTGTTTTTTTTTAATTTCTGGACCTATTGTCTTGCATATTCATTTATCTTATTTAGAGAAGGAAAGGGGAATCACAGAAATGGTGGGACACAGCATGAACCAATGCAACAGCCATGCTCACTAAATACTATGTTGCAAATGAACTCTGTACCTTGAGGGATGGAAGGGAAGGAGGGAGAGAAAATGAGAAAAAATGAGGGAGGAGGTAACACTGTCCAAAGAGATATGTGCTCATTACCTTACTTATGTAACTGTAACCCCTCTGAACATCATCTTTACAATAATTTTTAAAGTTGAAAGAAACTGGTATATTCAAGAAAGTGATATATTTACATTCTTTTATATACATTCATTTCAGTGTCTTGAAATCTGAAATTATGTTTTACATTTTATGACTTTCTGGGAGGAAATTGATACTGATTTATTTCTTAAGTTAATTTTACACTAAAAAAACACACTTATAACTTTGACATCTTCATAAGTCATTTGGTTTTAATATGCTGTACATACCATATGTTAGATTGGTATGTTTTGTTAACTGATAGAGATAGCTCATATGATCATTGCTAGAGCTGAAACAGTCCAGAACTTGAGAAATACAAAACGAGGCTATATTTTAGAATGAATAGTCATCTTGGTGTTTGGATTTTGTTTGAAATGTTACATGTGGCATTTCTAACAAAGGATGCAATTAATGTCATGGTTGGCACTGTCACATTGAGTTGGAAACTCGTCATTGGATGTCTGTCAAAATCAAAGCAGCTGTCACAATTCAACGTTAAAAAAACTATTTTAAAGAATTTCCTGTATACTGATGTTAAGTCAAACCCGTAATTATGCAGATAACAGGCAGAAATTCAGAAGAGAAAATTAATGTACTTTTACCCCCAAAATAGTTTTGCTTCACCCTTTCCTGAGATATTTTTAAAATATGACTTTGAAAAAGGAGCAACTCACAAAGATGGAAGTACTAGTACTGTTGCATCATTATTATTATTAACTTGCCATTATAAGAAGCAAAGGGCATTTATTTCACACCAAACGCCATCTCACAGGTCTACCACAAAATGTAGCATTTTATTCCTTAGAACTTTCCTCTGTCCTGGACAATATGTTACCCCACTCAGTTTCTGATTATTGAGCTTCTACAAAGGCATTTACTTTAGTGAGAAGAGGAATTATAGGTAACTCACAAGACCAAAAAGTTGACCTTTCCAGTGAAGACAAACCCACAAACTGTGTATTTGTGGTATACAGACTTTGTCAGTTTTTCTTTAACTATTCTGAAAGCAAAACTATTTGAAATTAACTGCATAATTCAATTTGAATAAAACTTCTTGCAGTATAATTGATGCTTCTCAGACCTCTGTCTGAGACAGTTTAAAAGAACTTATAAAAGAACTTATAAAAGAAGAATTTTTGGTATGACTGTAAGAGAATCATTTTCCTTTCTTCATTCCACATCTTTTTTTAAGAAGTACTTTTTTCTCCCTTTATATTGAGATTTACAAAAGCAAACTATTACATCTATTTTAGCCATACACAATACAATAAATATTTGGGAAATTAATTTCAACTATGTTTGAAAAATTAGTACAGGATATCCCCTGTTTAATGAATAAAGCATGTCTGATTTGGGGTATCTGAAAACCATCATTTTCTTTCTTTCTTTAGTGAGAGCAGGAATATGCATTATACTGAATTAATGAATACATAATAAATTGTCTCTGTATTAGTGATAGTGGCCTTCTTGGAAGGATGGATTTGGAGTGAGTGGCCAGTTATCTTGGTATGTATTTAGAAGAGCTAAGCTATGTTTAAAAAATTTAGAATATAATCTACCAATTCTTTGAGATGATTCAGAGGCGTATTAAAAATAGTGAGTAGCAGAGGGAGTGGTTTTGAGAATTTGGCAGCAGATGCCCATATTAGGTCTGATTCCTAATGTCAGTTTCAGCTTGAGTCAAGTACATTGATTTTTTTAATAAACGAAAAAGCTAAAGATTGTATTTCAATCCTCAGCATGGAGCTCTATTGGCTCAGTAGACATTAAAAAGTGAATCATTCGCCAGGAGCCGGTGGCTCACACCTGTAATCCTAGCTACTCAGGAGGTTGAGATCTGAGGATTGCAGTTCAAAGTCAGCCCGGGCAGGAAAGTCCATGAACCTCTTATCTCCAATAAACCACCAGAAAACGGAAGTGGCGTTGTAGCTCAAGTGGTAGAGTGCTAGCCTTGAGCTGAACAGCTGAGGGACAGTGCTCAGGTCCAGAGTTCAAGGCCCAAGACCGACCAAAAAAAAAAAAAAAAGAAAGGGAATTACTCTGCCTTAAAGACTCCACTAGCTGAGTACTAGAGAAGATGGCAGAGTAGTAGCTGGAGGCTAAACAAGCTCTTAAATAGAAAGCAGTTTTAGAGAAACTTCTCTGAAGAGGAAATAAGAATGACGAATAGACACATGAAGAAATACTCAACTTCTCTAGCCATAAAAGAAATGCAAATCAAAACATCATTGAGATTCCACCTCACCCCAGTTAGAATGGCCATAATCAAGAAATCTAATAAGATGCTGGAAGGGATGTGGCCAGCGGGAACCCTACTGCATTGTTGGTGGGAATGTAAACTTGTTCAACCACTTTGGAAAGCAGTATAGACGTTCCTCAAAAGACTCCACATAGAGCTTCCCTATGACCCAGCAATCCCACTTTTGGGCATTTACTCAAATGATTATAAACAAGACCATACTAAAACTACCAGAATAACTATGTTTATCACAGCATTATTCACAATAGCTAAGATATGGTACCAACCCAGGTGTCCCTCAGTAGATGAATAGCTCAAGAAAATGTGGTATAAATATACAATGGAATTCTATGCCTTCACCCCATTTATTAGGAAATGGAAAGACTTGGAAAAAAATATATTAAGTGAAGTAAGCCAGGCCCAAAGAAACATAGGCCCCATGATTTCCCTTATTTGCAATAACTAGTATAAGACTAGAATGAGCAGAAGAGGTCAAAAGCAATGCACATATGACCATATAAGATGATGTTAATTGAAATGAACTCCAAGATTGTGATACAACTGTTTTTTTCTTTCTTGTTATTGTTTTTAACATATTTAAAACTATGTGACTTTTTTGCTTCTTTTGTATGTTCTTCCCCCATGGTATAACCCCTGTTTTCATTTTCACTGTATTTGATTCCAGTGCCCAGCATCTTGTATATACATTTTTCTAATTTGGGGAGGGGAAATAATAAAATGCTGAAATAAGGATATAGGTTGACCCATCGTAACAATGAAATGTACAAGACACTATGTTGAAAACAAATTTTACAACTTGGGGGCAGGAGGAGTTGGGGAGGTGGAGAAGGAATGGATGGTAGGGGATAGGAAATATACTCATTTCCTTACTCATGTAACTGTAACCCCTCAGTACACTATTTTTACAATTAAAAATAAAACAAAAAAAAGACTCCACTAGCTTCTAGAATCATCTGAACGTGTAAAAGTAACAACAGCAGCACAGGTCCAGATTCCTTGGTTAGATCAATCTCCAAATATACTAGTGACACACAAAATCATGTTACATTCAAAACCAAAAACTGAATTCTTAGTTCAGATCTGTCCTTCAACATGTAAGGTGTTAAACTGGTACATTCATAGCAGAGAGTAATTGGTGATATTAAAAAAAGGATTGAACTACTGATAGATACAACCTGCAAATAAAAACATAAAAGCCAATCCCCTTCATCTCCATATAATATGGTATGGACCAAATATTTGTTTCATCCATACCCAAAGACTAATATCATGAAGTCCTAACCATCCAGATGACAGTATTTCTAGATGACACTTTGGTGATTAGAGTGAGATGATATTAGAAGGCAGGGGTTCTCAGGATGAAAGTAGTATCTCATTAGAAAGAAACCGCTAGGAGCTTGCCTGTTCATTCCCTCAGCCATGTGAGGATGCAGAAAGAAAATGGATCCCTGCAAGTCCAGAATGGGCTCTTGGGCTTACCAGGCTCTAGAATTATGTGTTGATAAATTTGTGTTATTTAAGTAACACAAGTTATAGTATTTTGTTTTGAAAGTATGAACAGACTAAGTAACATACTAATTCTACTTGCATCACATTTTTAAAGTGATAGAATCATACCAATGAAGAGCTTACTGGCCATCTTCAGAGTCTAGTAGAAACTTGAGTATGTCAAAACTTCTGTGCCTTGACTGAATGAATGATAGTGCCCTAGTAATTATTGGATCATCAAGATGCTACCAGTGAAGGCAACTGAGGAGTTCTACACATAGGACCTTACTCTATTATTACTTCCAAATGCATATGAGTCTCC
The DNA here is from genome assembly GCF_000151885.1 of Dipodomys ordii. Taxonomy (NCBI): domain Eukaryota; kingdom Metazoa; phylum Chordata; class Mammalia; order Rodentia; family Heteromyidae; genus Dipodomys; species Dipodomys ordii. The sequence continues at coordinate 14,631,910 of NW_012267264.1, forward strand.
AGTTTTCAGAATACAAAACTTCAATTCAGTATGACTATGGTAAGAAGGAGTTTGTTTACATGATCCAATACTCCTAGCAAGTATCAAAAGATTTTGCTAAATAGGGACAAACTTTCTATTTCACACAAAATAGGAAGCACAGTTCTTATTTGCATACTTATTAAAGGAGAAGGATTTGGTTTAGAGAAAAACACCTCAAATCTATTTATATTTTTAAGATGATTTTCTTTTAAGAATAATCAGGAATCTTAAATGGAGACATATCGTAACAAATTGCCTGATATTTAACTGTTGTTGTGAGTTTTTCCTCTTTTCTAAGGTTTTATACATAGCAACACTGTCTTTAAACTATTTTAACCAAAGTAACAAAGAGAATGAAATTCCTTTGCCATAGATGATTTAAAACTATAAACTATTAACTACTATGATAAACAAAAATGACTATCTTTTGAACTGAAAATGAATGTCCATCTTCTCCTAAGAAACTAACTAAATATAGTAGCAGTTGGAAAATACATGGTTCCCTTTGAAAATATTATCAGTTGTCAAAAGGTAAAAAAGGAAGAAAAGCAGTTGAACTCTCCACTATGCTATTTTATTATTTTATTTTTTTACCAAGTAAATTTCCATTAAATCTTGGTGTTGTGGGCTGTTTCCACAGCAGGATCACCCACAAACAGACTTTAGAAGAGAAAGAACTGTCTTTTTTAAAAGTGTAAAAGAATCCATGCATTTATTGATTTTCTTGTCTTTCCCTTCAAGTCTTTTGAAATATGATCAAAAAAGTGTCTCTATTTTATATACCACAATTTCCTTTTAATAGCTTTTTCTCCACAACAGAGTCAGAGCTTTGCCTTCCTAACTAAAGGGGAAAAAGCTCTCTCAGAGGAAAAAAAAAAATAACAGCCAGGCTAAGCCAACCCCAAGCCACCATTAAATGTGTGAACACTTGAAAGGTCAGAGAAAGGCTGTCTGGTGACTCAACTCTCTTTGTCTTAGCTCCTCTGCCTAGCAGGCCTGACTGGCTAGAGAACTAGATGGCATCATTTCCGTTTTGGCTCATGGTCTAGTCACAACTTACCTCTTCTATTTCTTTTGATTTTCCATTTTCCTACTTCATGTATTTGCTTTCCATCTCTGATGTACCCAGGTCATTACAGTGCCTCCCAATTCTAACAGAGAAAACAACCTTCTAAAAATTCTAAAAGCTCCTAAAACATGTGTTTTAGTTTCTGATTTTTTGAATTCCACCAGAGAACCCTTGCCAAAAGATGTCAATTCACCTAACATGGGGAAATATCCAGATATAGGAAATTTGCTCACACACAAAAGCTTCTTTGAAATTATTTTTAGACAGCTCTGACAAGTACAAATAGCTTTATAACATGCCTGGTAGAAATGTATGCCTAATGCTTCCAAGTCTGGTTGTTGGGGCTATTCAAGATAAGTTAATCCCTCTCTTACTTGACAGTATATATAATACTTAAAGACAGAAAATATGCCTACATTCTGTCTTCTTCTTCTATCTATTCTGTATTCTCAATCCAATTTATTGTAGAATAGTTTGAGTTACTTTAAATATTTCTATAAATCTTTTTGTGAGAATGATACTCTAATTAGAATGTAGCCTTTTTAAAGGACTGTACCCTGAAACCCATAAACAAAGCATAAGGTAAACATGAGTGGAACCAAACATTGTCTTTAGCATTTAATAATTCTATGTACTTTACAAGTACCACACGCTCTTCTTGACTTTCTTCATTTGTAAAATACCAAAAATGTATGTCTTGCAAGGATTACAAGTAAATTAAATATGTTCATCTATGTAAAGAATTTAAACACTATCTGCATGATAGTATCAATAAATTTTAGACACTATCATCATCATTATTATCATCACTAATACAGTCTTAGATGTCATAAATGACAGAAAACTATCACCACTCACATTCTATTTTCACTCTTTTAAATGTGGTGTAATTTCTAACTTGATTTTTGTTACTTTAGTAGTATCATAACTCAAATATATAAGAATTCACAAAAACAGAGTATGGACAATTGCAAAAGGAATTGCGTAAGACATTTCTCTTGAAGAAAAGATTAAATAATAAAATTATATCAGGACAGAGGTTGAGGAAATTCTCAGACTTTGGCAATAGCAACCATGGATTAAATTACTAAGTCTCTACCTGAATGTATGTCTTGAGTGTTCTCCCACAACTACCTAAGCATGCCCCCTAAAAAAGTTTTAGATTGAATTACTGAGGAATCAGAATTATGACAGAAGGAGGAATTATACTTAGCAGCCTGAGAAGAGATCCTCCTATATCTAGATACAGCCTGCCACCATCATGGGGAGAGCTACCCCTTAATCATGCATGATTTCAAAATGCAAAACATGGAGACTTGTCTCATCAAGCCTAGTAGGATCCTTCAGAGACTCACCCATTCACTGTAGGAAGATGGTCCTGTTGGTGGGATCACCGTTGCCACAAATCACTGTTATATACAGATGTAGCCAGCTGTTCTTCACCACTCAGTTAGCTTTTCCTCCCAGCTTCATTTCTTGGGACACAGTATTATTAGGAATGATATCTTGGCACGGAAAATACCAATTCTCTAGTGTGTAATGACATTTTTGGAAGAACCAAATAAGAAATATATGAAATTGTATTATGGATGTCAGGTCAGTAAAGAATTCAAGAGGTAAATGTGAGAAAATATTTTATTACATGAAAATAAATAGTCATAACTTAAAACATGAAACTAAAGTTTGTAATACTTCATTTAATTGTCAAGAAACACAATAGGAAGAGAAAAAAGCCAGATTACTTCATCTCATTCTCTAATCTGAAAGACAAAAAAAATTTTGGTTATGAAAAAACAAATTACACAGTACAACAGATGCTGGAGGGGAGGTGGCCAAAAGGAACCCTACTGCATTGCTGGTGGGAATGTAAACTTGTTCATTTGGAAAGTCATATGGAGGTTCCTCAAAATACTACACATAGAGCTCCGCTATGATCCAGCAATCCCACTTTTGGAAATTTACCCAAATGATCACAAACAAGACCATACGAAAGCTACCAGCACAACTATGTTTATGGCAGTATTATTCACCATAGCTAAGATATAGAACCAACCCAGATGCCCTCAGTAGATGAACAGATTAAGAAAATGTATACATGTACATATACATATACATATACATATATATAATGGAATTCTGTGTCTCCATCAGAAAGAATGACACCACTCCACTTGTTAGGAAATGGAAAGACTTGGAAAAAATATATATTATGTGAAGTAAGTTAGGCCCAAAAACCATAGGTCCCATGGGTTCCCTTATTTGCAATAATTAGTGTACGTCTAGGATAATCTTACCAGACAAGTAGAAAAGGTCAAAAGCTATGCACATATGACCATATAAGATGATGCTAAGTGAAATGAACCCCAAAATAGGGACACAAGAGGTTTTATCTTTGTTGCTGATGTTTTTAATGTACTTATAATGTACTATGTGATTTTTTCATTTCTTTTGTATGTTCTTTCCCCATGGTATAACTCTTGTTGTCACTGTATTTGATATTTGCATCTTGTATATACATTTTTCTAATTTGGGGAGGGTAGGAAAATAACAAAATGCTGAAACAAGGATACAATGAGATGTTCAAGACACTATGTTGAAAATGAACTTTACAACTTTGTGGGGGGAGGGAGGAATTGAGGAGAAGGAGAGGGAAAGGATGGTAGGGAAAAACAAAGGAGGGGGTAACAATGCTCTATGTACTCATTACCTTACTCGTGTCACCGTAACCCCTCTGTACAGTATCTTTACAATAAAAGAAAATCAAATGTTGCAATAGCTATACATAACATGAATGCATAAATATCAGAATTATATAAAGCATCATAAATGTTTTAAAAGGAAATGAAATACCTATGTGTGCAATATATATACATTAAATTTTACTGAAATTTAGCAGTAATCAAAAACAATATGTTAAGGAACTGGCTTAAATGTGGCAAAAATGACATACAAACCTTTCAGAAAGTACATTGTGACAATTCAGTCATTTTGGATTTAATGATTTGGATTTAATTTGATTAATGCTAAATTTTAAAATCTAATGAACTGTTACCAATTTAAATAAATCATAATGCTTAACTATTAATGAGGATTAAAAGGTTTAATAAATCATCAAATGTAAATATTCATGATGATTGAACATGTATAATCTATTGAATGCCTTAATAAAATGACTACTGTTTCCCATGATATAAAAAAAATCGCAGCCACATAAAACTCTGTACTTTAGATCTACTCTCATTTTCTTCAACTTTCACACAAGAATATGTAACACCACCCAAAGATCCAAAGTGGTATTGCATATTTTATTGTACTCATTGTACTTACTATTTATCTTTATTTTAATTCCTAAAAAAAAACAAGCAAAACTACCTTTTTATTGTGAAAATACTGTACAGAGGGGTTACAATTACACGGGCAAGGTAATGAGTACATTTCTTATCAAGCATTGTTGCCTCCTCCTTTGTTTCCCCTTCCCATCCCTTCCCTATCCCCGCCCCGCAAAGTTGTAAAGTTCATTTTTCAACACAACGTCTTGTACATCTCATTGTTGCAATGGGTCCACCTGTATGCTTTTTATAGCAGCAACAATGAGAAGTTCATTACATCTGTATTCATCACATGGGGATGAGGGGTGAATGCACTGACTTACCAGGAATATAGTGTTTCTCTTCATTGTTCCTGTTTAGGAGTTTTTAGTCAATTTCATTGTGTTACTTTCACATATAATATTCCTTTATAATGTTCACTTTATATCACTCTCTCCTCCTACACCCCATTCACTAATACCCAACAGTCTATTCCACTATCACAGCATAAAATATATATATATATCTTTTAGTAGGTATATGGACAAGTGGTAAATTTGATCAAAGAACATTATATGTATACATGTAGCACTTAAAACTCTTTAAAAATGCAGAGAATGAAGAAGAGGATAAAGAAAAAATAATGTAAAGGGAGTAAACTTAATAAAAACATATTATAAGCACAAGAAAATATCACAATGAAATCCTTTTAACATTCAATTTACTTTAAGAATATAAATAAAGTAGAAAAGGTACATTACTGAGATATTACTATTTATATTATACAAGAAGCAACCTGAAGGGCTGAAAATATTTTCACTAAAGGGAATTTTTCAAAATTAAAAGCAACAACGTTTTCTAGTGGAAGAAATCACACATTTATGGAGTGAAATGAAAATCTTCCATACTCTTGGACTATTTTTATGTTTCACAGAATTGATGTACCTACTAAAATTTAGTAATCAACTGTGATGTCTACCCACAGATTTAAAATCAGCTTTACCAAGAGAACAAGGAGGACAGTACAGAGAATTCCTAGCTATCTCTGCTTCCACACAAACATAGCTTACTCTGCCACCAGCATCTTTTGCCAGGATAGTTCATTTGTAAAACGATATGAACATAAAAAAATCAAACAAATTCATAGTCTTGTGCTACTGCAGGTATCCACAAGTGTATAGCAAGAGATGTCAATCATTACAAACTGACAAGTGTGTTGTCACTTTTCCACCTATGTGTTCCTTCCTCTCCCAAACTATGACAAATATTCAGTTTCTAATGATATATGTAAGATTTTAGATTGTTTTATCACTTGAATTACAGCACAGATTAGCTTCTTAAATTTAGGAACAATATACATTAAGTGGCTTCATGTTGTTTCATGGCTTTCTAGCTCATTTATTTTGAGAAATTTTTGGTCATTTGTATATGCCACAGTTTATCCACACAGTGAAGGACAATTTACTTGCTTTCAAGTATCCCATTTATGAATAAAGTTGTTCTAAACTCCCACATGCAAGTTTCAGTGCAGACATAGCTTTTTCTTTTGGTATAACTGAAGAATGTGATTGTAAGATTGTTATCTGTAGTTTTATTATACATTACCAAACTGCTTTCCAAAGTGTCTGCATCATTTACGTTTCTACTAACAAGGTGAATAGCAGTTAGTAGCTCCAGTTCTCTTCCACACTGCTACCATAGGAGGTAGCATGTCACTGTTTTTAATTTGCATTAAATTAACATATGACACTGAGCATCTCTTCATATATTTATATACCATCTTTATACTCTTGTTAGTGAGATTTCTGTTTAAATATGTAGCCCATTTCTTAAACAAGTTGTTCATTCCTGGCTGCTGAGTTTTAAGTTTCTTTTAAATATCTTTGCATATGTAATTTTCAGACAGTGGATTGCTGTCTTCTATTATCAACAATGTCTTTTGTATAGGAAATGTTTTTAATTAAAATATTCAGCTTATCAATTATTTTTTTCAAAGATTACATCTTATAAGGTCAATGTTATACATAAAATTAGCTGTGCTTTTTCCTTTATTGTACTTTAGGAATTAAACACTTTATCTTTTTTTAGTCTGAGATCAGAACTCAAAAACTTGGTACCTGAGGCTTTTGCTCATTGACTTAGAGCTCTACCAACTTTTTAATTTAGGATTGTGGTTTATTTGAGTTAATTTTTGTGTAGGGTACAAGTTTGGTTTCTGGAGTCAGTGTTGACATGGGGCTTTCTATTTGTAGAATGTTCTTTTATTCTTATGTATTGGTTTAACTTCTTTCTTTTTTGTTGAAAGGATTTTATCTTATTAAAATGTTTGTTTACTCAAATTATTATTGCTCTCTATTCCTTAATACATCAATGTGGTAGTTTGCATTGTGTTCTGATATTGACTCACTTCTTAATTCCTGGAAGATATTCAATTAGGTCAAGATGCTGTATTTTTATAAAATATTTTATAGCTAAATATTTTTGGAATTTTGTTCCTGTTTTATTTCAGAAGCCAAGCTACAATTTTAAAAGCCAATACATTTTTGTGATGTTTTCCTATTGAGGTAAATAATTACCCAAGAAAATTTGAGATATTTCTTTCCTAATTACTGGAAGAATTTTTATGTTTTCTCTTGATATTTGGAAATAAAAATTTCTTACTTGAGGTTTGTTGAAAGGAGATACTTTAAAATATTAATTTAACATATAGTTAGGAGAATCCTATTTAGATTTTATTTTTTATATAATTCTTTTGTTTCTATTATTTCTTGCTTCCTTTCTTGTTAGTTTGTTTTTGCTTTTGCTTTTGATAGAGCATCCCACTTGGAACTACACATGTATGCCACCAGCCAGCAAGACAGTTTTTGTCAGTTTTGGGGCTTGAACTCAGGACGTAGGCTCTGTCCCTGAGCTATTAATGTTTTTTTCATTGCTCATTCTATCTAGATTTTCAACTTAAATATATATAGACTGTTCTCTCTTCATTATTTTAACTACTATAGATGCAATTGATCACCATTATGAAAACATAGTAACTTCACTTAATTTTGTTTTTATTCCAATCTTCAACATTCACTAATCCTTTTTTTGTATTTCCTTTAATATTTTCCATGTCAAACAAAGAGCGTTTGGGTTCTAGGCTGATCTTGGCATCTGGGGACATGAAAGTATTGGAAAAGAATACTTTGTTTGATGCAATCCCAATTATCCAGTCTTTCTTTGATTTGTTGTGATTCTGGATTTTTACTTAGGAAGTTTTGACCTGTGCCTAGGGACCCTAGTGTTTGTCCTTTTCCTTCCTCTAATATTTTTGTGGTATGTGGCCTTACACTGAGATCTATGTCCATTTGGAATTGATTCTGGTGATATATAAGTATCTAACTTCACTTTTCTTCACAGCATAGCCAGTTCTGCCAGCACCATTTGTTGAAGAAGCAGTCTTCATCGTGTTTTTGGCTCCCTTATAAAAGATTAGGTGGCTATATGTCTGTGGGTTCATTTCTGGCTCTCCTAGTCTATTTCACTGGTCTTCAAGCCTATTCTCTTTTTTGTACGTTTTTTATTGTAAAAATGCTGTACAGAGGAATTACAGTTATTCAAGCTTATTATTGTGAAAGTACCAAGCTGGTTTTATTACTATACCTTTGTAGTAGAGTTTGAGTTTGGTTTTGATATTCCTCCCCCACTGTTCTGCCTGCTAAGGATTGTTTTCGCTAGTCAGGGTCTTTTATATTCCATATGAATTTTTAGATGGCTTCCTCTATATCATCATTGAAGAATATTGTTGGGATTTTGATGAGTATTTCATTGAATGTATAGATAGCTTTGAGCAGTATTGCCATTTTTACTATGTTAATTCTTCCAATCCAGGAGCATGAACGATTTTTCCATTTCCTTAAATCTGTTTAATTTCTTTTTTCAGAATTTTAAAGTTTTCCTAATCAGGGTCCTTCACATCTTTGGTTAATTCCTAGGTATTTTCATGCCAATGGACATAGTTGTAAGATAAATAGAAAGCCCACAGAATGAAAAGATCTTTACAAGCTATGCATCTGACAAGGGTGTCATATCTAAACTATACTTAAAGCTCAAAAACAAACCCTCAAAAAAAACAACAATCCAATTAATAAATGTGCTTAAGACTTACAGAGAGCCTTGTACAAAGAAATATGAATGGCAATAGACATGAGATATTCAACATTTCTGGACATAAAAAATACAAATCAAAACTACATTGAGACTCCACCTCACCCCAGTTAGAATGGCCATTATGAAGAAAACTAACAATAACAGATGCTAATGGGGATGTGGCCAAAAGGGAGTGCTACTGGAAAGCAGTATAGAGGTTTCTCTAAAGTGGTAAATGCTAAATATAGTTTCCCTATGACCCAGCAATTCCACTCCTGGCATCTATACAATTGACCACAAACCAGGCCACACTAAAGCCCCCAGCACAATCATGTTTACATATGGACTCAAACCAGATGTCCCTCATGGACCAAGAAAATGGGATACACACACACACACACACACACACACACACACACACACACACAATAGAATTGTATGCTTCCATCAGATTCATGAGGAAAAGGAAAGACTTGGAAAAAATTATATTAAGCAAGGCAAGCCAGACCCAAAGAAGCATAGGTTGCATTGTTTTCCTCATTTGTCGCGATTAGAATGTGCCTATAAATCAATCTGCAAGTAAACACAATGGATGATAAAAGAAAATATACTTGGATATGATAAATTTAACACAACTCTAAACATTTACATAGTGAAACCAAAGGAAGATCTTCTTAGGAGAGGATCACAAAGGCTCAATAACTAGCTGCATGTGATCATATAAAATGATGTTTATTGAAATGAACTCAAAGAAATGGAACCAAGAGGTTTTCTATTTAACTTTTTTTGGGGGGGCGGGGGAGTCTAGTTGTAGGGCCTGAACTCTGGGCCTGGGCGCTGTCCCTCAGCTTTTCAGCTCAAGGCTAGCACTCACTTGAGCCACAGCGCAACTTCCGGCTTTTTTTCTTTTTGCTTATGTGGCGCTGAGGAATCGAACCCAGGGCTTCAGGCATGCAAAGCAAGCGCTCTACCACTGAGCCACCTTCCCAGCCCTCTATTTAACCTTTTATGTTTTCTTTTCTTTCTTTTTCCCCATTTGTCTCTTTAAAAACTATTATTGATTTCTCTACTTTTTGTATTGTATATAAGTATATCTTTTGGGGAAAGAAGTGAAATGATGGAACAAAGGGTGAACTAGTTCATTAGTGATACTCACTAAACACTGTATTGGAAATGATCTATACAACTTGTGGGGCATGGGACTCAAGAAGGAAAACTGAGAGAAAATGAGGGAAGAGGTAACACTGTTCAAAAAGCTATGTTCTCATTCTTGATCAATATAACTGTAACCCCTGTGTACATAACTTTTACATTAAAAATAAATTTAAACAATAATATTCCAGTATGAAGAAAGAGGAGAAAATATGGTCATAGCAAGCAATTCTGTATTGTCCTGAAGAAGTTTACATTTTATTTTATGAGAAAAAAATAGTTGTATTATGGTTTTGGTTGATTGGTTGGTTGGTCAGTTGGTTGACTGAGATTTGAAAATGTTAACATGTAAAATTTGAAGAATTAGTCATAAGAGGAATAAGAGGAATTCAGATGCTATAGATTTGGTGGACTAATGGAGACAGGAGGATCTATAGAAAAGGCAATGAATTTGTGTTATATGCTGAAATGTTAGAAATACAATAAAACAGATAAATTATAAGGATTGTGGGTTTAACACTTAAATATAATGAATTTAAGAAACCTAGCACATAGAAAGTACCTAAATTAATAATTTTATACATTTAGTAGTTTTAAATTATTTTAAATTATTTACATTATTTAAATTATTATGTGCTTTCATTCTCATAAATTCGGTGTAATATTCCTAACCTAAGGAACTGATGCAATAATACATTTTTATTATTATTTATATTTTTGCACCAGTACTGGGGCTTGTATCCAGTTCAATTTAATTGCATTTAGAATCCATTAAAAAATGTAATCTAGATGGCAGACTCTGACTTTTAAAAATAATCCTATTGTTTGGAGCTGAAATTCTGAAATGTATTTGCAGCAGAAATGATTTACTGGTTTCAAACTATAATAAAAAATAATTCTTATTGCTTAAAGTCACACTAGCCTTTATGGAAAGGTGCAATTAAATTGTAGCTACAACTTATTTCATCTTCTTATTACAAATTTCTTCCTCTAACTCTTTTCCTACCACCACCTTCTAAAAGACCTTAATAGCCAGTGGTATACCTAATGCTACTTTTACGGTTCATATTCCCAGTGCAGTATCAATAGAGAGGTGACATCTAAGACATGTACAGAAAAGACGTTACAAAGAGATATGGTGAGAATAAAGGTGCATACATGCAGTATAAACTAATACTGTTTCTCAAATAATGAAAGATCAGATTTATTTATTCTACTTATCAAATGTTGGGCTATTAATCACTCCAAAATATGGTGGCTTAAAATAGTAACTACACTTAATCTTCTCACAAATCTGCAATTTGAGAAGAAATTCTTGGAAGCCAACTGTGTATCCCACTTTGTTTCTGGCATAGCTCAAGTCTGAAGCATAATCATTCTCAGGTTTTCTCACTCATCTATCTAAATGCTGCTGCTAGGAAGATTCTAACAGCTGGAACTTTAACCTATGTGGTTCTTTAGGCATCTGTCCTTTTCTCTATGAGGGCACTAACTGTTGTTAGTCCTATCCCAAATGTATTTCAAGGGAAAGAGGCCAACTGGAAGTTCATTCCTCTTTGAGAAATATCCTCAAATCCATTTCCTGTCATTTGAACAATAGTCTCTTTATCAAGACAGTCACAAAGCCATCCAGGTTTGAGGAGGGAACTAGCTTTAACTTGGGATCTGACAATCTTCTAGAGACATACAGAGGATAAGAAAGATTATTATAACTAGTTTGGCAACATTTTTCCTTTCTTGTAATGTTAGCTGCCATGTACTGTCCCTCACAGAAGTATAAGAATATACATCTTGTAGATCTTACCTAAAGAAACTAGATAGAATGGAGTTAATGTATCTGGTGTCTTATCCTACCACTTATTTTGTTGTGTTCCTATTAAAATGGAGCTCTATTTTCACAAATAAATCACTTTCTATAGTGCAAATTATAGTGCATGTGCAAGTTATTAACTCGGTCTGATATGTTATTAAATAGAGCTTAAATAGTTGCTCCAGGTTCTATAATAAAAAGTTAGACAGAATGGCAGCTTTAATTCTGGTTTCTAGCTTTTGTTTATGTCTGATTCAGCTAAAACTCCTATTTACTTCCACTTCCAAAGCATGAATAATAGATACTGGTGAGGACTGATTAAGAAGTTCAAATTGAAATTAAGAAACCTGTTTCAAGACTGCTTTAGGAGAGTTTTGAAGTTCATGGCTGGGGTGGGGGAATGTGAGCCTACAGATTTAAATTACTTGTAATAAAAAGAATGGTTTTCATTTTGCCAGCTAAGCAAAATTCTTACCTGTAGAAATATGTTTTCTCCAGAATCAGTCACAATTCTACATTCTTTCACCCTGCCCAAGAGTAAAAATTTAAAAATTGTCACAGATTAAAAATATAAAAAGTCATTAGGTAATTAACGTTCTTCTCTGAAAGTCAACTTTTGTCTATGGAGATATGAATACCCATAAAAGGTCATGAGTGAGCAAACATTCATTTCATTTTGCAATATACTATCCATATCTATAAGGAAATACTACTTAAGTACTTGAGGATCTGTAAAAGTACAGCAAAAGAAACAAAAAGAGAAAGGACAAAAGGAGTGTAAATTTAGAGTGCAGAGTACAGAGATCAACAAAGTTGTGTGACCTTCAGCAAGTAGAAAACCTGCCTTATTTTTTGTGTTATCTTCTTGTGAGGACACAGTAGAATGTTCTATTAAAATTTCTATGAAACGTACCAAGAATGAGGTGGCTGCATGATTATTTGGTGCATCCTTAATGCATTTCTTTTTCCAATTTGCCTGTATACACAGCTTGAAAATGAATATCTATGGTCACTAAATCTAGAAATCTGAGGTCTTGCTGGAGTGCTTCTGATCTAGGTCCCTTTCTACTTGTTTTCCCATTGCCACACTTTTCCTGCTCCAAGTACTGAGTTAATCAATATGGTTGCATGGTTAATTATGAAGCTTCTCCTCTGCCACTGAGAAACAGTTCTTGACATCCCAAACATACTAGAAAAGTGAACATTTGTATTAATTTCAAATCAATTTCCTGGAATTCCATTTTTAATATACTTGAATATTTAGAGTATAATCAACTTAATAGCATTCATAAGCAAATAATAAAATTGATATGTTAACTATGAAGGCAAAAATAGTTAAGACTTATTTTTAACAATTTATTTTCTTATTAAGGAAAATCTTAAAAAACAAATTAATACAATTATATATTCTATATTGTCCTGTCATAATATAATAAAATATGACACTTATTTTAGAATATAAAGATTTATAGATATTTAAAAAACTACTCTAAATAAAAATATTAGAATATAAATTTTAAAATAAAGTACAAAATTGCATAGAAATACAGCAATTAAATTTAGAATCTACATTATAATGAATATGGAGAAAAGTTATTTTAATGTATCCTTATAAGGCATAAAAATAAGTCAAAAATAAGACAATAGATATAATTAAACTTATAAAATATGAACTTATGAAAAGAAAATGAAAAATAAGTAAACTCTTTCAAGTTTATCAAGCTACACTAAGTATAATTAGTCCAATTAAAACTTAAGAGTTAACCCCTGCTTTCACTGTATTTGATGTTGGTATAATTTGTGGAGGGGAAGGGCAAAAACAAATTGTTTAAACAGGGATACAGGTGTGACCCATAGCAACAATGAGATGCACAAGTCATTATGTCGAAAAACAAACTTTACAACTATTGGAGGGGTGGGATAGGAAGGGATGGGAAGGGGAAACAAAGGAGGAGGCTACAATGCTTGATAAGAAATGTACTCATTATCTTGCCCATGTAATTGTAACCCCTCTCTATATGGTATTATCACAATAAAAATAAGTAAATAAATGAAACCATGGAAAGATAGGCTAAATTAAAAAATATAAATAAATAAAATAAAAAATAAAACTTAAGAGGTTTACAAATTTGATATCATTACTTGTAGTAGTTAATTTTGGATGTCAATATTGCCCAATTAAGAAATACTTAGCTGGCAAAGCATTCTTTTTAAGTGAAGCTTTAGCCTCTGAGACCATCCCTCTTCTGTTTGACAGGAAATTCAGGTGGTTTTGCTTAGAATGATTAGACTGCCCATGAGTGTGTCGGATGGTGTTTCCAGAGCCTGGCATGGGAGACACTGCACTGAACAGAAAGGCCCTTCTCTACTCTGGGGGACTAGACAGAACAAAAGGCAGAAGGGTGAATTTTTTCCTCAGTCTTTCCTTTGGCCTTTAGATTCTAGGACTTAAAATAGTGGCCAACTCTACCCAATCTCCTCTTCCCAGGCAGGCTCTGAGGCCTTGAGCTTTGGACTAAGAATTATTCCATCAGCACATCTGCTTGTGGGGCCCTCAGACTTTGACTGAGGGAGGCTACCAGATTTCCCTGGTTTTCCAGCTTGTAGATAGCTAACCTTGGGGCTTTACTCTCCATAGTCAAGTAAGACAATTTTCTTAACAAGTCCGTTTTCATCTATATATCCATATATTGTCCATTCTATATCTTTGGAGAACCTTAACTAACATTGAGTTTGGTACCACAAGTACTTGCAGAGAAATACTAAGAATTTTATTTTAATAGATCATTCATCATCCATAGTGATAGAGCTACATAAAACATTTGCATGAAACATTCTTAGAAATCACTTAAAATAAATAACTTAATGATTCTAAATATATTTCCCTTTTTGAACACTAAGGGATATAATGATATTGGTTGATTACTCCATACATGTATACATACATATATTACATATGATAAATTATCATCCCTCAATATCCATGAGAGAGTATTTCTATTTCTCTGGGTACCAAAATCTGCACATGCTCAAGTTCCTTTGTAAAATGATGTAGTACTTGAGTACTTCCTTCCTTCTGTATACTCTATATCATCTCTAGATTACTTATGGTATCTAATATAATGTGTTATATGAATAGTTGTTATTCTGGATTGAAGAAGTAATAGTAAGGAAAAATAATCTGCTATATTAAGTATGGCTATAATTGTTTTCAAAATCTTCATTGCATACTATAAAACACTAACAGAAGATTTGTGTTAGAATCATTGATCAAAATATATCAATGTTGTGTGAATGAGTTGAAAGAATCTTATATAGGCCCTAAAGCTATGCACTATTTATTGTACTTACTGAGTTACCCACAGCCTTTATTTCTTACCAACTATGTGAGTTGACTCATATGAATTGTGTATGAATGGGAATTATTGTGCATGAAAATTTGTGGACTCAATTCCGATGGAAATCATTGAATACAGTTCACGATATAAAAAGAATATATATGCAGAAAGCACCATAGTATAATATTGTCTCTTAAACACTAAACTTTTCTCTTAATGGGCCCAATTGCCTCATCAGGAAGATCAAAGACTATAGAAGGCTGAAGGTCAGAACAATAGGGTAAACATGTCAGAAACATGAGGCCTACTTTACCCTTTTATAATAGGATTCGGGAGGCACCTTTCCCAAGATTTCACACTGGATTTTAAATCAAATATGTAGTGTGTATTCCCTAAACTTTTACTCATGATTGATATTATACTATTTTAAGAGGGCATTTAAAACTTTTCTTCTGGGAACAGTTCCTATAGTCCCTGCAGTTCTTTGGTGTAAACTCCTTATTCATGAACTTGTAAATCATCAAAAATTAAATCTTAAATACTGTGAGGTCCTTACATGCTGTAATTTTAAAGCAAAATAAAAATAGACTACTACTACCATTTGGCAATATTTCAGTAGAAAACAATAAAGTTGACAGAAACTAAGATAGCTATATATTATCAATAAATTTAAAGTGTGTATTAAACTGCAATTCCAATACAGCATAGCTATCATAATGTACTGCATTGATTTTCCACCACAGAATTAGAAGTTCCATTTCCTATATAGTGCTTGGAAGCTAAAAACTGACTGCACTCTACTATCTGAACAAGTAGCTATGACATGTCTCAATTTTTTAATGCTCAATCCCTTTCCCTTAGAACAATCTCACTGAATACTTTTCAAATGTTTCTTTCCTCTAATACTGGGATGTCTTAACTTTGAAATCCAAATGCTGAATCTCAAAAGATAATTTGGTTTAGTTATGTCAATCATAGTCATAGCCTAAATCCCATCTCTTATTACATCTTCAAGTGTACTGGATTATAAACTGAAACCCTTGACATTCTACCTCTGTTCACCTTCAGAAAGGCTGGAGGAAATATCCTTTGTTTGTGAAGCTGTCTAATTGTTAATCTATAATCCTTTTAATATGTTATGTTTCTGATTGATCTATTGCCAGCTGACCTTACACTGCCCAAAGCTATACTAATCCTATTATTCACATCCTATTACTCAGTATCAGTGAAACTATTTAATGGATTCTGAAAAGCTGGCTTGCCAGACACCAATATAAAGGATGATTACACATATATCCATTCTCTTATTCTTAATTATAAAGCTTATGATTGTACTAATTGTATTCATCATTTTTTTCTCCATAGCTATCTGTGAGTTGACACTAAAGATTTGGAAATCTATGTATTTTTCTAAATATCATTACCATATATATTTTATTCTAAATTTTAAATAAAATCACAAGATAAAATACTATAATGTAGTTTGAGATTAATACTGTTGTAAGGAAAATAAAATTATGGGACATGCAGAAGTAAGACTTATCAAGAGTAGATAAAATATTCTAGAGAAAGGCCTGAGTTTTGAGTTCCTGATATATTCACAGTACTACAGTACCATTAATCCCCTAATAGGATGGATAAATCTGTCTTGAATGATAAGCCTACTTGTTAAGGGAAGTGCATTTTCTATTGAATTAATCACCTTGTATGAAAAGGAAAATTATCATCAGCCTGAAAAACCATGATATGTTATCACGTATTAGTCTGATGATTGGCTAAAGAAAAGTAATAGGGTCTTTTTAACCCTGATTAAATATATTGGCAGTGACACTCGTTAATATTTTTACAAAAAAATCTGTAAATGTAGATTTATAGAAAATATATCTACAGTAAATTAAATGCATCTAAATAAATATTGTGGCTGGTGATTTTACTTCATTTAATGAAAAGAAAAATATAAATCATTTTATAGTGATAAGGTTACTGAAAATCCTATTGGAATCTGCAGACTAAAAAGCAAGTCCTGACAATAGAGACAAACCAATACCAAGTAGGAAAGGATTGTGAAACATGGTTAATAACAAATAAGACCGAAACTTAGTCATCCTTAGTGTCATTGCAAGGAATGAATCCTTCATGAGGAAAAAGTTCAACAGTCTAAAGCCATTGATTATCCTGCAATATATGCACATGATCTTTTACCAAAACCTGAAACTATGTTTAAAGACTAAAGGATGAAGTTAAAAAGTTCATTCATCTAGTTCTTTCTTGGTCATTAAAATAATCACTACTTTGTCCTGGTTTCATGAGTAGAATAAAAGTAGAATACCAATAAAACACAAGACAGCTAGTTAAATTGATTTTAGTAAAAGTATGTGTCAAATATTACAATATTACAAAGAATTCTTGTAAGAAATTAAAATTTGATTTGGTGTCTTGGAATTGTATTTGCTAAGTATGGCAACACTGGATAAGAAACTTGAATATTTGAGGGAAAGAATACAGGGGAAAAATCTGTAACGATACTATAAGAATTGCTTCAACAAAGTCTTTTTGTGTTAAACCAACAGTAAGGATGATTTCTCTAAAGATCTATTTAGCGAATAATATTAAAATTATCTATTTTAGTGTATCTCAATTTGAGTGGACATTTGCTTTATTTCTCCCGCAATTTAGCTTTTAATTTTCACTTTGGAGCAGTATTATTTAACTCAACCATTTGGAACTTGAATTTAAAGAAAGACTATATATAAAAGTAAAGTAATATTGAATTAAATGGGAACTTTCTCTGTACAGGTGCAATTTTCAAAACAGCAAGACAGAAAGATTTTTACACAGTAAAGTAAAAGCATTTAGAATTGAAGCTCAAACCAACTAAAATAATTCACACTTCAATTGTGACCTTCATACCCAGTAAATGCATTAAACAGTAGGTTGCTTTTCTTTTTATAGTGTAGAGCTGCATGTAATCATAAAAGAGAATGGTAAATGTATACACTGAGCCATGCAGTGCTCATGCCAGGTCCACATGCCTCCACCAGCTTCTTCCACTCTGTTTATCTTAGAAGTTTACACAGAGTCTAATCTATTATCTAAAGTTAAGGTGGAGGAAAATAAATGTTTCCATGAATATATATATTGTGGGTGTGGTCCATAGTTTCTCAAGGTAGATAAAGTTGGAAGAAAGATCAATAAAGGGTAGTTTAAATTGGAGAGAATTAGTGAGTTTGGGTTGTTTTTTTATCAGGTTTTTATATAGTCCAAGAGTTTCATATGCCTCTCTCTTATGAGATCTTTGTTAAGCATTTTATTTTTGCCAATCTTAACTTTTTAGAAATTTATAATACAATAAAATTGCTTTAAGTTCCTGATGTCCAAGAATATATTCTACTTTTATACTTTTTCATTCATAAGTAAATTTTGAAACCTGTTTATTTATTTGATTTAAATTATTGTTTAGTTCTCACTGTGACACTTACCAGATGTTAGTTGTCGCTGTACATTTCTGATACAACAATTATTATTGTAATTCATTACAGATGATACTAAATATTATAAAGTTCATAGAACCCTGCAATTTACTCACAATGTAAAGTTTTCCAATATATGGTAGATGATAAACAAGGTAGATTTTTGATTCTTTTCCTTTTTCTGATGTATAGAGTTTTTGTTGTGGGAATGACTTAATAGTTAATCTTACTATTATCCTTTTTCAAATAAAGTATTTGTTTTGATTTTGGTTTTAACCCCAGGGCAAACCTTTGGTTACAGCACTTAGTCTCTAATCTTAAAGCGTATCATTTTTAAACTTTCAATTAAAAAAAAAAGAAAACTAAGGTGGTCATCATCAAATCATTCATACAGAAGCAAATAAATGTTGTAAATTCTTTCTTCTTTGAAAAATGAAGATTCTCATATACATGTTCTCACCTTTTCAGCTCTATCTTTTTTTCACTGAACTTTTGATGATCTGGCTAATTTGACTAATATGATGCAAGAAGATAAGACATACTGACAGTTTCTAGAAAAAACAATAGCAGATACTCCATATCTGGTTATTTCTTTGTTTTTAATCAGTCAACTTTTGCTTTAACTACAAGGTACTTACAGTTATTTATATTAGCTGGTATCAATAGTGTTCAAAGCCTCTCTGGATTTCTGACATCCTTCTCAGCAAAGATTCAAATTAAATCCCTTACCTGTAATTTCAACAAAAATGTGTGCCTCCAAACACTAGTTACCTTTCAGTGCATGAGCTTATTGTAAAATACATGTACATTACAATTTCACATTTGTTGTCTGCATTTTATCATGCTGAAACTTATCTTTGGACTCCCAAATTATGTGACATATGTAAGATTACACTGTATCACAAAATAATATGATTTGATGATGTTTATTACTTAATACCTTTTGCTTTATATAAAATTCAGTAATATAATCTGTTCTCCATGAATATTTTAATAGGCTACATGCTACAGAATCATTTTTCATATTCAAATATGTTTATAAAATAAAAAATTTCAAATACATGGATGGATGATTAGTAGGAATTACACTAAAATACATTATTATGTAATTTGAGACTCTAAAGTATTTTAAATGTTTATGTCTATCTGATATGGGAATTGATCAATCTAACAAGCTTAAACTGCACTATGTTCCAAAGAAATGGCTAGAACCATGAGGCAAAGCCTTCAAACAGAAATAGCAGCATTAATCAAAAGCAGACTCTTCACAATAATTGAAGATTTAATACAAATAAGAGTATTGAAGGAGAACAGGTGGTTAACATTGCACAAGGTATTAAATAAGCAAACTTTACATTTGCTTGAAGAGAGAGGATCTTCCTCAAAATAATGGCTACTTTAAAAAAAAAAACAAAGTTCCACTAACAACACATCCTTGATTTTCTGCTGCATATTCCACTACAACAAGTACTTGGGTGCTGGAGGCTATGTTGAACTTGAGTGTTTATTTTTTCTTTCAATAATTAAAAACTCAACCAATAAACTTCTTACTTTTATATAGTGAGAGTGACTTGGTTTTTTTTCCAGAATTTATCATCAAATGATCAAAAATTATAACTGCTGAAGATTCTCTGTAAAAGAAATCCATTTATGAAGGTAAAATCATTAAATAAAATAAAATAAATCGGATTCAAACTGGGTGCCTGTGGCTCACACTTGTAATTCTAGAAGGCTGAGATTGAGAAACGCAGTTCAAAGCCAGCCCTCAGGCAGGAAAGTCCATGAGTCTCTTATCTCCAATTGACCACTGGAAAACCAGAAGTGGTGCTGTGGCACAAGTGGTAGAGCTGAAGCACTCAGGGACTGTGCTCAGGCTCAGAGTTCAAGCCCCACGACAGATCAAAAGAAAAAAATATGATTCATCCATGCTTTTTTTTAAACTTCCAGAAATCTAAGCATAACTATACATGTTCCACTGTAAAGAACATGAAAGAAATCATACATTATACTACTACTCGTGACACAATTCTCTTCATATTTGAGAACTTTCTCTGTGCCTCATCTGTAGAATTTCAAGACTTCACAAATTTTTAGTTAAAATATGAAGATCTAATACTAGATCTCCAGTGTTATTTGGCTACAATGACTCAAATCTCTTAGTGCTTAAATTCACAGCCTCATTCTTCTCTTAGATGTCCATTACTTTCTATTGTAGAGCACTTCTACTCCCAGATATAATCTCCTTTAAAATACTTTCAATCACCAGAAATGCTCCTGCAAATGTACTTTATATATATATATATATATATATATATATATAATACTGTACAGAGGGGTTACAATTACATGAGCAAAGTAATGAATACATTTCTTATCAAACATTGTTGCCTCCTCCTTTGTTTCCCCTTCCCATCCCTTCTCATCCCCAGTTTCCCACCAGCCCTCCCTTCTCCCCTGTGCCAAGATAAGGACTCAAATGATTTTTCTTCTTGCTATTGTTTCTAACATATTAATAAGATGATTTCTTTGTTGTTTTGTATGTCCCTTCCCCACGGTATAACCCCTGTTTGATGCTGGTATAATTTGGAGAGGGGAAGGGAAAAAAACAAATTGTTTAAATAAGGATAATGGCAGACCCATTGCAACAATGAGATGTACAAGACGTTATGTCAAATGTACTTTTCCATTGAAAATGTACTCATATCTGAGACACACTTCAGTTAGCACAAGCCAATCCATCATGTAATATGAAGGCAACCTCTACTTCCTGAGTATGTAAATATATATTATATATGAGTGAATTCACATATTATATTCATGGATTAAGACAAATTTCAATTAAAGTCCAAATTCAAAGTGCTACAAGGAAATTTAGTTATCATTTCTTTATTCTTAGCTATATTGGATAGTATAATTCTCTAATACCCTGTGATGTTACAGAAGTGTCACCTTGTAAGATAGTGACCAAGATAGATCCCTTCTGCTAAAAGTAAGCCTGTATTATTCACATATTTATGTGTTTCAAGATGATTATCTCTTACTGAGAAGCAATAATGAGAGCAATATAACAGGAAGGACTAAATTAGAACACATATTTTTCATGACAATAGAAATGCAAATATAAACCTAATTAATATGCTTCACTATTTATAGATATTAACTCTAGCTTGAGCTAGTACAATGCAATTCTTTAATATTTTCTTCTCTAATAACTTAGTAATGGGTAAGATTCTAGAAAGTAGGAATGAAGTCTAACCTTTTTTTAATTTAATTTTATGATCCAGGTGATGGGGGAGGGGTTACAGTTACATAGGTGATGTAATGAGTATTTTTTGCCCAACATTGTTCCACCCTCGTTTTTCTCTCACTTGTTTTTCTCTTCAATGGTGATGTGGTTATTTTAATATTAATTGTTTTGTAGCTTAAATCTGATAAGATGTGTGTTGGGCTTTTTTTGTCTTGTGCTCTATTTTTGGAAGAAAATAAAACCTGGAAAAACAACTTTGAATTTTCTAAGCATAAGAGACACCTGGTATGTTTTAGTTAGTTATAAACCTAATATCATTGACGTAAAGGGACTAAAGTGAACAAATGCAACTCACTAGACACTGTGATGAAAGTGAACAAACTTGTGGGTGGGGACTGGAGGGAAAAATTGGGAAAGAACGAAGGAAAAGCTGACATTGTTACAAAAGAAATGTACTCATTGCCTGACTTATGTAATGGTAATCCCTTTGTATACCACTTTCATAATAAAATTAAAAAGGAAAAATTATCATCAATGTATTGAGTTATATTAGAAGCCTATTTAAAGTCAAAATTGATAGGTTCTAAAAATAGTGTACACAGAGCTATGTTGTTCTGCTCTCCTCCTCTGTGTATAAATGAGGGAACTTATAGTCAAATTTTAAAACAAAAAGGAAAAAATGATAACCTGATGTTTTAGGTATATTTTTTGGTTTTTTTAGATACTTATTTTAAAAAATAAAACTCTGCACAATTTAGAATGTTTAAATTATCTAAAAAATACTAATGCCTATAATGTAAGATTGTTATCTGATTTTCATTCAGTTAAATCTTTTCACAAGAGAAGGATGTAACAACATCTACTTGAAAATATATGATTAAAATATGTGGTATTCTAGTATTTCTTAAATAGGTCTGATGTGAAATGTAAAGGTAATTTTGAAAAACAGTCCATGCTGTTAAGTGCCAGATTACCTTCCTAGCTACCAGAAAACAAAGTAAGGAAGGAAAAGTGGCAAAGGAAAAATCTTTTCTGACAAATAACAAAATGAATTCTGATTTAAAAGATTATGATTACATTTTGTTTTGTTACTTATACCTATACAGCATCATGACATTTTCTACTTCAAAACCAATCCAAAAGAAAGTCAAGCAACACACTATTTGAACATGACAACTAGGAAAAGAAATTCTCTTCTGGTTGGAGGAATTCTAATTTCCTCATATAAATAGTTACTATCTGTCCTAATGAAGAATTCAATTACAAGCACAGAGGAATAAAACATCAGTCTTAATAATGGATTTCAATCTGAAGTGGAAGACAGAAAAGAGGTGCATGCATTAAAATGTTAATTTCAGTGTTCACATAATATCATAATATGTTTTTAATGTACTTTGACAACCTGGAAACAACCAACATTAACACAAAATAATAGATGTGGTTAGTCTATGCATCCAGTTGCTAATTTACAAGTAGTGATTATTGTACTTGTCATGAGTTTAAAATGAAATTGCAGCAAAATAAATTAATCTTGAAAGAAAAAACAGAAAGGAATGAACATTGTCAATGAATTTATCATCACTTCAGAACCCAAAAGATATAACTGGGAAACAAGAAGAAGTTCATTTTAGGTAGATTCTATAACTGACACAAAAGAGTTCAATGGAATATGTGTAGATGTTTCCAGAGCCCTGGAAAAGTGCATTCTGTTTAACCTGTCAATACCAAGGCTTGTCAACTTACATGAACTGATGTTTAGGTTCCCAAGTGGATTGAATGACATTGAGCACTCTATTTACAGGATTGGTCAATATAAAATATTATTTTCCTAATAGAAAGGGGCATGATACAATAATTAAATGAACTTTTAATGACGAAAGTGTCACAGATACTGAAGAGCCATGAATCATTCACACGTAAAGTAGAAGGCAAACCTGCTGGATTCATTTATCAATTGTCCTTTGCCAATTTTTGAAGACTTGTGTTAATTTCATTTCATTTGTAACCACAGTAAACTATTCTCTTCTTAAGTACTTTAAAAATCAGTAAATAATGGGATTATATCATGGGCCAGCATAGATCCTTAAAATCACACTTCTCACTACCTGTACATCCTATCCAGAAATGTCATGGGCACTATTCAGTACTGAAACACTATACCTATTTCCATTTATTCATTATTCAACCAACCAATATTAACCACTTGTTTAGAAAATTCCAAATATAACACAGCTAAACTCTGTCTATGTCTCTGCCTTTTGTCCTTCTCTGTCTCTCCTTGATGTCATCTCTTTCTATGTCTCCTTTTGGATAGATAGATAGATAGATGGTAGATTGATAGATAATTTCTACTCAGACATTTCTTTAAAAAGGAAGCACAAATGGCTAATATATATTCAAATCTTCTTTGCAATCATGTCAATCATTTTAAGTAGGAATTACTGTTATTTCTGAAGGAAGAACATAGGTCTTTCCTCCACCCTAACTACTGTCTACTGTTCCTGTTCAGATAGACACTCCAACTGAAAAGCACCTGATCACATAGCCTGCCACCATTTTTTCACCCCCCTTCCCTGTCTTCATGCTACTCTACTCATGTTTCTCTGTTCTCACCGCATTATCAGAAGTATTTCATTTTCTTAAATGTCATGAATGCTTATCTCAATAAAGGTTCTTTTGCCTTCATCTTGCTTACCTCTCAGCACTGATAGAAATAATGTTACTCTTAGTTCCTGAAACACTCTTTTCTCTGACATTCATCTATAAAACATTCCATTCCTCTTTTAAATCTTTTTTTCATACTGTATACATAAGTTATTTTCCTTTACCTTTGGTTTAATTACTGGAATTAATCTGTAACTTCTTTTCATCTTCGTATAGTCTCTCTAATTAATACCAAAAATTCCACAGTCTTCAATAAACCATCTTATAATGACTATTTAACCTAGAGCTCCACCTCAAATATCTGTTTTGATCTATAAAATCAGACAGGCAGCCACCTTGTATGGTGAATTGTTCTGTCCATTTCCCTTGGTCTTGATCACATGACCATGCCTTTTAGTTGGCCTTTCTTCAAGACATGGATTAAAGTAACTCTTCCCCTAACCTAACATACAATGATATGTACCTGCTTTATAGCATTGCAGGAAATTCATAAATATCCTAGGCTATGTTTTTTTGCTCTGAGAACAGACATGACCATTCCATATCCAGCACAGGATTTTAATTATAGCATTAGCCAGTCTTGGGTTTTAACTTGCTCAAACATATGGATCTTCTGGAACTCCATAATATACTATCTTTGTAGCATTCAGCTCTAAAGTGATTATTAGCTAAGAGAGTTTTAAGAATCTAATTTAGAAGGTGCTTGCTTCATCCGTAAGAGAGAGCACACATACATGCAGAGCATTAGTTCCCATGTATAGAATGCAGCTATACAACTCCAAAGTTGTAAAGTATCCAGGAAAATATTCTGAATTGACTTCATGTCTGCTTGATATAAATTTTATTTTATTTGATGTTTATTTCACACTGTTCTTTTTTCATATTTCTATCCAATCTGCATAAGACCTCTAATGAAGAAATATAATGATATCAAACTTTCTCAGAACACCCTAAGCTTTTAAAATGAAGTCATGTTTTAAAGTGGAAGTTAATTCAAAGTTAGCTTATGCTTTTTATCCTTAGAGTGGAATAAGTAAGTGTGCAATTGATTTTAATTTAATATTCATGGTGTATTACAGCTGCTGGGGAACCTGTTTTTTTTTTAAAGAAAGAAATCACAGCCTGGACCCAACCTTACCCTAAGACTCATTGCCAGAATTTCAAGGACACAGTTGAATACTAAAGAATACGTGTACAACAAATAACTGTATAAATATGTCTTTTAAAGGTGGTAGGTGTACAAGACATTCAAAAGCTGCGGTGTGCTATGAAAAACTCATATGGAGCTTTTAAGATTATTATCTGTTTTATATAAAAATACCACTATGATCTCTCCCTATACAAATTTCTCTCTGTATTATATATATCCAGATCTTCACTTGAGTGAATCCTCCTCATTATTCACTTCCTGGTTCAAAACTTATCTCTTCAATGAATATTTCTCTGATCACTCATGTCACGCAGACCACTCACTTCCCCAGAATTAGTCATAATATGATATTACCCTACTTCTTCATCTGTTTATTTTTATCTTCACACCATAAGAATGCCTTCAAGTATAAGCTTGGCAAGAATGAGTATGATATCTGAGTTCACCACTAGAGAAATGATAGGTTTTTCTACATGAATTCATATGTTTGATAATTGCATATAGCACTGTACAGCAGAGAAGGACTATCCCTTTCTAACAGATTGTATTCTCATCTAGAAAAAGTATCTAAGCCTTGCTTGTAAGGTTTTGAGATTAGAAATCGAAATTTATAAATGTATGAAAGCATTTTATGAAGAGAAAAGTTCGTAATCTATAAATTCAAAATGCAATTATACATATGATAGATAGATAGATAGATAGATAGATAGATAGATAGATAGACAGACAGACAGATGACAGTCTACACTAAGTTACCCAAAATCAACCTAAGGTTGGAGTGATCAGATATGTTAGCTTCTTGGTATAATTCAATAGTTATAAATTTCAGATTTTTTTCTTTTATTTCTTGAATAAGCTATGTCTCATGTCTCAATTGCCTCTCCATTCCTTTCCATTAGTCACTACTGTTAAGCAACCATGAACTGCTGCTGCCGTATGTGATTATGGAAAGTTCTAATTCTTCATTTTGCAGTAAAGGAATTGACATCAATAACAGCATTGCCTCAGCAATCAGGTCTACTACTTTCATATTAATTTGTAGAAAAGGAGAGTACTTTGAAGCCAAATTCATTTTATTTTTTAACAAAAATAGGGGAGAAACAAGGAAAGAGATGACAGAGCTTTTCTTTTGATCTTTAAATTGCAGAAAACTCTCTTTTCTCTAGCAATAAGGTAAGTTGGCTGAGGTCAATTAAAAGCAAGTAAGCAGAATATAAGAAACTAAAGAAAGAAAGTTTATGATGGATTTTTTCTTTTTTAATTTTTTACTGTTGTTATAAAGGTGTTGCACTGTGGGGTTACAGTTATAGTAGTCAGGTAATGAGTACATTCGTTTTGGACAGTGTTACTCCCTCCCTTGCTCTCTCCCAGTTTTTCTATCCCATCCCCACCCACAAGTTGTATAGTTCATTTTCAACATAGTGTCCAGTGAGTACCATTGCTGCATTTGTTCACCTTTGATCCCTCCATTTCTGTGCTTCCCTTTTCACTCCTAAGAACACATAAACAAATAAACAGGACAAAAAGTAAAGAAAAAGAGCAGCACAAAAGAAAAAAGCTTGTTTCCATTTCCTAGAGTTCATTAATTTGTATGATCGGTTGCACATAGGGATTGTGCCTTTCTGCTCCTCTAAGAGTATCCTCCTTGTTTTTGTTTTATTATGAATGAGGTCAGTCCAAAGATCCCAAAGCATGTTTTACCAGTGTTTCACTGTCCTTTTGCAAATGAGTGATAAAGAAGTGCAAAAGTCAGAGACATGTCTAGAGCATATGTAACTGACCTTATTGGAGAAGTTCATCTGGTAAAGCAGGATGATCTTTTAGTTTTTAAGCAAGTCAATACAAAATCTGACACAAAACTTGGCACAAAACTTGCCAGTCCTGTATAATTCATCTGACCTCTTTACATTGGAAGAGCACTTATCTGTCTGTTCTGTTCTGGGACTATTAAACAAAATATCTCCTATAATCATAAGCATATTTATAAATATTTCTCTTCCTAAATGAAAAGTTAATTCTTGGAAGGCAAGAGTTAGTACTTTCTAAGTTGGTTGGATGGTAATTGAGTGATTAGAATTTTCATTACACATACCCATTTTGCTCCTCAATATATTAAAATTATTGAAACCTAGGCAGACACACATTACTTTTCATGCCAGTACACTGGACATCTATAACTGTTTAATATTCTGAAGTCTGGTATAGGATGACATTTTTATTCTGTCTCTATTTTCTATAGAGGCAATTATATATACATATATATGTATATATATATATATATAATATTGTTATGCTTGCAGTTATGTGCATCTACTCTAATAAAGACTTGGGAACCACATTGGTACTCCTTGGGTTAAATAAGTAGAGAAAAACATGGTCACATTCCTCTCAACTTCTTGGTGGCCTTCTTTCTGGCCATTACTGACACATTTCAAACTGAAGTCATTACTTGCTACTCTTGATGATGCAGAGAGTAAGTTTAGTCCTGCCTAATTCCCAACCCAGTGTTTCACTTAATACTGATCAATAGAAGAAACCAACATACTGTCTTACTATATATTAAACATTTTACTTGGACATATTTTAAAACTATTAATCATTGAATTATTTTGGAACTTTTAGACATGTACTCATTGGTAATATGTTCTTTTCTTAACATTAAAAATTCAGTTTCTCAGTTTGTCAAAAGTAAGCACATACATTCTTCTCACCAAAAAAGAATTCACACTAAGCAAAAATACCTCCAAAACTACCTTTAAATGGGTCAAGATTGCTAATGGCTGGGTCATTAGGAAGCCACTATGTATGTGCTCATTTAAATAAGAAATAATCATGAATGGTATTTATGAGTCATATGAAAATCTAGAGCTGAGGTACAACAATGAAAATGTCAGTTGAGACTAAGTTTTCATTGGTCTTGTGTTTTTTCATGCTTTAAGAACAATGGCTCTTTCTGGCTCCTAAATAAGCTATTGTCTTCATTGACACTTCACCCTTCACCTGAAATATTCCTTTATGCTGCCTTCTTAGGTCCCACCCACAAAAAACATTTCATCTGGCAGGTTCTTATTTGCATCTCCATTCTCAACTTAAGTGCCATTTCCTTCTCAAGGAATACATTTGTTCTTTCTTCTATCAAAATGCACATTTGTGTTTTTGCCTGATTAAAATATGCCTGTCCATTAGAATATAAATTCTAGCAGGCCAGAATTCTATTTGTATTTTGGACCTGACACCTAGGCCCATGGTTTGGTTCTGGTTCCTTTCTGATTGAGTTGCCGAAACCACCATGATCAAAACTTTTGGCTCTTTCTTCTGGCATCCCTAAATCAGCCACAAAGGAACAAAAGAAGGACAAAGACAAATGAAATTTATGAGATTCTTGTGGGTTAATGAGGAGTTCTATGCTGCTATGAGTCTGATTTAGGGAAGGAAGCAGGCAGTTGGGAGAACTGCAAGAGTCTTAGTGAAAAAGCACTATTAAGTTTTCCTAGTTTTCATACCTGTAGTTTTAGTAAAGTAGGTCACCTGATACTGTCTATATCTTGTTAAGCAAGGTGTTTGCATGTCAGTCAGGTCAGGGCTAAGTAATGTCTTTTGATTTGAAGAGCTATGAAAAAAATTCAGGCCTGGAACAAAGCAAGCAAGATAAGCAACAAGTGTTTATTGAGCATGTTTCTGTGTGAAATTGCAGCGTCTTGCTTTGTCTTATTCAATCATCTTTCCTGTTCTCCTTGAGGGAAGGCAGGCAGAATCCCATTTGAGCAAGGACTAAAGGGAGTCTCAGGAATTAAATTACTTATTGATATCACATTATAAACTAAGAAGAATGAGGGATACAAACCTATACATAACTTCAGGACAAGTGACGTTTTAATGCATTATACTTTGTGAAGATACAGAAGGCACAATACAAAGATATGATACACTGTGGTACTCCAGCTGTGTAGCACATTGTTTTTAATTATTATGTAACAAATATGAAGTAACCACCTCTCAAAATATTGTGGGAAATTATTCCTGTCCACTTTTCTTTATGGCCCTAACAGGAATGCAATGTTATTTTCATTCACCAGAGATAATTCATGTTAATATATTTTCTTCTCTCTTGCAATGGAGCCAAATAGTGAAGTAAATGGGTAGGGAGGGGGAAGGTCAACTTACGTTTTAAAACTTTTCAGTGTTAGAAATACGAATCTATAAGATGACCTTAATTAAGAATTTTCAAATAACCATTTAGTGATGATTGTTACTTGATATTGTTAGAACTGTAGGTTCTTTCTTCTCCACTGTCTTACTTTTATGGCCATGTTCTGTCAATGTGCCAAGAGGACTAAAACATGGTGATCTGGTTTGATGGTTAACAGATGAGAGATTTCCCATGCTCCGAATGCTGTCATTCATTTATCTAGACTGACTAGTGAACTACTCAAATTTTTGTTTCAGACTAAAAACAAGGGAAAACCAGTGTTCCCCACTCCCCATCCTGAGACATTTAGCAGCTTTGTCTTCTTTAGAGGAAAAATCCATTGGTAATTGTTAGGGTTACCATTTAGCTTTATTCCCTGGGACCTGAGTGCTGTTGTCTCTTGATCCTGACTCCAAATCTCCAATTAATTTCAACAGCCGTTCTGAATATATATTTAATACCAGGATCAAAAGTAATGGATTCAGTTTTCATTTCACAGAATCTCCTTGTGCTATCCCAGAAATCATCTCCTCTAGGGACAGCTACCTTGCTAGACTGAGACAATTATTATGAAGGGTTGCTTTGCATCAACTTCACTTTTAACCATTACTCAGAGAATCCTAATTAGATATTCTATTTTCTTATTCTTCAGGTTTTGAAAGTATAAGCTTAAAAGAGAATTCTTCTGCACTGTCTAATTATCAAGTCTAGTTTTAGTGCAGATATAAAATTTGGGTGTTGATTTCCCTGACATCTCAAACTAAAATTTTCTGCTGGGGGAAAATTGTCCTTTAGAAATTTAGCTATTTGTAATAAAAATTATGTTAGCTCTACTAGACTAGATTGCTTTAGAACTAAAGCTTTGAAACCTGTCACAGGTCTTAAAAATAAAATTGCTTGAGTGTCTGAGGAGAACTGTATTAAAATGCAAATTTCCAGCTGTTAATATTTCTTCAAAAACCAATAATCCCTCAAGGCCACCAATATGTCATAATACTTAATGGAAAAATATCCCTTGGGCAGAATGGCCTTTCTGAGTTGACTTTTGATTAAACTTAAAATATTATATGGCAAAAAATTTAAAATATAAAAGAACATAAATAAAGGACTCAACTGAAATGCCATCCAATGTGCAATGAATGAGGGGTGGATGGATGAGTGAGAGTCTTCTTCTGTCATTAACTGTGACTAGTATTTATTTTCCTGAAGATTAGCCAAACTATAATATAATTAAACACTGCTTCTAGTACAGTGCAATGGTTATGTTTGTTGTACTATATGTGTATGCAGTTATTCTCGATTTTAGAACTGTTTGACATTATTTTGGCAAAAAAATGATACTCATTGGACATGAAGACAAAACTACACATAAGAATTGAATGGCTGCACTTCTTAATTAGATTTCTAGAATTATTAAAATTCAGAAAATATACTTGTGAAGTTTACTTACTGGTTATTGTTATGGTTCTACAAGGGATTTGAGAAAATTAAACCTAATTCTTTTAAAATTCAAATATGTAACTGAAATGCTTCTATATATCTATAAGAGGTAAAAAGAAAAAACAAAAATCTATACATGGATATAATTTAGGGGAAGCTGGTACTGGGGCCTTAACTTAGGGCCTACACACCCTGTGGCTGGCATTATACCACTTGAGACACAGCTCAACTACCAGCTTTTGGGTGGTTATTAACTATAGATAAAAGTATTGCAAATTTTCTATTCAGGCAGGCTTTGAGCTGCAATCCACAGATCTCAGCCTCCCAAGTACCTAGGATTATAGATGTGAGCCAATGGCACCTGTCACATGATACCTATTAAATCACTCTTTAAATGTTTCCTACTTGAACCTAGACTAAGGGGCTTGTTGGGAGGGGGGTTGCATTTTGTTTTTTAATCTTTGATTGAGAAATTAAGGAGTCCAGTAAGCCGATCTTCACCCCAATTCATGTAAATTCCTACAAAATTTATTCTTCCATGCAAAGTGCCTCTGCCATATATATTGAAATTACATTCGGCTCAAGGTATGAGTTAGTGATCATATAATTGCAGCAAAGGTAATTAGTTATCCATATGAGAATATGTGCTTAGTTTCGTGGACCAACAAAAATGCATTTACCTGTTGTATAGTAATACTCTCACAGTGGAACTGAGTGTAAGTGACCCTAGATTGCAAGCAAATACCAAGCCCAGAAGGGCACCAGTATCCCACACCTGTAGTCTTAGCTGTTTGAGAGGTGACTATCTGGAGCATCATAAATTCAAACCCAACCTAGGCTGAAAAGGGGTCTTGTAAGCTTTTCTTCTCAAGTATTCCTCAAAGCACAAATCCTCCTGAACTCAGTGACTCAAGTTGCTAGGATTACAAGAGTAAGACATAATCACCCAGCTTGATACATTAGTTAATTAGCTTGGCTAATATAGGACTAAACTTTTCTATATATTTCCATGCCTTATAATTGCAATTATGTTAAAAAGTAGACATCTTACATTGCATATTGTAGCAGTTCTGGATTCTGAATCTGTGGTTGTTTTGTTGTTGCTTTTTGTTCGTTTGATCCCTTGGGCTAATACTATAAGCTCTGTTTTCCACATGATTCATGGTGTTTCAGTTCTCCTTTTTTGTGTGTGTGCTGGTCCTGGAACGTGAACTCAGTGTCTGGGTGATTTCTGAGGGTTTTTTTCTTCTCTCAATGCTAATGCTTGGTATATAGTTCTACTTCCAGGTTTTTGATAGTTAATTAGTGATAAGAGTCTCACTGTCTTTCCTGCCCAAGTTGGCTTTTAACCATAGTCCTCAGATATCAACCTCCTGAGTAGCTAGGATTAGAAGTAAATCCCAGCTGCGCATGGTATTTTCATTTTTAAGATAGATTTCTAAGGATTGCAGCTAGATCAATGTAATTAGTTATCAATCACTAGTTGGTAAAGGTTGTGCTTAAACCCCTGGAGACAGTTACATTATCATCCCTTGTTTAGGTTACACCCCTTGTTTAGGAAATGCTTTCCAACTTAAATAGCTTACAAATCTTCTCTAGCTTGTTCTTTATGGTATACAAAGTGGCATCTCCAATCAGGAATTGTTCATGTAGTACAGGGGAAAATCACAATATGCTCAACAAGGGAACTGGAAAGAAATTAAATTCAAATAATAAAACAAATAACTTCAATCAATATCTTATTCCCTATTCTCATTTTGAAGTATATAGTAGAACTACACTTAAAATCTGAACCTGAATCTTTGAATATTTAGATACCATGTTTCTTCTTCATTTTGTTAAGGTTTGTTATTGGTTTGACCCACAGGGAGTGCAGAAGCAATACTTCATGAATTCTTAGAAAGTCATTAAAAATTAGGGTGATGTAGGTTTGTTCTTCTTAGACCACAGGAATGAATCATTTTCGATGCTCTTGAGCCATGGTGAAGGAAACACAACTATGTTGTTTCTTTGATACAAGTCAGCAAAAGTCACATATAGAAGTTACAAGTGGCAATCCCAAACTAAAACATCTCATTGCTGAAATAAACACTCCACATGTTTCATACTCTTATTAGTTCAAGTCATTCAAGACATCCTATTCTTTCCACCTGTGGGTCCAAATACCATGAAGAAAGTACAATTACTAGCAATACATCTTGTCTGAATCTGTTCTGATAGAATCTGTGAGCATAATAACCTGCAGGAGATAATGAGATGGTTTGTTATTCAGCAATCTTTAAGTAGATTAAATGTTTAATATATTCAGAAATATACTGAAAGGTTTCCTTGTTTATAAAATATAGGGGAAATGCTCTTTAAGCTACCAGAGGTAAATTGCTGATAACTTAAAAATTTTGATAACCTGCATGGACTGAGTCTTTGTAATGATAGAATTTTAAGCTTACTTAGCTGCACTAGCTCCTAGGATAAATGTGCCTTAAAAACAATTTTTATAGAACTTGGAAAACTACATTACCACAATAACTCAGTAAGTTATTTGTTGTTTTTCTCCAAGCTATAAAATTATTTTTAATAAAATACAGATGAGAAGTTTGGGGCTTTCCCACCACCCTTCTGAGTAATTTTAAAACAACCATAGTAACTACTCTGTTACTCTTTTCCAAGGGAAGGAGGTACAATTACAGGTTGGTCACTAGATTCTAATTTACTAATTAACTAGAGTTATTACAGAAAACAATAATGTACTGTAAATTTCAAAAGGCTAGGAGAAATGATTTGGAGTTTTTTCACCAGGAAGAGATTATAAGTGTTTGCAATGGATAATGGATACTGTACAGCATTATTTAAACCTCACATAAAGTATACAAATACACTAACACATCCTATAATTATGCACTATGTTTTATGTTTTTATGTAGCAACTGAAAGTAATTAATTGAAATTTTAAAAATAATCTTCAATACTCTCATCTTTCAAGAAAACAGAGGAGTGATTCTTATATCTGGCCAATAACAGTAGATCAGAATCAATGACCAATTTGATAATTCTTTTATAGTTGGAAAACCCATTCATATATGTTCATTTTTAATAAATATCCCATAAAGTGAATAAGGATTTATAACCACTATATAACCACATTTATGTATGATCAAATTTATTTTCAGAATTATTGGTTTTCATGCCAAAGTTTCACAATTTTTTATATTGGTACAAAAGCAAAACCAAAGACCAATGGACCAGAAGACTCAGACATGAACCTACATAGCTAGAAACTTCTGGTTTTTTAAAAGGAGTCCAAAATTCATGTCAGAGAAATGATACCTTCTTTTACAAATGATGCTGGGAAAACTGGATACTCACATGTAAAAGACCCATCTCTATATTTCACCCTATATTACTAACAATTCAAAAATCTTAATGAAAGACTTGAAACTTGAAACTACTGTAAGAAAGAATAGAGAAAACTCTAGACATCATTGTCATGGGCAGTAAATTCTTGAATAGGACTCCAGTAGCTTAGCAATTAGAAAGAACGATTGACAAATAGCTGCATCAATCTAGTAAGCTTCTGTCCAACAACAACAACAAAATTCGTAGTTACTTGGCTAAAAAGACAACTAAGAAAATGAGTGAAAATCTTGTCTGCTATGTGTCTGACAAGGGATTAATAACCTGAATACATAGGGAGCTCATAAAACTAAACTCCCAAAGAATCAATAATCCAAATGATAAGTGAGTGTTTGAACTGAACAGGCACTTTTATAAAGAAGTACAAATGGCCAATAAACAGTTGAAAAAATGATAAACATTCATGGACATAAAGAAAAGGAAATCAAAATAGTATTCAGATTACATTTTATTCCAGTCAGAGTAGCCAAAGTCAAGAAAAACAACAAATGCTAATAGGGAAGTATGGAAAATGAATTCTTACACACTGTTGATGGGAATGTAAACTAGTACAACTCCTATATTAATCAGTATGTAGATTGCTCTAAAGACTAAAACAGAACTTACTCTGTCATCTAGCAATACCAGTCTTAGGTGTTTACTTGAATAAACGTGATACAGTACACTTGAAAGGTACCTGGACATTCATGATTATTTCAGCACGGTTCTTAATTGCCTTGCTATGGAAATAGCCCAGATGTAATGAGTGGATGGAGAAAATGTGATATATGAAATTATAGTATTTGCATGGAAATGAATGTGTGTGCAAACCAACATATAGAGGAAAAACACAAGTTCAAAAGATCACATATATTTTCTCTCACATGTGGATGGTTTACCTAAGTGATAAACATATAATAGCATATACATGTCTGGGATACTTGGTAAAACCCTTTGATCAATGAATACACACTTTATTAAAAATATATAGTGAGCTGAAATATGCCCTATCTGGGGTACAAGTATCAATGGAAAAGTGGTGTGTAAACAGAGAGGGGAAAAAATACAGCTAAAATGCCTTATGTATATGCATGAAATGGAACAAGAAAGGTTTCTGAGACTGGTCTGAGAAGAGGTAAGAGGCATGAGGAACTCTCATCATGATGTACTGTATGCATAAATGAACATGTTGAAACCACCTGTGCAACAAATTGATGCTGATAAAAATGATTGATTGACATGCCAGAGTATCACAATTGTTTAGAAATTAAGATTGTGTTCAAATTTAAGCCTCACTCCAGAAAACCTGAAGAATATACCTTAAAGAAACATCATCTCAGTGGTTGTGACTTATCTCTGTAATCCAGACCAATGAGGAAGCAGAGATTAGGGGCACTGTGGTTTGAGGCCAGTTCTGGAAGAAAGTAAGCCAGACTCCATCTCAACAAAATGCTGGGTATGGTGATACACTCTTGGTAGTCTAACAATGTAGGAGGTACAAGTATGAAGATTCCAGTCTAAAGCAGACTTGCTAAAAAAAAAAAGTAAGACACTACCTTAAAAATAACTGAAGCACTCTGTACAGCATATTTACAATAAAATACAAATTTAAAAATAACTGAAACAAAATTGGTTAGAGACACGATTTAAGTGATAAAACATATACCTAACCTGTGTTCTGAGTTCAAATTGCAATAATCAAAACAATAAAGATTTTTAAAATTCAATATATTTTACCATGGTGTTACTCTTACTACTATTTTATAATGGGTTTTAAATTGTACAAACACTGTCACTAAGAAATATCCCTGTACCAACCATACAATATGATTTCTAAGAGTAAGAAGAATTCACTCTTGGAAGCCTGAATGATAGAAAAATATGTTGGGCTAATGTTATATCCATTGTGACAACAGAATTTATTATTAGGAGTGTGTCCTACACTAGACAGGAGCACAGAAATTACAAAATGCTTAGAATCTCATAGCTAAACAAGTGAACTTAAAGTTTATGCCCAAACCTTTGGAAATCTAAAATTATTCTCTTTTGCTTTGCCAACCTATCCCTGAAATTACCTGTGTTATTTAGTCTATGGGCAGCAGTTCTCAGGTACTCAACCAAATACTAGTTTTGTAGATACAGTCAATATCAGTACTTAGTTGGCATTAAATAAAGAGATCGTTCTGGGTAATTTGTGTGAGGCTAATTCAATCAGTATAAAGGCTGGCAAATCAGAGTGAAAGCTTCCCTTCACAGGTAGAAATTGTGCCTGAGGGTGGCAGCTTCCTCCTTACCAGCATGGTCTAGCCTGAGAAACCACTGGATGTGTGTCACAATTACCCTGTCAACCCCAGGCATACTGAAAGGATTCTTTGCAATAAACCTGTTCATGTATGTGTCCTACTTATGTTGCTTCCCTGTCTGATACAGACCCAAACATTTAAAATATTCTAGTCCTTGCTTTCTAAAAGTTCATCACTAGTCCAGGAAAATTCAATTTTATAAATTGTATAGATAATCTTTTGCTTGATTAGTGTTAACTTAATCCCCAGTCAAGGGTCATTTCTTTATAGTTTTCTTATTATCCAATAGTATTATTGAATATTTCAAAAGTATCTTGAATATTTTAGGGATAGATCAAAAACTTCATCTGTTTCTTACCTCTATCAAGTCATAGGAAATGCAGAATAATGCTTTAGAGTACAAGCCAAACAGCCAGATTGTTTCAATTCTTTTGTAGTTTCAGAGGGAATTTACATTCCTGAATTCTCCTGTCTTTGTCTATCAGTTATTCCTCCTGCATTTACTAATTTGTAATTTTATTATAACATGCAAATTAAAAGTTGACAAAGGCTCAATGAAGGTAAGTATACTAGTGTATCTTCTAGATAGCTAGCATAGAGAAAGGCACTCAGCAGAAACTCAACAGACATGTCTTCTGAGGCTTCAAAGATTCCATAGAATGCAATCCTTTACCAAAGTATGGACTTCTGATATTGGAAATGGTTCGTCTCAAAGAGTTTAAATATAGGAGAAAGACCAGAAATATATATTCCTCCTTTTTTTCTTTATAAACCATGTAAATAACCAAATAAGGATGAAGAAGGCGGACAATACAAGTAAGAAGTCCTTATTCCTGTCTTTTCAGCGGTGAAATTTGGATCTATCCAATGTTCTGTAATATATGCACAAGTCATTGATTAAGTTCATCAGTGTGATGTAGGCTATCATAATGAAAAAGCACATCCTGTAATCTCTGCGCAAGTTTCTAGTGCTCAGAATACAGCAAATCTGTCCCCAAAAGACCTTTTAAATTATAATGCAATCCACCATAAAAGCTTTATAATCCTAACAGTACTTTTCAAGCATAGTTTTGTGCTGCCAGCTGAGTTGTCAGTTTTTCAGTTCTCTCTTATAATGTATTTCTTTTTTCCTATTTCTGATCCTCTACCTTGCTGGGCAGTCTCATGCCTGGCAGGATACTTTAGTCCCAAACTAATTGGCAGAAATCCTCCTGGGAAGATGGATTCCCAGCATTTTAATATCTCAGACTATGTCTGTGATCTTGCCCCTATATGGGCTGTTGGACATCAGCAACTTAGTGGTAACTTTGTCAAATGGCATAATTAATCTGAGACTAGATTTTATTGTTATATTTTTCCAACAGCCCCCCTGTTGCCTGCATATTAGCATCTAAGAAAATTTCATTATTTTTCTGAGTTTATTATTATGATGCTCAGAACACTTAATCTTTTTTATGCATTCAAATTAGAACAACATTCTTTTATTATCCAAATTGTTCTCTTAGAGATTATGTGCACTTGAAGTCATATCAAGTCCTAACACAAGGGATAAAGTTTGTTTTATTCTAATTAATTTGATTTTCTTATGCATATTTTCTCTGTCTACATAGTTTTCTTTTTCTTTTTCTGAGCTTGGTAACACCTGTAGGAAAGAAATTAGCCTTAGCCAAAACAAATAAATAAAACTTGGATGGCCAAATTAATTTTCTCACACTAAAATGCAGAAAACCTCTTTTATCACTTCTCTGTATCATTACCTGGAATGTAAATCATGTGAAACAGGTCACAGTTTTGAAGTGTCAGGTAGAAAAATAAGCTGTTAACCACTCAATTATACCAAACATTCACCAGATCGATGATACTATATTTAGTAAGTTAGCCAAAGTTATGTGTGATCAGAAGAAAAACAAAATCTCAGAAATAAAATCTTCAAAACAATTGGCTTATAATTTTACAATAAATAATCTGTAATTTATTAACAACGCTTCTCAAAACCTGTTTTCTAAAAAAATATTTAATTTATTGTCAAGGTGATTTCAAAGGGGTTACAGTCTCACCATTTTGTTTTTCCATTTCTCTTCCCCAAATCAGATAAATGTACATACAAGTTTTAAGAAATTATCAGGAAATCTCAATCTCCAAGGACAGTTTATACATTGTATTTATCTAGAAAACTGATTGATGATAATAGAATACAAAATTTATTTAAAATTAAGTTGTCATTAACTTATAATAATATGACACAATTCAAATTTCCCAAGGCATACAGAAAAGTTAATGACTTTTAAATTTCAGATTGCCTCTAAATGATATTTGTTTTATTTTGGTTTAATCCATAAATATTTGTAAATTTAAGTATGAAGATAAAAACAATATAATAGTCCTGTAAGAGGAATAGAATCACTTCCAATATGATGTCTTTTTCAAAGACTGATTGAGATTGTGAGAAACTAATATCTGTAATAAAAGGACATCACTGTCCTTAGAATTATTTGTCCCTACTAGTTAAGTGTTATGTTTTTACTGTGCAAATAAAGCAATTCATGAGGTAGGCAGCCTACTGTTTGTTATAATTTAGATATACCTGGAAGACACTGGTAAATATTGGGTGTTGCCTAAGTGTAATTTTATTCGAAGT
The DNA here is from genome assembly GCF_000151885.1 of Dipodomys ordii. Taxonomy (NCBI): domain Eukaryota; kingdom Metazoa; phylum Chordata; class Mammalia; order Rodentia; family Heteromyidae; genus Dipodomys; species Dipodomys ordii. The sequence goes on from NW_012267264.1 coordinate 14,671,227, forward strand.
AATCTATCATTAAAAATGAAGAGATCATTTAGTGATATAATTTTACGAGTATGATTTTTAAGCAAACATTATAAATCATTTACCCTCAGTTAAGGTCATTAAAAAGAAAAAATCATTGAACTATTTTTGCTTGAGATGGCATTGCTTCAAATTAAGGGATGGGTAGTTCTTTCATTCTGTCATTTCTAGAGAGCAATGTTATTTGGACAATAACAAAAATAATTAACTTCATGTGGCAAAGAACTATGGCAACGTAAAAATTGTCATTTTCTAATCTTCTGTGTATGATATTTCACACCTAAAATTACAGGCTGGCTGTTTAAGAAAAGTAAACTTCAGATTTCTGTCTGGTCATTGGTGCTTATTTATTATTTCTTATGTTTTAATCAAAGTTTCTCCCATAGTAGTTTAATTTTTAACTTGTTTCTTAGTAATTATTTGTTCTATAGAACAATTCATCAGTAATTGTAACTTCCTCATTTTTTGGGGGGTGGGGTCCGGTCGTGGGCCTCAACTCTGGGCCTGGGCACTGTCCCTCAGCTCTTCAGCTCAAGGCTAGCGCTCTACCACTTGAGCCACAACGCCTCTTCCGGCTTTTTTTTTTCTGCTTATGTGGTGCTGAGGAATGGAACCCAGGGCCTCAGGCATGCAAGGCAAGCGCTCTACCACTGAGCCACCTTCCCAGCCCCCAACTTCTCCATTTTTTTTAATGAAGAAAAGGAAAGTTAACAAGAAAATTTAAAAAGTACTTTGATATAATTGTTCGACATACACTACTGGGAAGAATATTCACTAGTAAAGTTCATGTGGCTATTTTCTCAAGCCAATTAGGTGAACAGCATAAAAGAAAGTGAAAAAATGGCAGTGAGTTATTTCAGTAAGTATTATGCAAAATGTTACTTGTTTCTGTGTTCTTTCCTAAGGACAGGAAAGACAGGATGATAGAGTGGAAAGAAAGCCACGCTAGCATTTAAGAGTTTGAACATTACTTGAAATTAGATATGTGGTTGCAGGCAGTCAAGGATTTACTGGTAACATAGTAATATACACTGTACTTAGAAGTAGCAACAGAATTGAAGAAATAAGAAATCTGTTGTTCCCTAAAGATTCAAATCTCTAAATCTGAAATTTATCCCAATACATAATTTTGGCCTGTCCATGATAATATAATTCCACATTTTCTCAGTACTTGTAAGTAACCATGATATTAAATTAAATTCTATAGAAATGTAACATGGAAATGGACATCAAAGTAAATGATCCATGAACAATATTAAATAGAAGATATTTTAGAATATCTCAGTCTTCAATGAAATTATCTAGCTCCCTGATTCTCACACATTATTTCTAAATACTGCCCAGCTGTTTTATAACTTGTGCTGCTAATTACTTTGACTACACTTTAATTTATAAATCAGCTGATAGATGAACTTGAAAGTTAGCATTTCATTAGTATCACAGCAATATTCTATGAACAAGAAGATCTAAGTTAGTTTTATGTTCTTCTGACAGAAGGTGGCCACTTATTGGTAGCTGACATTTTATTTTTTTTATCCTAATGGTTCTAGTCTTTTAAATGTATATGATTAACAGTATCAGAGATGCTCAGCTTTCTCCAACTTTTTTTCAATCACCTTGAGCAACAAAGTTATCTAGAGTTGACTAAAAAATTAAAAGATAAAAGACAATTTCTCATCACAATATTATCAAACATTATAAAATGTGCAGAACTACGAAAGAAACATGAAGACACAAAATTGAGGAAGTAAAAGGTCAATACTAAACTAAAGCTAAAAAGTCATAAAGATAGAAAAGGGGTATTATAAAACGAGTATCACTGTAATGTTGATGTTTTGAAGAACTTCAAGGTATTAGGAACAAGTACATTAGGCTTCATTTCTCAAAATATGTAGTATATGCATGTTAGTTTAACAATTAAGCTAACATATCAACTAAACTGGGCCATGGAATCCCCAGATAGCTGATCCAATGTTTTTCCTGAGTGTGTCTGTGATGGTATTACCAGGAGAAATGGGTTTTTCAATTGATTGACTGAGAAAAGCAGATGAACTTCCCTAGTGCACTCAAATGGGAATCCTCCAATCTTCTTAGTAGTTCATAAAGAACAAGGACAAGAGGAAAGTTATCTAGCTAGCTGCCTGCCTTTATGAGTTGAAGCCTCACTATCTGCACTTGGATTTCCATGCAGATGGCCTTCAGACTCATGGAATCTACATATTCTAACATTCTCTGGTCTCCCGTTCTCATAGCCCTCAACTACACAACTAATTTTCCTGAGTATCTGGCTGAGTGGATGGCTGTTTCCATGATTACATGGATCAATACTTTAATGTGCGTGTGTGTGTGTGTGTGTGTGTGTGTCTGTGTGTGTGTGTGTCTGTGTGTGTCTGTGTGTGTGTGCAGAATCTCTTAAGGAAATAGAAGCAGCAGGGAAAATGTTCAATTTTATATCCCAGAGAAGTCATTTCCCCAATAACAAGGAGGGCAAATTTTAATTAAACAAAAGACTTTAGTCGCTGGGCACCAGTGGCTCATGCCTGTAATCCTAGCTACTCAGGAGGCTGAGATCTGAGGATCATAATTCAAAGCCAGCCCAGGCAGAAAAGCTCTCATGAGACTCTTACCTCCAATTAACCATGGGAAAAGTGGAAGTCACACTATGACTCAAGTGGTGGAGTACTAGCCTTGAGCAAAAGAGCTCAGGCAGTGCCCAGGACTGGAGTTTAAGCCCCACAACCAACAAAACAAAGCAAAGCAATAACAAAAAAAAAACCTTCATTCAACAAAAAATTGGAGATATCTAGTATAGTATGTTCATTTACTTTTGTGGACCTGGATTTTAAATCTATTCAATTGGACTTTGTTAGAATATCTTTATTATTATTATTTTATTTGAAAATGTTAAAAACAGAGATATTACAGTTACGTAAGTCAGACAAAGAGTGCATTTCCTTTTGAAGAATGTCACCCCTTCCCTTGCTCTCTGTTTTTCTCTACCATCCCTACCAACAAGCTGCATAGTTCATTTTTCAACATCGTGTCCAGTGAGTACCATTGCTGCATTTGTTCACCTTCATCTCTCCATTTCTGTGCCTCCCTTTACACTCCCAAAGACATTTAGATAAACAAGATTTAAATAAAACACGGTGCAGATAGGCATTGTGCCTTTCCGTTCCTCTCCTAAGAGTGTCCTCCTTTGGTCTCACTGTTTGTGAATGCCTATTATCTTTTATGAAACTATTTCAAATTTTTAGCTTTACCTATTGCTTTATTATCTTTCACCCTTGCATGTTTTCTTAATACTTTTAACACGAAAATATGACTTCATAAATATTTGACATTCCCCAGAACATGTACAACAGCCTTAAAAGACATAAAAGAAGTCTATACAATAGATTCATTTGCAGTGAAATTTACAAAACTGTGCACTAGAAAAAGGACAAACTGTATTTTTAAACACAGTAACTTTAAGGAAGATCAGATGATGAGCATCTTTTACTGCCTTCGTCACATTTGAACTTAACTGATTGCTTTGTGAGCTTTTGTCAGGTTCACTCTAGTTCTGCTAAGGTCTTACTGATATATTAATTCATTCAGTATAGCAGATATTTGATCTTTTCTCACATATTCATACACATATTTGAGCCATGTATAATTTTTTCTGTTATTTTTTTCCCAGAATGTTTCTGAGCTTATAGAGGAGAAACAATCTCCATTCTTGATTATTTCATTAGTAAGGAGAAAAAAGAATAATATTAAATTATTTTAATTATGACTATACATTATGACTAATGCTGATGTGATGCATAGCTAATTTTATAAAGTAGTTTAATAATTATAACTAATGTGAAATGGAGAATTAACAAGTGAAAGAGGAGGGAATAAAATCAACATTTAATAAGAAGGAAAAAATGTCTCCATAGAACCTCAGGTGGAAAGACACTGCATTTAAAAATAAAAGAATGCACAGAGTATTTAGGAGAGGTTTATGAGGCATGCTAATGAAGCAGACTAAGTAGGTTCAATGCAAACTGGGTCATTTTAATTTTTGTATTTGCTTAAGTTATCATCAGTCCAGGAATTTGTTTCTGTTGTCTTAAAAAATGCTGCAGCTTTGTATGTCCCTCCCCCACGGCATAACCCCTGCTTTCATTGTATTTGATGTTGGTATAATTTGTGGAGGGGAAGGGCAAAAACAAACCATTTAAATAGGGACACAGGTGGACCCATTGCAACAATGAGATGTACAAGATGTTATGTCGAAAAATGAACTTTATAACTTAGGCTGGGTGGGATGGGGAGGGAGGGGGTAATGGGCAGGGATGGGAAGGAGAAATAAAGGAGGAGGCAACAATGCTTGATAAGAAATGTACTCATTACCTTGCTCATGTAATTGTAAATCCTCTGTACAGTATTTTCACAATAAAAAGTTTTAAAAAATGCTGCAGCTTCCCATCACCTTTAGAGGATTAAATCCAAATAAAATGACTCAATCTACACAATAACTAATGAGTTGATTCTTGACAGGACAGTGAATGAGTCACTGATATTATATTTTATTTTGTTTACATTATATATAGGATATTTTATTTTTCAAGGTTCACTAAATCCTTCACTGATACAACCTCCTTTGGACCAAGGGCCAAGCTTGGCAACTCCTATTAGTGTTCTCTAAGTAAGAGAAAAAAAAATATATATATATATACCCACACACATACACACACACGCATACATATATACATACAGGTATGACTACATTCAAATAAACCATTCATAGGCATAGACATTTGAATTTTATCCAGTGTTTGTGTGTTATAAGAGATTATTCTTTTGATGCTTTTCAAGTACTCCAAATATACAAAAAAGAATCCTTACCTCTGTACCCATAAAAAAGATATAATGGGTCTTTTTTATTGTAAAGATGTTGCACAGAGGAGTTGTAGCTGCATGAGTAAGGCCATGACTACATTGCTTGTTGATCTTGTATGTGAGCCTTCTAAGGCAGAATTGAAATATTCAATGAGCTTAGGAAGCAAAAAAAAAAACAAAAACCTTTCATTTGGGTCCATGTTGTAAAATAGGCATGTAGTCATATCCTTTAATAAGGCTAACAGTTGCCTCTTAGATATATTCCTGAAAATTCTTTGGGGAAATGTTTTCCCAGTCCTTTGGTATTTCAAGACACTTCTGAATGCAAATGCCTGTCTTCTTCCATTTCCCCATGAGCTAAAAACTTCACAACTACTTAACTTATTGAGCTTATATCAAGTGCAGTTATTAGACTTAGAAGATGTGCTTTTCTTTTCTATTAACCGTAGTGTAGATGGCACACTAGTATATAATCAGAAGGGCAGCAAAAGTTTCAGTTCTTTCCAAATCTAAAAGAAGGATCTGCAGCAACTACAAAATGCCTTACAAAGCCAATCAAGAACGACTCCACATAATAGGTCCCATGGTTTCCCTTATTTGCAATATCTAGTATATGTATGAGTCAAGCAGAAAAGGTCAGATAATGTGATGTCAGGAAAATGAACCCTTAGATATGTATTTTAATGTTTTTTTCTTTCATGTATGTGTTTCTTACGCATTTATAAGATTATCTCTTTGTTGCTTTGTATGTCCCTCCCCCACAGTATAACCCCTGCTTTCACTATATTTGATGTCAGTATAACTTGTGGAGGAGAGGGGGAAAAACAAGTCATTTAAAGATACAGGTGGACCTGTTGCAACAATGAGAAGTACAAGTTGTCATGTCCAAAAGGAGCTTTACAATGTCGGTGGGGGGAGGAAGGGAAGGATTGGGATTGGGGGGGAGGGGAAGGGGGAGGCTGGGAAGGGATGTGAAGGGTAAACAAAGAAGGAGGCTGCAATGCTTGGTAAGAAATGTCTGCATTATCCTGCCCATGTAATTGTAACCCCTCTGTACAGTATGTTCACAAATAAAATTAAATTAAATTAAAAAAATAAAAAATAGAACTCCCCTATGACCCAGCAATCCCACTTTTGGGCATTTACCCAAATGTTTACAAAGAAGACCACACTAAAGCTACCAGCACAACTATGTTTATTGCAGCACTATTTACTATAGCTAAGATATGGAACCAACCCAGATGCCCCTCAGTAGATGAATGGATCAAGATAATGTGGAATATATACACAATGGAATTCTATACCTCCATTAGAAAGAATGACATTGCTCCATTTGTTAGGAAATGGAAAGGCTTGGAAAAAATTATATTAAGTGAAGTAAGCCAGGCCCAAAGAAACATAGGTCCCATGGTTTCCCTTATTTGCAATATCTAGTATATATCTGAGTCAAGCAGAACAGTCAGATAAGGTGATGTTAGGGAAATGAACCTTCAAATGTTTTTTTTTTCTTTCATGCGTTTGTTCCTAACACATTTATAAGATTATTTCTTTGTTGCTTTGTATGTCCCTCCCCCACAGTATAACCCCTGCTTTCACTGTATTTGATGTCGGTAATGAGTTGTGGAGGGGAAGGGGAAAAGCAAATCGTTTAAATGGGGATACAGGTGGACCCATTACAACAATGAGATGTGCAAGTCGTTATGTCGAAGAATGAACTTTACAACTTTGGTGGGGGGGGGAGTGGGGAGGACTGGGTGGGAGGGGGGAGGCTAGGAAGTGATGGGAAGGGGAAACAAAGGAGGAGGCTACAATGCTTGATAAGAGATGTACTCATCTTGCCCATGTAATTGTAACCCCTCTGTACAGTATTTTCACAATTAAAAAAACAAAGACAATCAAGATAATTTGGGGAAAATGTAATGAATTTCAGTTCATGAAATGTGATACTGACAAGAGTAGAAATAAATTGCTCCTATGTAGCTGCAATCCAGGTCAAAAGACATGAGCATCAGCCATGCTGCAACATTGCAAAGAATGCTGGACCCTGAGAGACACAGTCTATTAAGACCAAAGTGCTATTACGGAGACAGACTTACCCGCTAAGTTGGAACAGGTAGAAGAGAGGAAGAATGCCTCAATCTATACATCTCAGGGACTTGACAGCTCTTGGCTTCTTGTAAATCTGTCTAAGGAAAGTTATTAAGCGGCTGAGAAATGTACCATTGGCAGCCAACCTGGGACAACAATGGGAAAAAAAGGATAGCCAATAGACAAGACAGACAAGTAAAAGGACCAGGAAAGATGCCTGCTCACAGATTCAGAGAGGTAATAAACACTGCAATGGGATCTGGGCTGCATCTTTCTGTACCAAGAAATAGCAGATTCTGAACAGATACTAAATAGCTATACTATCATCTGCTATTTCTTAAATATGGTTAAAATAGATCTGAGTTCTACTGGAAAATATCCTGGAATTCATAAGTTATAATAAACATGCTAACACAGTCAAAACATAGACACGAAAGCAATATGCAATGAAGCTTTACTATCCATGAATTGCGCAAGAATAATAAAAGTACACTGTAAATGAATCCTCAATTCCTGATTATGCAATGGTGAGAAAAAAAAGTTGGCTAATATATAGAAAACTTATTAGTTTTATATTTTATTATATAGAAAAAATATTAGTTATAAAATAACTTTTTAACAATTCTACTTCTGCTGGTAATTAACCTAAGTGGTATTAAAATACCATAAAATCATTTAGAAGTTTAACTTATGATTTTTCCTCCTATTTTTTGCTGTGTGAGATTAAAGGCCTGGAATGGAATTTTCAGGCAAGTATAGGTGGAGACATGTTCTCATTCCAGGGATTTTCCATTGGCCTGAGCTGTATACATCAAAGTGTTTTCCAGTTATTTTGATTAATATACAACCCTTGAAAATATGGAGACTTCCTTTTGAAAAACACAGTTATCAGATTCAGAAGCTGAGGGTTTTTATTCCTACTTGGCAGCCAGATGGTAAGAAATGGCTGTCCTCCTGCAATAGTGAATGAACTCCCCATCATCATCATCTTCACTGTTCCCTGAGGTCTAGAGACTCAGAAGTGCAGTGTCAGCTGCTATTTGTCACCATACTCTCACTGTCAATTTTCTTAAAGAGTTAAAGAGGAAAATCAAATAATTCTCAAATCCAGGTCTTTATCAAAAATTAAAAAGAAAAAACAATGCTACCAAGAGAACCACAATTTTCAATGGAAGCAGAAGAATAAATATGTCTCCTAAGAATTGCAGCTTATCATGTATATATATAAACTATAAATAAGATGAATTGAGAAAATTTTAAGTTAATCTATTAAGTACATAGCCCATTTTTGACAATTAATTTTGCAAACCTGGTAAGAAGAAAAGGCTAGGATTGTTTGGATGAAAAAAAATTCCAATGGAAAGAGAAGCATGGTGGTACATACCTATAATTTCAGCTATGTGGGCAGAGAGAGGATGATCATGGCTGCATTTCAGGACCAGTTCAGAAAAATTTTATGAGACCTTATCTCAAAGGAAAATTGAAATGTAAAGGCCTGAGGTCTCAGCATGAGTGGTAGAAAACTTGGTGGGATGTGTGAGTCCCTGGCTTTAGTGTCCACCACCAAAAAATGTGGCTTAAAAATTTATTTTTGCATATATTTTTATTGTAAAAGTACTATACAGAGGGGTTAGAGTTACATGAGTAAGGTAATGAATGCATTTCCTATGGAGCATTGTTACCTCTTCCTTTGATTTTCCCTTCCCTCCCCACCTCCCCAACACCCCTCAACAAGTTATAAAGTTCATTTTCAACATAGTGTCTTGTACATCTCATTGTTACAATGAGTCAACATATATCCTTATTCAGCATTTTGTTATTTCCCTTCCCCTTCCCAAATTAGAAAAAAATGTATATACAAGATGCAGGGCACTGTAAAACAGGGGTTATAGCATGGGGGAAGAACATACAAAAGAAACAAAATGCATGGTATATTATAAATACATTAAAAACAACAGCAAGAAAGATAAAATCACTAGTGTCTCTATCTTGGGACTCATTTCACTTAGCATCATCTTATATGGTCTTATGTACACAGCTTTTGACCTTTTCTGCTTGTCCTACACATATACTAGTCATTGCAAATAAGGGAAACCATGAGACCTATGTTTCTTTGGGCCTGGCTTACTTCAATTAATATGATTTTTTTCCAAAAATAAAAAGTTACTTTTTTAAAGTCATGGAACTTGGCACCAATGCCTTTTACTTGTACTCCTAAAGACACTGAGATCTGAAGGATCATGGTTTGAACCCAATCTGGTTTGTAAAGTTTCATTTCCAAGTAACCCCCAAAATGTCAGACTGGAGTCAGCTCAAGTGATAGATCACCAACTGTAAGAGAGCTGAGAGTGTGAGGCTCTTAAGCCGTTGACCTTCTCTTTCATCTCTATGCCAAACCACAGCTGCATGGTCCCCAGCATTTATAAAGATTGCTGGCTTTTAAATAAAGACAATAGCAAACACAGACAAACCAAAGGACCATCTCATCAAATTTCTGTGACTATTACAATAGGCATATTTAACTTCCTGAGAAAGGACTTCTCTGTACAAAATACACCTACAGAATTGCATATATTCCTATTGTTGAGAAAGTTAAGAAATGCTAAGATACTTGAGTATGAAGAAGCCTAGATTAGAATAATTCTTCTAAAGATGACATTGTTAGAAAAATAAAGAGGAAACAAAGCATAGCCACTACTCAAAGGATTCCAAAAAATTAATCCTTAAATATAGCATAAGAAGAGAAAGTGTATTTCTGCCAATTTAAAGGCTTAACACTCCTCAACCTGAATCCTTAAATCCAGCAGTAGGTGCTACGTTACCCTGACCATGAGAAGTGCTCCCTATCTTGGCAAATAGATAATCCTCCTGAGAACTCTATTTCAGAAGGTCTAGGTGTGTCTTAAAAATAACTCTCCAAATCATTTTGATACTCATCTAATTTTGGTAACCAGTGAATCATTTTACATTACAGCTATTCACATGAATGAATTGTAGAAATGCTCATATGGTATACTACAATTCTCTACAATGACACTCATTAAAATCTTAGGAAGAATTCTAAGAATCCTCCTGTAACCAAACTTAAAAGAAAGTCTATTCTGATCATAAAATTAATTTTGTAATTCATCTTTAAGTGTGATTTATAAAAATGTTGAATCCTATACGTTCATTTTTGATAGATGACTCAACTCCTAAACAAAGTGAAATGTTGCAATAATGATTATAGTAGTGGTAACAATAGGAAAAGTAGCCAAACAGCAAATGAAAATCACATGAATACCCTCCAGGACATAATGTATGTTGTATATACCTGATCAATGCCTACATTTTTATCTTTTGCTCAATTTCACAGAAAACCTATGAGATTAATATTATTTTCCTACCTTATAGACAAGGAGATTAAGAACTTGCAATTTAGTTAGTGTAGAAGACAGGTGAGATTTCAATCTCTCTGATTTCCAATTCTCTGTTCTTCTCTGCCTTCCTGAGCATTTCTGGCTGGGAAAGCAAGCTTTAGTAAGTAACAGGGAATAAGGGAGATTCAGGATCATTAGTTTCTATGCTCTCTCTCTCTCTCTCTCTCTCTCTCTCTCTCTCTCTCTCTCTCTCTCTCTCTCTCTCTCTCTCCTTGGTGACACAGCCCTTCACCCAAGCTGCCTAAGTGAGTAGTTTCTCCAGGCTGTCAGGGAGGACCATAACAAGCAGTGTATCATAAGACCTCTCCATTTGAATAAAAAGTTACCATAATTGTGACAACTTATGTTCCATTTTTAAGTTTTTGAACATTTCCCCTCACTAGCAATATTGAAAAACACTAAGATCATCAATGCCCAATATGAAAAAGAACTAAAATCTCCATCCTATTTATTGCTTTATTTTAACCTCTTCTTTGATTTGTAATGCACAGCAATTACGTCTACTATTTTGTCTCTCATTTTATTGCAGATCAATTAAAGATAACTGGAGAAAATCTTAATGGTATTCTGAAAGCCAATCTTAATATTACTTTCTGATGAGATTATGATCTTATCACAGATTCAATCTTTCTCATTTTCCTTTTACTTATTGGGACTTTCCAAGGCTGTAAATCAAGCCAATGGTATTTACAATCGGTGTGGATTTTGTTTATCAGTTATCTATCATGCAAACTAAATAAATGAGATAATGAAGAATAAAACTGAAAACCGTAAGTCACAGAATTTGAATCCAGTTTAATATTGGAAGAAAGCAAGCAAAATTAGCAAATAGATTTTGATAGTTAACATATCAGAAACTTTTTAACTTGTACACATTTATATATATTTATTTACTATATATGCATATATAAACAATTTCATGTAGTCTTATTAGGAAAAAAGGTAATGCCATTAGATACACCTGTCTTGATAACTCCTAATTTCGTGTTGCATTGGGAGTGGAAAAAGGAAGCAAGTAATGGTTGGTTGTATATATTTGAAAGATAGATTTGGGGATGCTATTTATGAATCCTTAAAAACCAAACTACATTGTGGAGGTATATATACATCAAACTAGACATTCTAAAATGCTATTTTTCTATGCATTTGAAAATTTCTAAACTGCACACACATTTTGATCCAGAATTCTACACTTAGGGGTTTCTTCTAAGGAAATTTTTAGACTACCTCACAAGTAAAATTCAAGTACTGACACCTTGATTTTCATTTGCAATACAGGAAATTTACTCCATGGCACTGGATGCAAGAAAACTTATATACTTTTGCTTTTCTAAATCATTATGGCTCTCTGCCTATCTTAATAAAATTCTAAAATGAATCATATATGGCAGTGGGGCATCATACTCCCTAACAATATGCATACTCAGAGAACTTCCAAGGCTGAAAAAGTCTTCTCCTTTATCATTTATACCCAATGTTCAAAGGCCTGCATGTAACAGCCTGAAAACCAATAAAAAGTTTGGTGGTTCCAGGGGCCCATGAGCCTCTCCTATTCTGTTAAGGTCTCGGTTTACAAAAACCACAGCCATCCAAGTCTCCACTTGTAGACCTCTGTCCAAACCTCAAAGCAAGCAGTCTAGGCTCCCAAATCAACGACCCTTTTTCTTTCTCAATTTGGGCAAGATTTCTGGATTAAACACTATCTCTGATTATATCCTCACATCTTTCGTGTTCTCCAGAAATTCAGTCTCTGAGGGGCTTATTTTAGGAAGTTTTCTCTCACATAGCACACAAGAAATTCCAGAATATGTGGCCTTTTCCTTGGAACTTGCTCCAACTAACTCACTTAAGTGGGTAGCTAAGTACCCAGGCCCCTCACCCCTCAGTAGGGAATGCGGATGGAGTGTGGAGGTATATTTGAGTTAGGAGTTTGACAGCATACTGTGGTTTCCTTAAGGATTTGAACTCCTGTTGTCCCTGAGGCATTAAGCTGAATAATGTAACTAGTGTTTGTCTCCTCTCTCTTGCATAATTTCCTTTTTTTTTCCTTTATTGGTATTTACTGTACTTGCCAAATGCAAATCTGGTGCTCAAATACTTTTTTCAGTGTCTGCCTCTGAGATTAACTTAAACTAACACAATTTTCTTCTTCCTTTTGGGCTTGGACACTTTAGACACTTTTCCTCTGAAAAACAGCCTCTCTTAATAGAAGAAAACAAAGCAAAATGTCTTTATGACTACAAAATACTGAAGCCCCAAATCAGGACACAGAAAGTGTAGCTACTTTCTTGAAATTGTAATATATGCTTATATATATATTAATCTCCTTATTTTTCTGTTAGTTTTTGTTTTCTCAGCCACAAAGATAACAAAAACAAAATTTGCCTCACCTGGAAAAGTCATCGTTATTACTACAGCATAATGATAATATAACCTTATTTTTATTTCCACTATAATAATATTTATATTCAAACATACAGAATAGTTACCAATGGAAAAATGCCACCATTTTTTCATTCAAAACGAATGCAAGATTCAATGGTCTGAAGCCATATTTATTAATTTTAGCAATTCCTTTGGCCTGAGTTGATTTCTCTGTTAAGCATCTTCAGACATCAAATCTGAACAGATAGAGGATGGACTCATTTTGTCTCTGGTTTTTCTAGCCTCCTTTTGAAAGTTTCTCTAGAAGTTATGACCAATTACTAACTTGCATGTTATCTACATGTTAACTTCAGTGCATTAGAGATCATCAAAATGTGTTCTACTAAGACTGTTCCATATTATACAAACAGCTACTATATTTTCACTTGCTCATCAACATTTGATACTGTAAGTCTTGCTGCCTTGGAGGTAAAGTAACTATCTCACTATGTCTTATTCCCTGTTTATTCTTGAGAACACATGCTTTCACCCTGCTATTTGTGTGACTGTTTCATCTGGCTTTTTATTTTTTATTTTTATTAATTAGTCATTGAAAATTTAAATATGTAATGTTATGTTTTGATATACAGTACAAGTACAAGAGTTGTCAGATAGAAATCATGATACAATTATAATTTTGGTAATGAGCACATTTAAAATCTATAATCTGAGAAATTTTGTTTTGGTCGGTCGTTGAGGCTGAATTCTGGGTCTGGGCACTGTCCCTCAGCTCTTCAGCTCAAGGTTAGTACCCTACCACTTGAGCCACAGCTTCACTTCCTGCTTTTTTCTGCTTTGTTGCTGAGGACTCCAACCCAGGGCTTCATGCATGCGAGGCTAGCACTCTACCACTGAGTGAACTTCCCAGCCCCTCTGAGTAATTTTTAAAGACCATTTTGTCCAATAGGTCTCTAGAAATTATTTTTTTCTGTCTAAATGAAACTTTGCACTCCACATTGAACATACAGGATTACTTTTAGGGGACTGTCTTTTTTATATCTTTTTTATATCTTTCCTTAATTTTTCTTTGGAGTTCTCTCTCTGAACATAACATTTTTATATAATATGGGTCCTGGTTTTAAAGGTCTCATGCATTGCAATGTTTTTCCTCTAGTTTCTGGTTTATCGTTTATGTTTGTGCTACCAGTTTTCTTTGTTTATTTTTGGCTTAAATATGATTTGTTTCCTTTGTAATAAAGAAATCATTTTTTTAATCTCCAGAGGTTGGATGATAGGTGGATGTGGAATTGAGTCATGCTGTTATCAAAAATGCACCAAAAAAACATTTGTGTGGTGTAAAGTAACAATGTTTTGAATCTACACAATTATTTTTCTTACAAATATATAAACTTTAACTTATTCCCGAGTGGTATATAATGTTTGAAAATCTCTTTTTCCATAAAAGAGAAGGAAATTAGTAGCATTAATGACAAGCTAATTTTCATTGAAGAATTTCCTCTCTTACTCTTTGCCTAGGCATCATAGAACTTGTTTCTAAAGATGGATGAGTAACTTCTTGCTCACATCATTGGTTATGATTACAGAACTATAATAATACCCAAACATCACTTTTCCAGATCTGCACTGGTGGGCAGCAACATCATGATAGGGAATCCTGCCTGTGGCTGAGTCTAGTCATAAAAGGTAAATTTCTCCTCACAAAGCACTTGGTGTTGCTTCAAAAACAGCAAACAAAGGGAAGTATACCTTTTAAAGGGCAAGCAAAATGTGAATTAATGCAATATTTTTTTACTCTTCTACTCAAATCATAAGAGCATCTATATTTAGCATGCCAATACCTAAGTAAAAACAATAATGAATGTGTAACTGCTTTAAAATGTTTATGCACATCTGTTTCTATTAGGAAGATGTTCCATGGGTGGGGGGGGAATGTAGTATTTCATTAACTTGCTAGCATTGAAATTATTACAAAACTTCTCCTCACAATTGGTTGAGGGCTACTCCCAGAGGCATTTTTTATTTTCTGAGTTTCTGATGCGCACTATAAAGATAAGAGTAAGGAGATGTGAGTGGAGTATTGATTATGTCTATTGCAGTTCTCTTCATTACACATTCTGTGGTATTCTTTGAAAACACTTGGTCAAAATATAAAAAATGAAAATACATATGTAGAATGAATTTTAACATATAGATCATTTTATAGCATTCTTAGAATAAAAAATTATACTTCTGAACTCTTTGGATTCAGGAAAGCTGACACTGAAAACAACTAGGACATAAATCAGAAGATGAAATCCCATTTGATATTTATGCCTTATCTTATAGGCAATGGGAAACAATTAAGATGTTTAAGTCAAAATGTAAGTATTTTAAAGTGTTTTCTAACAGAAATATTGAGGGAGAAAAAGATGGAAGAAAGGGAAACAGCAGATGAGAATGTCAGAAATAATTATGTATATTATATTTATATAATACATAGTATATGACATAGTGATCAGATATAAGAAGATAATGAACATACTTAAAGGTATTTTAGAAACAGTAAAATAAGGAAAAAGAAAAATAATGAAAACAAACATCTTCACATTCTATGAGAGTATGAAGAAAATGAAATAGAATATTTCTTTTATTAATGTTGTATATTGTACATTAGTATAAAATTATTTCTTTAACTAAATTGAAGCATGTAATTCAATTATAAAATTGAAGGAGGGACTATGAAGGGAATTAAATATTCATTAGGAAGCATTTCCCATCAACCACTTGTTCATGCTTAGATCAAATAGATCTAATAATTTCTTGTTAAATTCATCACTTTTCATTAGAAGAGTAATTGTATTTGGTAAAAGGTAATGGTTACAGTGTGTTACACAATTAACACAGTGTGAAATGAAATAAAATATGTTCCCTATAAATGATTTTCTAGGAAGACCAGATACTGGATTTAAGATACATAAAATCTATGATTTAGCTAATGTGCTATCATTTTGCTAAATCAAATCTAAAGTATTTATATTTCTGTTGACAACTAATATCATTTAGACATAAAATCAATATTTCAACAGATTTCTTAGACCAATATTTGATTTTAGAAGAATAACCTAGGTGTATATACAGAGTGAGGGGCAATATTTATCTTAGATCCATGTTGAAAAACCTACCTGATAGTTCTTTTTTGGGGGGTGGTCCGGTTGTGGGGCTTGAACTTTGGGCCTGGGCACTGTCCCTCAGCTCTTCAGCTCAAGGCTAGCGCTCTACCACTTGAGCCACAGCGCCACTTTTTTTCTTTTTGCTTATGTGGTGCTGAGGAATGGAACCCAGGGCCTCATGCATGCAAGGCAAGCACTCTACCACTGAGCCACCTTCCCAGCCCCCTCATAGTTCTTTTCAATTCACACATAGCGAAGGATGTTCACTATCCTTAATGTTCTTATTGGTCTTCACATATTTTCTCTAAAAATATCAATTCAAATAGCTCTCTCATTTTAATTGTGTTATTTTATGTCTTTGAGCTATAAACGTACCATCATGTTTTCTGAATACAAAACTTTAATACAATATATAGCCACCAGCAAATTTCATTAGGGTATCTTCTTATTCTCCTTCAATTTTTTACTGCAGTACCACCTTTTACAATTATTTACTGGTTTACTGATCCTAAATTCATTCCTGAATTTTATTTTAAGATAATCATTGTTAAAATTTAACTCATTCTTCGTAGTGTCTGATTATTGTTTTGATTATGTCTTTACAGAAACAAGATTATTTTGACTGCTTCCAAACCATGTGAGAAAAGTCATAAGAAACACTTCCAGGAAACAAGCCGGGTGGACAGAAGAAGCTGACTGGCAACCTGGATGCATCCAAGTGTCTCTTTGAGAAACATATCCCTACCTAACACCAGATGGATAGAACTGGACAGCATAACAGATGAAGGGGAAATTCCCCCGTGGAAAAACTACCCTCTCGCAAATTGCCAGGTGTACAGAAGACAGAAGATCAGAGCTTGTTAATAGGACAAGCCAAAAAATTCAGAATTTGCAAATTAAACAGGTGAAAATGTAACTGGTGATAATTGAAAGCTAATTATCATCAGCAAGCAATTGGCATCCAGGTGTTCTGAGTCACCTAAAAGGCAAGGATGGAGGACTGTGAAGATGTTTAGTTTTGGCACACATAGGATAAATGAGTTTCCTGACTGAGAGTTCAGCAGAGGAAAATTAGTTTTGTTTATTTTTGCCATTTTGGTGTGTCTGGGATCTAACTAGGGTTAAGAAAGGATTGCAAATCTAAGTAATTATGTAAGGTATGTAAGACATGCTTATATTTATAAATTGACTTTTGCAAATCAGTAAAAGCAGAAACATAGTAACTACCAGAGTCACATTTGTTGGCTATTGGTAAACCTAGGAACATATTGGCTTAACTCTTCAGGCAGTATTGAACACACACACACACACACACACACACACACACACACGACACTCGATGCCAATTTGAGGAAAAGAGTGCTTTATCATTTCTGTTGATAAATATTGTGTATTTTTATTAAGGAATAATTTGGAACTTGAAGTTTAAACAAAGTTTTAAGGTCAAGTTCATAGAAGTAGAAGCATTTACTTTAGGATACACACACAAACTACCTGTCTTCAATGCCCAGCTTTATATACATCTTGATTTTCCCAATTTTTTAAGTGATAAGGAGTTTCTTCTAATTTTTTATGAATTTCCCTATCTCTGCTAATTAGGAATTATAATGTATCTAATTTTTAAATAAACATTTACATTTATATAGAAAAAAATATAAAGGTATTGCTTAATAAATGAATAGAGTGACTATTTCTACTCAGCCAAGAAACTGAATACTAGTAGTAATTCAGAAATTCTGTGGGGCCGGGCGCTGGTGGCTTCTGCCTGTAATGCTAGCTACTCAGGAAGCTGAGATCTGAAGATCATGGTTCAAAGCCAGCCTAGGCAGGAAAGTTCATGACGACCTTTTTTTCTTGGGGGGGTGGTTGGTCGTGGGGCCTGAACTCTGGGCCTGGGTGCTGTCCCTCAGCTCTTCAGCTCAAGGCTAGCGCTCTACCACTTGAGCCACAGCACCACTTCTGGCTTTTTTCTTTTTGTTTATGTGGTGCTGAGGAAACGAACTCAGGGCCTCAGGCATGCAAGGCAAGCGCTCTACCACTGAGCCACCTTCCCAGCCCCCTCCATGACATTCTTATCTCCAATCAACCACTGGAAAAGAGAAGTAGCTCTGTGCTTCAAGTGGTAGAGTGCTCCTCTTGAGGTGAAGAGTTCAGGGACAGCAGCCAGGCCCAGAGTTCAAGCCCCACCAACTGAAAAAAAGAAATCTTAGCAGGGTGCAGGTGGCTCATGCCTGTAATCCTAGCTACTCAGGAGGCTGAGTTCTGAGGATCACGGTTCAAAGCCAACCCGGGCAGGAAAGTCTGTGAGACTCTTATCTCCAATAAAAAGCACTAGGAAATTTGAAGTGGCGCTGTGGCTCAAGTAGTAGAGCACTCACTTTGAGCTGAAGAGCTGAGGGGATAGTGCTCAGGCCCAGAGTTCAAGCCCCACAACTGACCACAACTGTGATCCTGTTATACTATTATTGCTCCAACAGTAACCAGTGCCTTGATTTATGCTACCAGAGTCTGAATGTATATAAGGGGTGGAAGTGAAGCTTTTCCACTGACTCCACTAGTAGAGAGCTTTCCTAGCATACTCAAGGATCTAGGTTCGAAACCCAGTACCAATAAAAGCCCACAGAAATGCTCAACCTCTCTGGCCATAAAAGAAATGGAAATCAAAACAGCATTGAGATTCTACCTCACTCCAGTTAGAATGGCTATCAAGAAATCTAACAACAACAGATACTGGAGAGGATGTGTCCAAAAGGGAATGCTACTACACTGTTGGTGGGAATGTAAACTTGTTCAACTTCTCTAGAAATCAGTATGGATGTTCCACAAAAGACTCCACATAGAACTGCTCTATGACCCAGCAATCCCACTGTAAGGAATTTACCCAAATGACCACAAACAAGGCCATACTAAAGCTACCAGCACAACTATGTTCATCACAGCATATTCACCATAATTAAAATATGGAACCCATTGCAACAATGAGATGTACAAGTCATTATGTCGAAAATGAACTTTACAACTTTGGTGGTGGGGGGAAACTGGGGGGACGGGGGAGGATGGGAAGGGAAGGGGAAACAAAAGAGGAGGCTACAATGCTTTATAAGAAATGTACTCATTATCTTGCCCATGTAATTGTAACCCCTCTGTACAGTATTTTCACAATAAAATAAAGGACCAACCCAGATGCCCCTCAGTGGATGAATAGATTTTTTTAAAAAAGTGGTATAAATATACGATGAAATGCTATAGTTCCAGAAAAAAAAGGCACCCCCCCCCATTTAAGAGGAAATGGAAGGAATTGGGAAAAAGTGAAGTAAGCCAGACCTAAAGAAATATAGGCCCTATGGTTTCCCTTATTTGTAATAATTAGTATGAGTCTAGGATAACTTTAACAGATGAGCAGAACAGCTCAATAACTATGTACATATGACCATATAAGAAAACGCTAAGCGAAATGAGCTCCAAAACATGGTCATCAGAGATTTTTCTGTATAGTTGTTGTTTTTAATGTACTACTTGATTTCTTTTTATGTTTTTTTTTAAGGAGAGCACTCTACCATTTGAGCCACAGCACCACATCCTGTTTTCTTGTGGTTAATTGGAGATAAGAATCTCACAGACTTCCCTGCCTGGGCTGGCTTTGAACTACGATCCTCAGATCTCAGACTCCTGAATAGCTAGGATTACAGGTGTGAGCCACTGGTGCCTGGCTTCTTTTATCTTTTGTATTTTTCTCTCTATGGTTTATCCCTGTTGTCACTGTATTTGATTTTGATACTATGGGTATTATACATACATTTATCTGAATTAGGGAAGGGAAGCAGAACAGCAAAGTGGTGAGACAAAGGACAAAGGGGAACCAATGCAATATTGATACTCACAAGACAATATATTGGAAATGTTCTGTACAACTTGGGGGTGGGGGATTGACAAGGAAGGAAAAGAGGAAGAAGAGTAAGGGAGGGGTAACAAGTTTGACAAGAAAGGTACTCACTACCTTACTTATATACCTGTAAACCCTCTGTACATCTCCTTGACAATAAAATTAAAACAAAATTTTAAAAAAGAAAATATATAATATGTAATATGTAATTTTAAGTGAAATAGTGTTGTTTGTTCATTTTTGTGTCAAAGTCATTCACTAAACTACTACTTGTACTTATTATTGTATGTATAATTAATTTATTTATATTCATAACTATAAAATATTCCAATAGACTAATATATCACAATGACTTTTTTATCATGATAGAAGCTTTTGAGCAAGCACTATACCTTTCTCTATGTCTCCACATATAAACTCTTAAAATGAGAATGCTTAGGTTATGTTTCTGTCATAAACTTTCAATTGCTTATGAAGAAACTCCTGTAGTTGCCTGTGTGTACTTTCATCTAGTGTAAATCAAATTGTATTGCTGCATTTGTTTACTTTCTAAGCTTGCCCACTATATTGTAATCCCATAGGAGAGAAAATTCTTATAACTTTTCTGTGTTTGCAATGTTAACTCCATAAGTATTTATTCAGAGGTTTTAAAACACCTATAATGAGAATTCCTCTTCAAAATACTTTTCTAAATTTTCAAATAATTTCCTTTTTTACTCAAAACTACTAACTGAATATTTGGATGTGAATGCAGGCAATTCCTTTGATAACAGTACTAAAAGGGATTCCCTTTTGGGAGCTGTTTCCTAACTGTAGTAACTTTAACATGCTTACTTGTCACAGATACTTTGATAGGATATTGGGAATATTTCAGCGGGACACTAGGAAGAAAAACAATAACATAAAATTCTAAAATGACAGATGGAATTGCTTTATTCTTAAGACATCAACAGGAGGAGAGGATAATGGATAGAAGTATAAAGAAGTCTAGAAATGAGTTTTCTAGTCTTACATTTTTCCTGCTCTAAATAGGAAATAAGATGATGTGATGGCTCCAAGTATGTAAGATTTGGGAATGAGTTTGCTTAGAAAAGTGGAGAGATTTTCAGAGATATATTAGCATGGGCTAATATTAAGAATTGATCTGAAGTTGAAATTCCTTTTATTATACATTTTCTTAAACCCTTTGTTCTCAGGGCACAGATACGAATAAGGCAGATAGTTGGGTTCATCCAGAATAGTGACAAAGGGAAAGAAAAGGAAATCTATGATAATGAGAAGACATTATTGCTATAATAGACTTTGAACTTTAAAACAGGTTAGTGAAACTATGAGATGTACAAGATGCTATGTTGAAAAAAGAACTTTACAATTTAGGCAGGTGTTGGGGTAATGTAGTTGTGGAGGTGGGAGGGGAGGGAGGGGAGGGAAAAAACAAAGGAGGAGGCAACAATGTTTGATACGAAATGTACTGATTACCTTGCTCATGTGATCGTAACCCCACTGGACAATATTTTCACAAGAAAAAAATATTAAAAAACAGGTTAGTGAAAAAAGGAAGGAGAAGAAAAATTAAGAAATGAATGGAAGGAGGTAAGGAAATGAGAGAAATAAGAACAGGCATCATGAAAGTTACAAACCAAGAAGTCTGGAGAGATTTGAGTCAGAGAGTTTTATCATTATCAGCAAATATATGATAGTGAATTCACAGGGAGTCATGCTCTACCCTCTATAGATACAGGGTTGTTGAGGTGAAGAAGAAAAGGAAGTCATTAAAACTTAGAGGTTGATGAATTGACGCATGAATGAATTCTACCTTCCATATAGATTATATGTAACTCTAGCTTAATTCAATGAGAATAAGCCATCCAGTCTAGTTCCCATATTCTCTAAAACTACAGACATAAATCTGTGGAGAGCCTAGCATTAAAGGTTTAAAGAAACATTGGCTTAATTTAGTGAATATTCTTCATTAAAAATATTTTTTCTTCTTTTTCTGTTAATGTCAAAGCAAATAATTGTTGGAAGGGGGCCTATTTTAAGGATGTGCGTAATTCCAGAGAGGAGGTGAAATGTCAACCCACAAGTATAATCCAGTGAGAAGCTGACAAATATATCTATTGTTGAACCATTACTTTCACGTAAACTGCTGGGTATCCCATCAGCTCTACTACTTGTTTACTCAAAAGCCAGAAGTGGTAAAAGTAGGAAGAGTAGTATCCTATCTTCTAGTCATAATCCTGGATCAGCTACAGAAAAGTAAAATGTTCTTGAATATACTAATCCTTATTCTTACTTATATATCGGAAATAGGAAAAAAGATTCATAATGATTTTTATGAAAATGTATTTATTATTAGTAGTAAGTTTTTTTATTGTGAAACTATGGTACAGAGAAGTTACAATTACATGAGCAAGGTAATCAGTACATTTCTCATCAATCAGTACATTCTTATCATTGTTGCCTCCTCCTTTGTTTTCCCTTAACATCTCTGCCCTCCCATCTCCAGGACTACACTCCCCCCCCATACCCTCCTTGTCAAAGTTGTAACGTTTGGTTTTCAACATAACATCTTGTATATTTCATTGTTGCAATGGGTCCACCTGCATCCCTATTTAAATGATTTGTTTTTTCCCCTCCACTCCCCAAATTATACCAACATCAAATACAGTGAAAACAGGGGCTATACCATGGGGGAGGAACATACAAAGCAACAAAAAAATCACCTTATAAATATGTTAGAAACAATAGCAAGAAAGAAAAACCACTTATTTACTATAGCTAAGATATGAAACCAACCCAGATGCCCCTCAGTAGCTGACTGGATCAAGAAAATGTGGTATATATACACAAGGGAATTCTATGCCTCCATCAGAAAGAATGATATTGCCCCATTCGTTAGGAAATGGAAAGACTTGGAAAAAATTATATTAAGTGAAGTAAGCCAGGCCCAAAGAAACATAGGTCCCATATTTTCCCTTATTTGCAATAACTAGTATATGTCTGAGACAAACAGAAAATGTCAGATAAGTTGATGTTAAGTGAAATGAACCCCATAATGTTTTTCCACAAGAAAAGATACATAGTTTTTTAATTATTTTATTTTAGGGACATTTACATTCCCATTATGAAGAAAACAAAGTAACTTAATAAAGAATGCAGTTTGTGGAAGAGGAAGAATAAAACAGCACCAATAATAACAAGATAAATATCCACTTTTGAATACCTAGCAGAAGGTGAAGAGAGGTTAAGTGCCAAGTCGATTCTCGGAAAGATTTATAGAACAAATTCAACTTGTACTAGTTCAGCAGAGAAAAACTCAGTTCCCTACAACCACACCAATCGTTTGGGCAGAAGAGTGAGTCCCACTGCCCTACCTATACGAGGTCACACATATACCAGGAGATGTTGGATTGCTCAAGGGTTCATTATCTTCTTCATGAGTTTCCCCTTAGACCTCCGTTCTCTGTCTTTTCCTTATTCATGTCCAGGCCTTAGTCATTTCACTGCTCATTAGCATCTAAATTAAAGAATTGGAGCTTAGGTTAAGTTGAGATTTGTTAGATGCTTTGAGTAAAAAAGGTGGGAGAGTAGCAGCAAGTTCATGAAAAAGCTCAGCTGGAGATTCAAAAGTGCCAATTATTTTCTTCATGACCTCACAATCCCTCCTTGAAACACGTCTCTACTCTTTCTTCTCAGACACTCTGGTACACCCACTGGCACATGTGACCTACCCTCTTAGTGTTAGCTAATTAGAATGAACTAATAGTCGACCTAAGGTGAACCAATTAGAATAACCTTCCCTAAAACTTTGTTTTCCTGTGGTGTATGGTGTACATACACACATACATATATGCATGTGCACCTGGATGTGTGTAAATTGTGTTATAGTCGTCTTAGTTATTTGCAATTAGATTTTGACTGGAAAAATTGCAACCTATAGCCCATACACAAACTGTTTAAAGAGCATATTTGAATCGGTTTTTGCAAAAGTCTGGAGCTAAGTAGGCCTGGGGGGTTGGTACAGGGAGGTGAGGAAAGGCAGGCCTAAAAGAAAACAATAAAGACTTGTGATAGTTCAGAATTCCTATTTCCTACTTCTGAGTTTGAGGACTGATTTTTAAGCACTGAAAAAGATATTCACCATTCTACCTTTCTTTTAAGGTAATAAATTGTCCTTAATGTCTAAAAGTTATTGGTCCCAAGAAATCATAATCAGGTTTCTAAGAAAACTTGTGATGAGATGCAAAAAATAGCAAACATATTTATGACTTTTGGTAACCAAATCAGTACATGCTGGGAAATGATGATGGATCAACATGCCATGAAAAGCCACAGCAGATTTCTTCCGTATATGAAGGATAGTAACAAAATTGCTATAAGAAGAAGGTATCTGACAGCTCTATGAAGAATGAATTGGGAGAAATGTAGAGCACTGGAATAAGAAGTTATATACTTTCAGCATAGGCAGCAGTACTTTAGATTTCTTGACCAACTGCAGCACTCACTTTAGAAACCTCATACTAAAATATATAAACATCAACATTTTTTAAAACATAGAAGATTAAAAAATGTCTTAGGAGGTGGGTGCCTGCGGCTCACACCTGTAATCCTAGCTACTCAGGAGGCTGAAATCTGAGGACCATGATTCAAAGTCCCAGAAAACAGGAAGCGGTGCAATGGCTCAAAGAAGAAAGAGCTCAAGGAGTGCCCAGGTCCTAAGTTCAAGGCACGTGACATAGATAGATAGATAGATAGATAGATAGATAGATAGATAGATAGATAGATAGATAGATAGATAGATAGATAGATAGATAGATAGATAGATTTATCAAGAAAATGAGAGTGAAATGAGCAAGAATGTAGATATCTACTGCACAGACTAAGACCTGGATTCTAGTATATACTTTCTTGATTCCCCAGGAGAAAAATTTACTATTTTCCTGAACAAACAGAGAGAAATGATGCTTCAAAGTCACCCTAGCTAGCAAGATAAATAGCCCACAGAATGGGAGCTCTTTACTAGCTATGCCTCAGACAGGGCCTCATATCCAAAATATACTCCGAGTTTGAAAATTAAAACTCCCAAACAAAATTCTCAAAGAAACAACAACCAAGAGGTTGAGCATTTCTTCATGTGTCTATTGGCCATCCTTATTTCCCCATTAGAAAAGTTTCTCTTTAAGTCTTTAGCCCACTTATTTATTGGGCAGTTGTTTCTTTGAGGATTTGTTGTTGGGGGATTTAATTTTTTTGAGTTCCAAGTTTATTTTAGGTATGAAACCCTTGTCCGTTGTATGGCTAGTGAAGACCTTCTCCCAATCAACGGGCTTTCTATTGATCTTGCTAGCTATGTCCTTTGCCATGCAGAAGCTCTGCAGCTTCATGTAATCCCATTTGTCCAACCTTTCTTTGATTTGTTGTGTTTCTGGGTCTCTATTAAGAAAATTTGGCCTATGCCAAGGAGATCTAGTGTTTCTCCTATTCCTTTCTGTAATGTTTTCAGGTGTCTGCTTTGACTCCAAGGTCTTTGATCCATTTGGAGTTGATTCTGGTACAGAGTGACATATAAGGATCTAGCTTTAGTTTTCTACAGGTGATTAACCAATTTTGCCAGCATCATTTACTGAAGAGGCTAAAGACTTAAAGAGAAACTTCTCTGAAGAAGAAATAAGAATGGCCAAACTGGGCCCCAGTGGATAACACCTGTAATCCTAGAAGGATCATGGTTCAAAGCCAGCCCTGGCAGAAAAGTGTCCTTGGGACTCTTACCTCCAATTACCCACTCAAAAGTCTGCAAGTAGAACTGTAGCTCTATTGAAGAGAGCTAGTATTGAGCACAAAGAGCCCAGGCCAGTGCCCAGGCCCTGAATTCAAGCCTCACAACTGACAAAAAAAAAAGAAGAAGATAAAGAATAACCAAATTACATGTGAAGAAATGTTCAACATCTCTAGTCATGAAAGAAATGCAAATCAAAGCAACATTGAGATTTCACCTCAACCCAGTTAGAATGGCCATTATCAAGAAAATTAACAATAACAGATGCTGGTAGGGATGTGGCCAAAGGGAATGCTACTTGGTGGGAATGTAGACTTGTCCAACCACTCTGGAAGGCATTATGAAGGTTCCTCAAAAGATTAAACATAGAGCTTCCCTATGACTCAACAATCCCACTTCTGGTCATCTATCCACTGACACAAACCAGGCTATAATAAAGCTAGTAGGTCAACCATGTTCATGGCAGCATTGTTTACCATAACTAAGATATGGAATCAATCCAGATGAATGGGTCAAGAAAATGTGATATAGATAGATAGACAGACAGATAGATAGATAGATAGATAGATAGATAGATAGATAGATAGATAGATAGATAGATAGATAGACAGACAGACAGACACATACAATGGAATTCTATGCTTCCATCAGAAATAATGACATTGCCCCATTAATTCATATATATATGATATATATCTATATCATATATATCATCCATATATATGATATATGTCAATATATCATATATATCATATCTAATATATCTCTCATATATATACACACACACACACACACACACACACATATATATATATATATATATATATATATATATATATATATATATATATATATCATCCATATATATGATATATGTCATATATATCATATATATCATATCTATTAATCTCTCATATATATACACACACACACACACACACACACACACACATATATATATATATATATATATATATATGCTGGAAGCCAGTCACTCTGGCCATAACTCTATATCTGACAGAGAGCCTGATCTATGAGGACCCCTGAAAAAACTTTATAAATGATCCTCATTTTCAAAAGAGATAAGATATGAACTCTTAGCATGATATATAAGTTTCCTAGCAATCTACACCCTCCCTGTTTTTCTAGCCTCCTGTCATGCCAATCCCTTACACTTTGGCTTCATTCTAACTGATCATGAGTGTCACCACTCAACAGGCTGCCCCTTCTGCCTGCACTATTGCGCATGCTGCAACTCTCTTTGGAATGCCCTGTTCCTTCAGGTCACTGGGCCTCTGTGTCTCCTTTTAAAACTCCTCAATTCAGAATCTCTTCCTCTGGAAACATTCCTGAATTACAGTATAGCTTAATTTCCCATGTCTTAAACTTTCCCTCAACCTGGATACATCTCATTTAGGAAGGGAACAATAAATTCACTTTCTATCTCCTTAGCATCTAGTCTATAAGATTAGTACATGTCAGTTTGATAAACATTTAAGTCATTTCTTTTAGGTTTTGAGAGGGGTTACCACTAAGATCCAGTTTGGTTCTTTCACTTCGTAGAATTACATTTTAACTGAGAGATGGTTGTACCTTACTTTGAAGTGGACCTCTTTAAACTGTATTATTTTTAGAGATAATGGGACATGTTGTTGATATTAACTTCCTTGACAGTCTAGTAATCTACCAGAACTTCTATCTAGGAGTTCTTTCTCTTTACAAACAAAAACAGCTTTTTTGTGATAATCAAAGTTAAATGCTTTTATAAGATAACAATTCTACTCAAGACAAGCAGTCTGTTTATTAGCCTGATAATTTTAATTAGGAGCCAAAAGTAAAAAGGTATAGCCTGGTTTTATTTTGCCATAGGGCACTGTTACTCTTTCAGAACAGCAGAGATGATTGTATTAGAATATCCTGTCAGATGCCTAAACCCAAGGCATTTAAAAGTTTTGTTAATCTTGGAAAATGCTGCTCCTAATCTTTCATATGAAATGCTCTCCCAGGAAAAAGAATTCCAGGTGGGAAAGACCAATGTTAGTTGCAAAGGCTGTAATTCTGCTCAATATGGCCTTAAGATGTAGCCCATTCGAGGATTTTAGCATCCATGAAATTGGAGGAATACACATACCTTGAAAATGGTTTGATTTTCTTTTAGCAAGCAGAATAGTACTTCTTGCTTTACTGCTCCTTGAAAGTTTTTGGATCTACAAATGACATTAAAAGCTAGAGAATGGAAAACAAAAACTGCAGCCAATTGCCCAGCTAATGTTTGTCACCAATGCAAAGTTGGGAGAAACTAGAACAACTTCCAAGAATGTAATCAGCTTGAAATGAGTGATAAAAATTCGATTATCTACTAGTGCAAATTGTGGAACAAATTGCCATCAGGTATGGCCTAGGAACTTATTTGCGAATCTCAAATCATTTTTACTTTCAATGAAAAAGAATAATTACAGTGGCCTCAAAAATAGTTTTTTCAGGATTGTCAATGACTGCTATATATGGCTGACATATACAATTTACGATCTTCAAGTAAATTCTATTCTTAATGTAATTATTCTTCAATATAAAATTTAAACTGGTTTAGAGTAACATATTTAGGTGTATTTGCATGATGATAATTGAGGTTTCTAGAAACAAGATAACATCAGAAGAAATAATCTACATGTGGTAGTAAAAAAAAAAGATAGAAACAAAGAAGAAAAGTTTGTAGTAAACAGTGAGTAAGCAAAGGGAAAAGATTACTATGGGACATCTTAAAGACTACACTAGGCCAACATTCCTGAAGGAAATGGTTTTCCAAACTCAATGGACCACTGTATCTTCTTTCTACAGAACTACAAGAGATTACTGCTCCACATGTCCCTAAAAAGTTCATACTTCGTATTTGTGACCAAGGAGAGAAACTCTAACCAAACAATACTTGTGATATAGGATAGATTTTGCCTTTTTGATTTTATGCTGCTGTTTTACATCTTGTACTGTTTTACATCTTGGAGTAAACTTCAGTGATTCAGGAGAGGCAAGCCTCAGTATGTTAAGAGTCTTCTGAGTTGTGGTGGAACTCCTCATCTTGAAGATAAAGTCAGTAATATAAGACAAAAAGGTACAATTTTCATGAGTTCATTCTGAGGTTTTTCTTTTTTCATTTTCTGTTATTCCATTCAAGTGGCTGTAAAGAAATGCACACTGGGTAACTAGTACCCACCTAAAGCCTGGAAGTCCAAAGTCAAGGTGCCAGTGACTTCAGTGATTTTTTTAATGCATAGATGGCATCTTGTTTTATTTTTTTTAATAAATTTTTTATTGTGAAAATACTGTACAGAGGGGTTACAATCACATGAGCAAGATAATAGTTCTTACATATTGGAAAGTATAAGGAGGCTCTCTCAGGCTTCTCTATTAAAGGCATTAATACACTCACGAATTTTCTGCTTTTATGACCTAATCACTCTTCCTCATGAAGGCTCACCTCCCAGTATCATCAGTGTGGCTGTTAGCACTTCAACAGGTGAATTTTTTGGATGATAGACATATTCAAACAATGGCAGATTGTTTAGCTCCACCTCTTATCACTTTTCCATATCTGCTTCCATTTTTTTGTCCAGCCATAGAATGAAGAAAATTCTTTAAAGATATTTTTTCTCAGTTCTCTTTACTCTGTGGATTACCTGAGCTAGAACTAATAGGTCTCTATAAATCTCCAAGTCTCAAGTATTGTATTATTCATGTTAGCAAGAGCTTAACTTATCTCTAAGATATGAGAAAATAATGATCTCTTCAATCCTGACCTAGAAAAATTCATATAATGTCACAAAATAAATATTTTTACAATATGTATAGATGGGTGTTTAAATGCAATAAATTTGTCTGTTTCAATTTCTTTGGCTTTGTTATTGATTTTTTGTTTTGTTTTAAAGAAAAGCTTCAAAGAGTAGTTGGAAGTCTTACGAGGGGAAAACTTTTTGTTCATTGTGTTTGCTAATCTATTCCCAACATTATAAAAATACATGATATATAAAAGACAATATAAAACTTTGTTGGGAATATGAATTAATGTTTAAAAATGTTAGAGATGAAGGAAAATTTTGTTGAACCAAAGGAAATTGACCCTTCTGATTGTATTCAGTGTCATTAGGAACATTATTAAGTTTGTTGGTTTATATAATAAATCCTTTACAACTGCTGAAGAATTTTCAAAAATTTGTCATTAATATCTGCAGAGCAGTTTATCAAGTAAATCCTTGGCAATCATTATAATGATTTTCCTACTAGATATTTACTCCCATCTGATCTATGACAATTTAAAAACAATATTCTACTAAACATAAATGCTTACAAAATGTGTTCAACATTTAACATTGTTTCCTTAGGATTTGTTGTCTGAATTGAAATTTTTCTGTACAATCTATGAACATAGTTAAAGCTCCTAGTATTTATTTAAAATGTCTTTCAAAAAGTTGCATTATTTTTCACGTTATGGGGCCTAAAACTACTACATCAGCTTTTTTATTCTTTGATCTGAGCCAAATGTTTTCTGCTACCATGGTTGTTGAATGTGAGAATAGTAAAGCTGACACAAAGCCTTTGAGTTTGGCACAAGGTCACTGGGTACTTCTGAAGGACTTTCATCTTTCTCTGTGTGTCTGGGTTGATCTGCTCTCTCAGTTACAGAACGATCTCCTTTCAGGCTTATGTTCTTAGCAAAAAAATGTGTTTTTCAGTGATGAGCTGTAGTTAGGGTCCTGAGTTATAGTGTGCTGAGGTATAATAATAACTGTTTTCTTTTGTAATATCTTTCTAATAACAAAATAAATATTTATTCTAAGTAATTAGGATACATAGAAAGAGATGCAAAAGAAATTCTTTTTTTAATTTATTTTATGTACAAAGGGGTTACAGTTATGTTAGTAAGGTAATGAGTATATTTCTTGCCCAGCAGTGCTACCCCTCCTTCATTTTCTCCCACTTTGCTTCCACCTTTGTCCTCTCCCCCCAAGTTATAAAGTTCATTTCCAACTTAGTGTCTTGTGAGTATCTCTGTTGCATTGGTTCACCCTTTGCCCTTTGTCTCACCATTTTTTGAGTCCCCCACCCTTCCCCAAATCAGATAAACATATATACAAGACACAGGGTACCAAAATCAAAACAGTGACAACAGGGGATAAACCAAAGAGGAGGAAAAGAAAAAAGAAATAACTTCACACAATACATTAAAAAAGGAAATTCTTAAATTGCAGTGCCACTATAAGTTTTAATTCTTGTAGTGCAATAATCCCTTTTAACATGAGGTGTGTTTGTTTCCTAATGTGGTGACACATATAATGGCACATTCACAATATAGCTATCATACATCACAACAATTGGGACCACACTATACTAACACCCTACGGTCCTGAGTGTTTCGGGTAGAATTATGCTATCAGACATTATCATGTCATTAAATACACTTTGAAAATATAAATTAAAGAAAGCATACAATATGCTACCAGAAACCATAATTTATTTGACAGACTTATGATTAGATATTTAACCTTTCCTTTTTCATTTGCATGGCTTTCTTGCATGCAATAAAAGCAAAACATGAATATTTATATATAATTATGCTTATAACCTGAGAATTGATTTTCTTTTGGCAGTATGGAAGGTTAAATTTACAGCTGCATGCTCCCTAAGTAGGCATTCAACCACTTGACCTCCAGCCCCTTCTCACAATTTTTTTTGTTTCGTTTTTTTATTTTTTTTGTTGTTGGTGGTGGATTTTTTGTGTTTTGTTCTTGTTGGTTTATTTTATAGGTCATGGGACTTGAACTCTGGGCTTGGATGTGTCCCTGAGATCTTCAGCTCAAGGCTAGCGCTCTACTGCTTGAGCCACAGCGCCACTTTTGGTTTTCTAGTGGTTTTTTGGAGATAAGAGTCTCACGGAGTTTCCTGCCCAGGCTGGCTTTGAACCACGATCCTCAGATCTCAGCATCCTGAGTAGCTAGGATTACAGGCGTGAGCCACCAGCGCACAGCTCACAATGGTAATTTTTAAGGTAGGGTCTTTTTTTATACGAAAGCCAGACTAAGCTGCACTGCTACTCCCTGTGTATCACTGAAAGTACATGCATGCCCAGCCCTTGATTGAAATGGAGTCTCTCAAAGTTCGCTTTGCCAGTGCTGGCCTAGAACATGGATCCCCTGATCTTTACTTCCTAATTAAACAGGATTAGCTGCTTAAATGATTGCACCCTGGTACTGAGGATAAATTCTTACATGTCTTTCTATGAATTTCCTTCAAATAGACTTCAAAACTTGGAAAGATTTAACTAGCTTATTTTTCTTGTTGCATTGTAAAGGAGATAGCACAAATGGAAGATAAAGATTATGGGGGAGCAATGGTGAATGGTGGTTTAGAAGCATTACTCTTTTGATTCCATAAATGAGAATATTCAGTAACTCAGGCAAGGCACCATTCTGAAGGGTAAAGGGAAGGAATAACTTTCAACATCACAAATGAAAAACAAAGTGAAATGTATGGTGTATAACATGTGAACACTGTTATATATTACAGACTGTGATAGACAATTTGCTCCAGGAAAGTTAGAATGAACTTGTGACTTAGAAATTATGTAATCACTTAATCACAATCAAAAAAAAAAAAAGAACTTCGGGGAAGGGAGGGAGGGAGGGGATGGTAGGGGGAAAACAATGGAGGGGCTAACAATGTTCAAGAGGAAGTGTACTCATTACCTCACTCATGTAACTGTAACCCTCTGTATAGTATCTTTACAATAAAAAAAAAAGAAAAACAAAGTGAAGCAACAGAGAAAGGCAACAGAGAAAAGAAGCAAATAGTTCCAAGCCCAACCCTAACTGCCCTGTGCAGGGGAAGACGTACAACTCGAAGTACAAGGTAGGTCATAGGACTCTGATGAAAGACTTACATTTCCAGATGCAAAATAATCCCATACCTCTCTCTTAGGCCTTATGCCCAATATCAGGTTATGGTGAGACAAAGAATGTTCTAATGTACAGCACTCTGCATAAACAAAGACAGGGGACCTGTCCAGCAACACACCCTAAACAGAGCTCCACTCTTTCAGTTCCCGCCTCTTCACTCAGCACTGCATTCCGTGGGCCATCTACCTTTCTGAGGTTTTAAACACAAGCTCCAAGGGGAAGAGCAGACTTTATCCTTGTTGTTGTTGTTGTTGATGATGTTGTTGTTACATTGCTTGTTTTTGTTATTTGGTTTTTGTTTTCCTTTTCTACTCCAATTCTCAAAGCGATTCCATACTCTATTAACCAAGCAAAGGTCCACAAGACTCAGTGAGAACCCAGAAATTAGGTATGGATTTAGACCACTTCGTAGACATTTAACTTTGTGAGAGGGAGAACCACTTGCCACACACAACCAAAACATGAATTTAAAAAATCTGCCAGAGGACAGTCTTCCCACAGCACAAATCTTGGACAGAGTTCTAGAATCTTGATAGGGCCACCATTGAAAGCAAAAGCCTTCACCCAAGTAGAAAGAGCTACAAGGACTCTAATAGGAAGAAGTTCCACCTAGCCCTCCCAAAGAGCCTGAAGTATGCAAAAGCATCCTGCCTACAAAGTTAGGAGTACCTGCCTGCTGGAAATGAACTCTGCCTGTCTGGGAAGCAGTATAGCATTTCTGCCCAAACAACCTCATTGGTAACTTCGAGTCCACCCCCACCAAGAGAGGTGAGGAGCTAGGAAACCCCTCAGACTTCTACTTCTAGAGGAGCTCTGCTTTCTGAGGATGGCATCCACCTAGAAGCCCCTTCCCCTGAAACTGTAGCTATAGCACCCACAGCCAATCCATACCCCCAGTCTGTACCTAAAGGAGCATTGCTGCAGATCCCTGACCAAAGAGAATCAATGCCAAACACATTAGGAAGACACTGATGGATCTCTGAGGGTGAACATTTGGGGAAGGATGGTGGGCACTTCGTCTGGAACCAGTCTATATCCACATTTCTCCTCAGGCTGCCAACTGTCCTTAATCTGAGAGAAACCAAAAGAGAAACTTCCCAAAGGATGTTCAAAATACAATATAGAAACAAATACGAGCCAGTGGGGTAACAGAATTAAAGTTCTCACTGGTAGATGGCACCTGGCTGAAGAAATACTTTTGAAATTATTGCAGAGGCTCTACCTTCAAGGTTCTGAGATAAGTAATGGAAATCAAAACCCTACACATCCATTTCTTGAAAGCACTACAATCTCCTTTGTGATACCTAATAGGTAGGCAGCCATAAACTACTGGTTTAGACTACATGTGAATTTGCACAAATAAACATAGATAGTGAATAGAGTGAAGTCCTTTATGAATAGCTTTGTTTCAATAGCCTCTAGATGTCTATTATGCTTATATAAAATAAGCAATATCCTGCTGTTGCTTTTAGCATTCCATTTAGATTCTTGCATTCAAAGAGACTTTGTAATAAAATCAATAACTGCAGCTTGTAATCACATAGTGTCCACTAGATATAGCACACCATAGTGAGATATATTGTAAAATTTATCTTACCTAATCCTTCCAATCCTTGAGGTAACTATTATTACTTCTGTCTTACAGATTAAGAACCTGAAACTCAAAAAGAGGTAAACGGATTTGCAGGAGGTAAATCAGAACAGCTTAAAGAGCAAGTCTGTGTAAAGTATCTTTCCTAACTGCCTTCTGCTTTTCCAATTTTAGGTCTAATGTTTCAAAACTAAAACTAATCTGTTTTCACAACTACTTATTCTGGCATCAGGCCATCATATTCAAGACTTTAGGGATTGTCCTCTCCTAACTAATATAAATAATTGAAGGCTGACACAATTGTTTGTATTTTAGCTTCAAAGGGATTTCAACAATAGGAGCAAACTTTGAGAGAATATTCACAAAATGCAAATTAACTACTTTCTCCTCTTTCCAGGGAAGCAAAATCCGACATGAGAGGCTTCCTGCCTGCAGAAAAGCAGAGGAAGCAGAGATACTTGTAGCCATAAATATGCTTTGAGGTGATGGTTTACACAATTTATTTGCATATAAATCATCCTGAAAACAGACGTGGACCCGTGCATGCCCATACAGTTTAGCTATAGGTAAAAAACACTTCTAAAAAAGAAGCAAAAGAACTCAAAACAATACTACACTTCACCATGTGCTTACAGTCTATTCAAAACAAAAATTCCTTCCTCCACACTAAATATTACACCAGCATAGCTTCAAGTCACATGGGAAGTTTGTCGCATGAATATCATACAAATGAGGACAATACATTGTTAGAAATGACAATATAACCACTGGTATTATAAAACCAGTTTTGGAGAGCCAGTATTATTAATTTATTCTGTTCTTATTTCAAAGAAACAGATTTTCAGGTCAGAGTTGGGTCCATGTTTATTTTGCTCACAATCTCTTACATTTTATTCACATCTCTTTCATATTTGCTTCTTGAAAGTATACCCTTATTTTACCACCCAGAATACCAGTCATAAATATTTACCCAAGAGAAATAAAACATAGTCCCACACAAACCCTCATACAGAAATATTTAATGCAGCTTCATTCACAGTAGCCAAAATCTGTCAACAACTTAAATGTACAATTCAATAAGTGAATAAATGGACAAACTTTGGTATTTTTTTGCAATAGAATAGTACTTGGCAAAAAATTGAAAGTAGTGATTCACAGAACACAAAATTAATGAATCTCAAAATGTAGTGCAGATCAAAAAAAGCCAGACAAAAAGAAGATAGTATGATTCTTTTATATTAAATTATAGAACTAGAAAATTGTGTGCTTGTGGCTTATACCTGTAATCTTGGCTACTCAGGTGACGGACCTGGAATATCACAGTATGAGGCTAGTCTTTGCCAAAATAATTCAATAGATTCCATAAAAAGCAATGTTCGGGACATGGCTCAAGCAATGTGTTCAAGCCTAGTACTGCCACCAAAACAAACAAAACAAAAACAAAAAACTAAGAAGAGGTGAAGAGGCTAGAAGGGGAAGGGGGGAGGGAAGGAGAGAAGAAAGAAAAGAGCAGAGAGGAAGGGAAGGGAGGAGAGGGAAAGGGAAAGGGGAGGGGACATATTGGGTCTGCTAATGGACCAAATACAAAGGGGCATAAGGAAATACATGAAAATATGTTCAATCAAGAACCTAGAGACATTCTTGACTGTTACATTGACAGTTACATACACAAATTTGTTTATTATTAAAATGATTGTTTTTCATTATGTGTAAATTATACTTAGATATGATTTCAAGAATCTACATTCAGGGCTGGAAAGGTGGCTCAGTGGTAGAGCGCTTGCCTTGCATGCCTGAGGCCCTGGGTTCGATTCCTCAGCACCACATAAGCAAAAAGAAAAAAGCCAGAAGTGGCACTGTGGCTCAAGTGGTAGAGCACTAGCCTTGAGCTGAAGAGCTAAGGGACAGCGCCCAGGCCCAGAGTTCAGGCCCCAGGACCGGACCCAAAAAAAAAAAAAAGAATCTACATTCATAGAAGATAATTGTTTATGTCTATTATTGTAAGAACAATTACCATTGCCAAATAAAAATCTGCAATCTATGTCTTCTATGTTTTCCCTGAAAGCATGCGTAAGACCAAGATTTGAATGAACATAGGCTATCTTGGGCTATCTCCATTGTTCACCAATGGTGGAGAACTGTGGAAATGGAGAAGTTATCTAGCAAGTGATAGTGGTGGGGCTTGAAGGGATGATCCTTCACACATGAAGGTTGTGCAGTTGAGAAATTGACAGCATTGGTTGAAGACTGTTCCAGCCGTTGTTGAACGCCTTTTCCTGGACATCTGGTACTCAGTTGTCTTGGTACTCAGAGCCTGTTGTGTAAACTTCAGTAGACAGAGGAGGCATTTAGAAAAACCAGAAGTTGAGCTATTGTGTTCTGAAGTGGTAGATAGGACCCTTATCAGTGGCCCCTGCAACACTAAAGGAGAAAGCAGCTGAAAGAGTACACTTTCGTTTCAGGAAACTTTGGCATACAGATACCAGATTTTTACAACACTTTTTTTGGCAGTACTGGGACTTGAACTCAGGGCCTGGGCATTGTCCCTGAGCCTCTTTATGCTCAGGGCTAGCACTCTACCACAGTGCCACTTCCAGCCTCTTTTGAGTAGGTTATTGAAGATGAGAGTCTCATGGATCCTCATATCTCAGCCTCCTGAGTAGCTAATTTTATATGTGTAAGCCACTGATGCTAGCTTTGACAACACATTTTTACAACTATAAAGATGTAAGCCAAAAAGAAAATTTTAAACCCTGACGGTAAATCTGAAAGCCAGCTCCTCAAAGTTATGATTTCGGCGAGCGCCAGTGGCTCATGCCTGCAAATCCTAAGTACTTAGGAGGCTAAGATCTAAGGATCATGGTTCAAAGACAGCCTGGGCAGGAAAGTCTGTAAGACTCTTATCTCCAATTAGCCAACAGAAAACCAGAAGAGGCACTGTGCCTAAAGTGGTAGAGTGCTAGGCTTGAGTGAAGAGCTCAGGAACACTAGCCATGCTGAGATTAAGCACCATGACCAGAAAATAAAAAAGTTTTGATTGCATATTTCAAAGGAAACTGAGATTATATCATTCAAACATGCTTTAAAATGTAAATACCATCTGATTATGTCATCACATTAAACAATGCATTGTTATAGAAAGAAGATAAAACAAAAATACAACTTAGAAACACCAACAAATTGTTCTTTGTTCAACAGTCTTTATTTTGGTATAGAACTCCATTTTCCCAAGAGCACTCAGCAGCAGCAATATATTTAGGGACAGATATATTATATCTAATACACTTAGCTATTAACCCTACAAAACTATTCATCTGAAACAATAAAACACTAAACATTATCAAGAGGCCTAAGAGAATGACCCTAAATTCTGAGATATGAAATTAAAGAATTACACTTACTATTATTATTTTTTACTGATGATACAAGTCAGTATCAAATGATGGCCATAAGTATTCAGCCTTCAAATATATTTACCTTCCTAAGTGAATGTCAGTTCTGTACATCTACTCTCCCACACAATACTTATTATTCACTTTTCTTACTGTGTAAATCTATATACAACTTATGCATATGTAATAATTACAGTAAGCATGAAATGCACACTGGTACTCTCAATTATATAGTCAATGGATTATTTCTAGTCCCATCAATCACTACATCCACCCTGTTTTGTGATTTCTAGCATCTTTCCTGGATTTCTGACTTCACATGTCTGAGAAAATCAAGCCCAAGTCTAATGTTTGTACTCAGACATTTTGTAAAGTTTTGACAAATTAACAGATAATTTTAAATACTAACCTCTGATTTTTTAAATACATTCCAAATATATTTCTAGATATTTCAATATGAGATAATACTTTCACCATTTAGATTTTTATTTTTTCAACTTGAATTCAACTATTAAAAACATATAAAACTTACAATTTTACAACAAAATAATTCTATAAATTGCAGATGATTAAGTATAAAATAGGTACATTTTAAAAGCAATCCTCTATAAACTGTTTAAATTTTCTTCTTATAAATCAGCTGATTAACTGGCAGCCTTAGTACCATCCATAATTTCATAAGTCCTAAATCACTCAATTTTTGTTTTTGAAAGCTTTATTTTAAAAAACTCTTTTATAAATATAAGTAGAGTCTCTCTTCCAATAAAAATTAATGTATGTATAATTTGTTAAATTCTTGGACTTCGTAAAAGCCAACTTTAACCCTTTCTGTATTTACAGATTTTTTGTTAGTCTGCTTAGACAGAAATAAGATATAATTTGCTAGAATTAAGCATAAAATTATGATCAAGGTATTTAACATTGTGGTAATAAAAAGCATTATTTTGTACAATTCATATACCTTAATAATGAAAACAGAAATTTACATGTCTCATTTTTTATTGAGTTATGCCTCTCAATCTTCAAAATAATAATTTTCCTCTCTAATTTTTGACAATGGATTAATGCAATATACAGTATAGAAAAGTTCTTTATATTTTTTTCAAAGTGACACCCCAAGAGATTAATTTTTCAAATACAACAATAAAGTGACTGTCAGAATGGATCCAAATAAGATACAGAGACTTTTCAAAATGTAAGTTAATTCCTTTGCCTTCCATTGCTTCCAAAGTGATGGATCCAGGATATTAGTTAATGGCAGTCAGATGGTTAGGTATACATGCAAAAAGTTTAGCTAATTTCAGAGCAGGCTTTAACATGTTTCCTTTACAAAACAACTATCTATCTTCTATCTATCTACCATTTATCTATCTACATGCCTACCTATATATCTGTCTATCTGATTATTCAAAATAAATAAGGCATCTCTGACTCCTTTATTTCTCCTGTATTAAAACCAGTCCACAAGTGGGTCATAGATTTTGCTTTTGTAACATACCCGGGTCATATTGATTTACACATTCCGACAGCA
Organism: Dipodomys ordii; assembly: GCF_000151885.1. NCBI lineage: Eukaryota > Metazoa > Chordata > Mammalia > Rodentia > Heteromyidae > Dipodomys > Dipodomys ordii. Next base: position 14,710,281 of record NW_012267264.1, read on the forward strand.
TGGTCCTTGGGCAGAATCCAAGTTATCATTTCTTACCACCTTCAAACCTGATCTTCCTGCATCCATCCTTCCCCTTTAAAACACACCTCCACAGAGCAGAGTAGTCCTTTTAAAACATGTCACATCCTAACACTTACATGCTTAGAATACACTAAGAATTCCTTCTGCACTAATGAATAAAGTCAACATCTTACTTCCTTTCTTAGCTCATTTTATAAATTCATTTCGGTGTCTGCTGTGTTCTAGCTCCTCCAGACACAAACACCAGCCAGCCCCTGCCATAGACTCACAATTGTCTGCCTTCCCTTTGAACATTCTTATTCTACATACTTGTATGACCTGGCAACTGTTGAATGTCACCACAAAATAGAACTGCTTTCCTACATTAAAAATAAATAATCTAATAAATCTCTGTACCCTTCCTCTGTTCTATTTTCTTGATAGAATTTATTCCCATAAGATACAAAATATTTATTTAGTGAGTGCTGTTTTCTCCTGCAGATTCCAGGTTTAGTATAGTCCGGAATTTTGTTTAAGTCATTCATTGTTGTCTCTTTAGGATATCCACAGTGCATTTATTCTTTAGTAAACATGTGTGAATAAATTAACATAAAGAAAGAGAAAATGTTCAGTTGGAAGCCTTATGAGTTTGAAACCTAGAATCTTTTTCTCACTGTAAGACCTCTATAGCTAGGGTCCATAGGATTATAAAACTTCTGTTATTTTACAGGGTCATTGTATTGAATGAAGCTCTATGTTCATTGACAAACTGAAAATTGTGACTTGGAGAAAGGAGAAGGCAGAATGAAATATATATCACTTCCTGCATAGCTCTAGAATCCAAGACCATTATTCTGATAATTATTTAAGCCCATATAAAATTATGGACTTATACTGGATGGAAAGCCTCACAAAGATCATAAAATCCTCAATGCATTCAAATAAGTTACTTTGTGCTCCAATCAGGTTATCTCTATATTGAAGTCAATTGGTTTCACACCATTCCATCCTGCAACTTCCACAAGATATACATCAACAAGTTCCAGAATGTAAATTAAAGCAAGGCTAGCAAAAAACATTAAGTTCAGTCACATAATTGAAGAAATATCATTTTACTTTTCTATAATTTAATCTTTATCTGAATCTCAACTACTGCCATATGGAGAACTTTAACATCTAAGATAATTGAGGCCAATTTCAATCTGTCTCAGTTTTTCAACCTGTTAACCAAATTTGCCCAACACTTTCACAAGTCATACAAAATGCCGTTTGTAGGTAATGACACCTGATTTTCTTAAACTATCATGGTGGCTGCTGCAGGAAGATACAACCTCACTGATCTTTGCTAGTTATGCTGTTAGATTATTCTTGTATGCTGTTGACCCGGCTTCAAGGCCTTGTGGTGACACTAGGCTCCTAATTATGTTTACAATATCTACCACTATTTCAAGCAACAGAAAACTTTCTGCTTCCCTCATGAGTTTGTTTTTCACCCTATTCTTCGCATCCTAATTATTCCATACACATACCTCAACTCTGTTACAGGACTTGCTGCATCCCCAAATTCAATTCTAAAGACAAGGTCCTTCTGTTCCTAGATTCCTAAACCCCGAGTCAAAGTTCTTTCACAGGAATATATCACCATTCATCATCCTGCCTGTAAATAAACACTGTTAAGTATGTTGAATGAGTGCCCTCTTGTATTCAGGCTTCTTTTTTAGCAGAGCTAAAGCTACAAGAACACAAAGCAACAAATTACTTTCACTCAAAATCATCAGCTCTGACAAATTCTGAAAAATTATCTCACCAAGTATGTGTCCGTGTTTGTTTGTCGGTTCCCCTGAGGCAGAGCCTGCATGTGAACAGCTGTAGTAGTTCAAGGAAGATCACAGGGTTCATGGGTTAGGCACCTACTTGCAAAGGTCCCACTAAAAGTGATATGAGTAATCCCTGAAAAATGTTCACAGGGTCTCACGTGTTATTTTTAATGATAAATTGCATTAACCCTAACTTTGAAGATGTCAATCAGACTCAGAGAATAATGGAAAGAGGTCACACGCTATGAGATGTAAAGTATGAGCTTGATTCTAGTAATAAAACCATGGAGTGCAACTTGCCTTCACACTATGATTTCCTTAATGCTGATTCTGAACATGAACAACACATAAGCAAACAAGTAAAAATAAATTACTAGTATACTCATTGTCAGAAGAGCCACCCAGCTTGATACAACCCTTATTTCTATGTATAGAGCTGGGTTTCTAAGAAACTTGAGAGAATGAAACAAGAAAATGCATAGAATCTAAATGTATTGTTTTAAGAATAAGATGCTGCAAGAAAGACAATCAATAGAGGGAATTGAGGAATGCTTTCAGATTTTCCCACTCATTCCAGCTTTATTTACAAAATACCATTGTGTATTTTTTGTGGTGCCTCTATAAAAATACCTTAATCAGAGCCTATAGAAGAGAAGCAGAAAGTCATATATGAAATGATATAAAGGGTATGAATGGAGCCACTGTTGAAGTTACCTGAATCTTTTTTGAGGGAAACTGAAGTCATGTTACTGAAAATTTCCTAAACATGTAATAGTATAGTCTTGAAATGAGATATCTGTGTAGAAATCTGGGGTAACTTGGAATTACATTATAGTCTGCTCATTTCTGACCTACAAACCTCATATTTATCAATCTTAAAGACACTTTTAACCTCAAATCAAACAGGAGTTCACAGATAGTTGCTTGGAGAACCCCTGATTGCCACAGTAGAAGATTGACAGGGGCAATTGGAGTTGGTTTTTGACTGACCAGGGAACAAGCTTGGAATTTGGCTCTCTGAGAGGTCCTGAGCAAACAAAAGAAACAGCAAATACCTCGAGGAAAGTAAATGCTATTTTAATTTTTCACCCTTTTCTCATTTCTTTTGATATTTTGCCTATATTCATATTAAACCTGCTATTTTGTGTAGTATTTTCTGAATAAAATGATGTGTAATTTTTTAACAATGAGATTTGAAATATTTTTAATAATGGTTAAGAGGCATAATAGTTTTAAAACGCCAGTATCTGGAATTTAAAGATAGGATTTGACTCCTAAACTGTCACTTAAGATATGCTACTATCACTAGATGTGTGTGTGTGTGTTTGTGTGTGTGTGTTTCTCAAGCTCTTGCATTAGGAACCTAAAAATGCCTACCTTAGAGCTATGAGAAAACCGCTTAGCAAACACAAGGTTCATCTTTTATCATTGACTTGCATCTGTTTGTCTTCTGAATAAAATGAATAGAGAGAATAGCAATTGTTTACCTCTCTTGTAAATTCATAAAGCAACTTTAAACTACTTAGTACCTATTACTTTACCATGCTTTTTGACTGAATGATTTAGAAAATGAAAACAATGTGTTTTTTATGTTAAATTGGGATATCAGAAAATAACAAGGTGGATTTTGACAACAGAAGAAACTATGATACTTACAAGTATTTTAAAATATTTATCTGCCTGCTACTCATGGCTCACATCTGTAATCCTACCTACTCAGGATCCTGAGGATCATGGTTTAAACCCAGACTGAGCAGGAAAGCTCATGAGATTTATCTACAATTAACTATCAAAAAATAAAACTAGAAGTGGAACTGTGGCTCAAGTGGTAGAACTAGTCTTGAACACAAAAGTTCAGGGAAAGTACCCAGATCCTGAGTTCAAACCCCAGCAGCACAAGAAATAAATAACATAGATAGATAGATAGATAGATAGATAGATAGATAGATAGATAGATAGATAGATAGATAGATAGATAAACTTATCTGAAATAGTGCATTCTAACAACTTCCTTGCATTTCTTTCAATAACCACAATTACAAAGGCCTTCCTTCATCCCTCCATGTTTGAAAGGAGGAACTTTATGACTCATCATCTTAATATGTGCCTGACATAAAACTGGTAAGTAAAAGCCAACAATTGCTATACAGGGATACAAACAGATATGTATATCTAATGTACAGGTTAGACATTGAGAAAAGAACATCTGCCCTCCAATGGCAGTAGCTACTACAGCAGCCAACAGAAGGTCTTGAAACCTATAAGCATAATACCCAGAAGTTTTGCATCATCCCACTATCTGTCAGTGATAAAAAAGATCCCTACATATGTAGAATTAAAATGATTAAAGTTCTCTATGTCAAACTTGGGATGCTACACCAACTGCTTGGCATTAGGTTGTCTCCTAATTTTAGCACTTTTCTGTATAACACTCACAGAAAAAAATCAAAACAAACTCATGTGTCTTCTATTCTTTTCCATCTTAGTAAAAAAAAAGTATATGGATTTATTGTTTAAAAATGTTTCTTTTGAAAAAAAGGAAGAGCCAACCTTTTGGAGTTGTAGGCATGGCTCAACTGGTAGAGTACTAGCCAATGAGAAAAAAGCAGCTAGTAACAAGCTCAAGCCCAGTTTCAGACCTAGATAGAGAGATAGAAAGATAGATAGACAGACAGATAAGCAAGCAGGCAGGCAGGCAGACAGACAGACAAATACATATGTACATACATACATACATGAATACATAGATAAGTACATAAATACATAGATACATAGTTGGTTACATATAGATATGTGTATGTATGTATATATATATTTACATATACAAATATAAAGCTCAATCATACACTATAATTTCTCATTGTTTTGCTTATGGATTCAGCTCCTGAAAATCTTCTATGATGTATATGTTTGGGATCTTTGAGAAATGAGAATGATATAGCAATGATTTTGTATTTCAGGTTCAAATCAGGCTATAAATTTTGTCACCTACAAATGAAATAAACAATAATCAGTTTATGTAGATATATGCTCTGATTTTTATATTTTTATAATTGATATTACTGATAGGCATTTGAGTTGAATAAAAATTAAGAAGTATATAATAAATAGCTTAATAGTAAAATAAAATTTCTGACACTGGTAAGTCAACCAAGTTTCCCACAGGTTTATGCACACAGTCTTTACATTTGCTTGAGGCTAATATTTGGAATTCAGAGCTGATGGTGGAGATGCAAATAGCTTTTCCAAAGAGATGTTTGTATTACTTAAACTGCTTCATACATGTAAAGAAAGGAGGAGCAGGAAAAGAGAGAAAATAAAAACACTTTTCAATCTTCTCATGATTTCTTTTAATTTGTTCTGTTCAAAAATATGGCTTACAATTTATTACTGAAATAAGAACCTAAAGATTCTTAGTCTACAGATGCAACCCTAAAAAAAATTTTCAATTTTAGAATAATCTCTGCTAGAATTCTAGTCTGTATTGTTAACAGTTAAACCCCTTTTCTACTCACAAAGAGAATTTTTTCCATGAAACCATATCATGAAAATTTTTATCATTAAGTAAAGTATAAATATATCATTTTTCTTCAATGAAGTAAAAAGTTGGAATTTTTCATAATTTCAGTTTTAGAGAAAACAATAGGTGATTAATATGCCTTTGTTCCTATCAGATTTTCTCTCTTAAGGAATAATTTTTTGTATGCTAGCAAAGTGTGGATTTTAAGATTGAAGGGAAGATTGTTTACTTACTTCTGCTTAAACTTTATTTTTTCCTCCAGCCAAAAAATTCAAATGCAATTTTAAACAATTAAAATTTAATTAATGTGTATGTTGAAACAAAATGACCTAATAAAGTTTTTAATATGAGCATCTAAGTCTTCATGTCGATGATCTTTTATTACCCATTCCCAGGATAAAACAGGAACACAAAAAAAAAAGATGCAAATAAATTGTTTTTCAAGTCAGAGTTCTATAACACCATCATTTTTCCATACTATAGCTGAAGGGTGTTGATAATGCAAGAGTTGGAAAAACAAAACAAAACATGTATCTGCCCAGAAAATAATAGTTCTAAAAATACTGATCTTTAAAACTTGAAATCCTGTTAGATGTTTACTACACATTTCAATGCTAGATACGAAAGGTACTCATTACCTTGCTCATGTAACTGTAACCCCTCTGTACAGTATTTTCACAATAAAAAAATCATTTTTAAAAAAAGAAAACAATTATCTGACTGTTAGCTATATTCTATATGCATACAATAACAGCAGTATTTCCTTAGGGAGGATGGAAAAGCAGTGTAGATGTGTGGCAACTGAGGCATACTTTTATTATTCTGAATTATGGATTTTAAAAAATGCAACATGATATATAATAAAAGTCATAACCAATAATCAAATACTCCTAACACAAAATAAATATTGATTTTTTCCCTTCTCAGTCTCTCATTTGTTAGCAGCCAAGAGATCATAGTGATAAATAAACTCCAGAACAGAAAGATCTATCTGTGGCTAACATGTCCAGGAGCAGGAAATGATGAAAAAAATCGTGCCTGTTCTGACAGAGTTTACCCTAATATTGGCCTCTAAATGTCATGGTAAGTTCATCTATACTTTACATTAAAATGATTGTCTATGGATTTGTTTGTGTCCAGGTAGAACTTGGGAGAGCTGGAGGTGTAGCAGAATGATGTGTGTTTTATGTGCAATTAAGGAATCTCTTAAAATCATTTATTGATTACTCACTGTAGCTTTATCTGTAATATTTCTATTTTTTCTATATGAATATAGACTTGTGCCTAACAAGTATGAAAGAAAGGTGAAAATGGGTTAGTGTTCCTCGCTTGACTAATTATGGTTAAGCTTTGAGATTCTTCACATCCCATCTTGAATCAAGACTTCAAAATTGGTTAACTTACAGACTTCTTCATTTATTTATTTTTCTGGTAGCTATATAAAATTTATTTTTAAGGAAATAATGTCTATACATAGTGCTATCCAATCATTTGATCCCACCTACTACAGGTAAATTAAGCACTGAAGTCTTACATGGCTTTTGTAGTTGTTTCAACTGAATCATTATAGTAGAAGCAGAGAAATTGAGTCACAAACTCCAGACACCTTGATATTCCTTCTAAGAAAAAAAATGACCTTCATTTCAGTCTTTCTGCCAAATAAAGTCTGTGCAGGAAAAGAAATTCAACTATTTATAATTAATTTAGAAGACCTCGATTCTCTCCTTATGTATATTGATTTTCTTTTTCTTAATAGTTAGTATAACAATAAACCAAAAATGTGTGCAATGCTGTATGCCACAATTATTTCTCAGGCCTAAAACTGAAACTCTTAAGTTGTTTTGATGGGGCAACTAATTTAGATAATTTAGATAATTCTGTTCAAATTTAAAGACATGAGATACAAAACCATGACTGTATTTAGCACATTCTTCTTGTCAGAACCATTTAAATCACCATCTTACACACATACATATTGAAACTCAACTTTCAGGGTTTATTTTTATATACATTTCTTTTTATCCAGAAATAAAATATCTAAATACAGACAGTGTAATGTTGTATATGTATAGCTTTCAACAATACTTGAGCTGAATAAATGCTTTGTACATTGTTTGTCGTTTTAATGGATTTCACAGCTACATTGATAAAATGGATTCCTCAGATCCTTTTTTTTTCGTTTTTAACCAATAACAGGCAGAGAGACAAGTACAATTTAATATTAATAAGCAGCTCAAATAACACTTGGTTAAACTATGTACAATACAAACCATTCATACAAATGAAGACTAGAATATTGAATTTGTTACAATATGTGTAGTAAAGATAAGACAGACACTTAATAACTTACATGGTGTCTGCCAGGTATTTCCCTTCTTGTATAGTGATCAGAACTTGTTTAAATGGTCTTAACTGATCTTGACTTCCCAAATGTCCAGTGATTGGTGATGAAAGCTGTAATCCCAATGTCTGCTCACATGTAAATTCCAAATGTTTGCTCATCTTTACTGAGAACAGGCTCCCACTACAGAAAAAAACAAAGAGCCATCTTGTATCACCTTGAATGTGCCTAGTGTATGCTGGAAAAAAATGTTAACTATACTGTTGTGTTTATAAAGTAAAGAATACTGAGCTCTAAAGACAAAATTTTCCATTATAACAAGCATTTACTCCTACAGTAGTATTTACCAGTACAGCTACTCCAAGCAGTAGGAATGCATGAGTGGGGAATTATTGATTAGCATGGACTCAAGACTTTAAAAGAGATTTCCATTAACAGCAAGTGTTAGAGACATTCTGTGTCTAGTTAATCCTTTTGTTTGATCATAGTTTTTCCTGAACCATTATGAGTCAGACAGTGAAAGCCCTCTCAACAGGAGCCATGATAGATGCAAGCTGAAATGTGCATGACTGTATGTTTGTGTGCCTCTAGATGTGAGCGCATGTCTTCGAGTGTGACTTGAAAATCTGTGGTGATCTACAATATACTGAGAGATGAAGCTGACTGGGCAGAAATTACATCAGATTGTTTTCCACTAGCATATTGGCAGCCAGTCGACAAGAGCAGCAGTGTAGACACATTCCAGGCAACAGATGTGACCTTCTTTGAGGTAACAGCCCTGTCATATGACCTTTAATTCCTCAGGTTCAGTCTCACCCTCTTGTTCTTCCTCATCCAGAGGGAAAGTAGGGTGTGTCACTGTGATAGTTGTAGTCGGGGCACACTTTCTGTACTAGTTTATAATCTGTACTATAAAAGGAAATGTAAATACAGATCACCTTGAAGGGCTTGGAGCAGAGCCAGGAGACGTGGCTTTGGGTCTGTTCCTGGTAGCAGGTTTTGGAAGGGTCATAGTTGCAGAGTGTGTTCTTGGTAGCTTTGTCAACCTTTTCATATTCGATGCGACAGTTGAAGGACTTGGAATCTTTGGCATCAATCACGGTTTGTTGTGCCAAGTCGAATTCCACGATTTTTGTTGGGGGCACCAAGCTGACGGACACATTCCCTTGACCAGTGGAATTATGCCTGAAGTACACACTAAACGTCCCATTGCCATGATCAACAATTTTTCCCGTTATCAACAGGTTTAGCTTCACTGTTTTGATGTTGGAATGAAAATCACCCCATCCAAACATTTTCTTAAACTTGCCCGTCTTAACAATGGGCCTTCTCTTGGCCCTGGGCCGAGGCTCTTGAAGATCTGTGGAGTTCCTCAGCCAGTCCCAGAGGTCTTGCTCAGAATAAGGTTCTGGGGTATCATATCGCAGGTCTAAATCTGTATCATTTTCTTTGCCACGAAAAGTCTGTGACAGGAGCCGGCTGATAGATAAGTCTTTGCTGCTTTCTGTCCATATGTGCTTTAGTGTGGATTTGCTGCTTCCTGACTTCAGAAGTTCTGACTTTACACCATTTGTTAAGTTGGCACATGTGACCTGAAAGCAGAAAAGAAACATGACGTTTACATCTCTACATCTAAAAATACTCAACACACAGATTCAAGTCCTCCCTCAGAGGTTTAGGATTTGATGATGACATGTTTTGTTTTTAAAAGTGCAGACAGCATATGGCCAATATTTATTCAGATGTGGTAAACCACTTCTATCTTTATATAACAATGCAGGAGGAAAGATGTGAGAGGACATTACCTCTAACATTACCTAAAGATCCATATAAAAACATTGTACAAACAATGTACAAAAAGGTTCCCAAGCATCAGTTAAACAAATTAAATTCAAACAGAAACCAAACTAAACCAATTATGTGTTAGCCCCAAATCCACCTTTGGAATAAAATTTTATAAGTCATTATGTTCTCTTCCTGCTTCAAAAGCATCTCACGCCTGTAATCCTAGCTACTCGGGAGGCTGAGATCTGAGGATCGTGGTTCAGAGCCAGCCAGAGGCAGTAAAGTCAGTGAGACTCTTATCATCAATAAGCCACAGAAAACTGGAAATGGCACTGTGGCTCAAGTGATAGAATGCTAGCCTTGAGCTGATGAGCTCAAGGACAGCATGCAGGCCCAGAGTTCAAGCCCCAAGACCAACCCCCCCACCAAAAAAATCCTACATTCTTCTCAGAATGTCAATTGTCACTCCATAGACATTTTGTTGTCAAGGCAATTACTATATTACAAAAAAATAATTGTTCAGAGACCTGTATAGTGTATTTTAACTAATTAAAACTAAATAAAAGTTATCAACAGTCCAAAATAGCAAACATACTAAATAAAGAAAATCTTTTCTTTAATTTTTCAGGGCTTAAAATGTGGTCTGGGAGGGGAAGGGACACAAATTAAGATATCTAATATTCCCTGTCTAACAGGTTTCTCTCAGTCTCCAAGAGCAAAAAAAATACACAGTCAGATCACTTCTGGTTAGATTTTTGAGTAACATTCAGAATCTGTTCTTTTGAGACCCGTTCTTCTCCTTTGGAGGAGGGGGGCGGGGACTGTTCCACAGATAAATCAGGTTCAGTGACTTTCCATCTTGACAAAGTTGATTGAAGATGGGAGTGAATATAACTCAAGACCCTTACCTATTGGCCAAGCAGGTAAGCCATTTAACATGCAGACTTGATAGGTTAGGGTAGGGCTGCTGAAGGGAGTCCCCAGATGCAGGTTAGAAAGCTAAATTTCACAATCAACCTCTGTTTACAGGACCTATAGAACCAATCCTAAAACCTTCTGAGCCCATCTCAGACGTGATCCTGATTACTACCAAGAAGATTAATAGGACTCCAGTCTACTTCTCAGCTATTTTCAAAATTAAAGGTCATTAAAGTCAGGCCTATTAGGGATTAGAGCTGCACCCTAGGGACACTACCATAGATTTAGCCATGCTAGCCTCTTTTTGTGAGACAAATTTGTTATAACAATGTCTAACACAATACCAAGGAGCAAGACTATAAACTTTAGGGCAAGACTCCCTGAGATTCTCTTCCACATCTGCTATTTCCAAGCTGTGCATCCTTGGTCAAGCTATTAACCTTCCTGCACCTCAGATCTTCACCTTTGAAAAATGAAGGTAATAATGGTATTGCCAGGATTAAAGGAATTAAGGCATATGAAATTGTTATAATAGTAGCTAACACATGGGAAGGACTCAGTATATTGAGCTATTATTATGAATTGCGAACTTTTGTTTGGAGACATTTAAAGAAGGTTGCCAAGTGATATATCCTGAACTCTGTCATAAACGTAGCTTTACCCTGGATATTGCAGCCAGATGCTTGGATCCTGGAAGGAATAGCTTCCCTTTGGGGAAGGATGCAGAGAATCTTGGTAATCCATGCTGGAAATCTGTTTGATCTTGTCACAAATACCTTGGGATCTGAGAGCTCTTTCCTACAATCCAAAACATAGTTTCTTTCTTGTCTAGTTCAAACTGAGACACTGTGTGGAATGTGGGACCATTTAAACCTCAGAAAGAATAGTAGCCCAAGCTGGTCTATTATCAGTAATGCTGAGATGTTTAAATCTGGCAAATTTATTCCCATTTAAGCTCAGGGCAACTGCGGTAAATAAAGTTTTATCGTGGGTTTATATCACATGACTGCACCTATAAAGCCAAAACTGGAACATTGGGTAAGTTAATACAAAAGCTCTGTTAACTATTTCAGGAGACTAGCTTCTGTCCTTTTGTATTAATTAAAATTCCCAAAGCAATAATGATGTAGAGGAAGAGGCCATTGTATGTAAATGTTACTGAAGGAGAGACAAACACTGACCAATACAAAATCACACCAAATGGATAAGTTTAGGCTTCAGACTTTAAATTTATCCCCCCCCAAAATGAACCAATACTCTGATAAATAATCAAAGGTCTCTGTTGGACTCACCATTTTTGGTTTCAAGAGGAATACTGGGAATTGAGAAAGGTAATTGTTTGCTATCAACTTAATTTTACTTCTATCTGCTCCCATTCACTTTTGTTCAACCCTTGGATCATTATCTCCCTCTTTCTTCTGTACCCAAACTGACCCAAACTGTTACCTGTTCACAGATTCTCATCTTGCCAAGCATGATTTCAAGTTGAAGAAATAACTAACAGTAAAATTGCTACCTTATCAAAAGTAACTCTTTGATACAAGGAATAAATATTATGTCTTAAGGAATGAAATCAAGATAGGAATAGTCTCTGTGATAGGGATATTATACATATACAGGAATGCATAATGGTCAAAGCATATAATTTCTCTCCCACCCCATTTGCCTGGTAATAAATTTAGTCCATTATGAGGCAATTTTTATTATTACATCAAAATTTCAGTTCATAGTACTAACATAGTTAATATTATTTATTATTTATTTATTTATAAAACTAAAAGAAACAAGTAATATCCTACTAACTCCATGAATTAATTACATTTCAAAAATACTATTATTTAGCTATAGGCCAGTAGATGAGTGATCTGAGATCTTGAGACCCTGCATTTGATCTCCAGCATCATAAAAAAATAGTCAAACAATTATTTTGCTATAACACAGAGTAACAATAATATCAAATTTAAAAATCTATTTTGTTTTGAAGAGTTGTGTACCTGTTTTGTTTTAATAAAAGCTAATTGGTTAAACATTGGAACCTATGTATAAGCATTGTCCTTATCACACTCCCTGCAATTACACTTTATTGAAACGAATTAAATGCATATCCTCATCTATGATTTCTGCTTAAAATGAGATAGTTTCCCATTGTCTAGTTGGTACTAATAGTAAATTTAAGCACACATTTGGCAATGACTTAGTACTTGTATCTCAAACAGGGCTGTAATGAGATGTATTGATGAAGAAAGCATTCATGGCATTGCTGCACTGAAGGAGAAGAAAGAATATTGAGAGTAAAATTTATCAGAAGCTTATGAGTGGCAAAAGTAAAAAAGAAAAATGTACACATGGCTGATAGGATTTCAAGGAAGAAAATTACTCTATTGAAAAAGATGCTAAGACTCTGACAGGCAGATAAACCTCTGATTTTTTCAGGCAGAACATTGTGTAGTTCTGAATTACATTCTCCACAGATGAGGTGATTAGGAGTATTGGCTCTAGAGTCAGACTGCCTAGGTCCTGGACCAGTCTCTGATCCTGAACAGCTGTATGATGTGCACACTTAGCTTGTTTGAGATTCTGTTTTGTTTTGTTTTGTTTTCTCTTCTGGAGACCAAGAGAGTAATGGCTATCTCTATGAGGATGGCATAGGTTAGTTACTCCTTTTAAAGCCCTAAGGATATTACCTGGAATACAGTGAACAATCAACACCAATATTACTGGTGAGATCATCATTAGATAGTTTTACCTTTAAAAACCACTAGTTAATTTCTTTTTTGTAATTTAATTTTCTTGTCAAGGTAATGTACAGAGGGGTTACAGTTACATACATAAGGTAGTGAGTACACTTTTTGTCACACTTGTTACCCTTCCCTCATTCTTCTCCCATTTTCCCTCACACCTTCAGCTCCTCACCCTACCGAAAGTTGAACAGTTAATTTCCAACATATTGTCTAATGAGTATCGTTGCTGCATTGGTTCACCCTTTGTCCTTTGTCTCACCATTTTGTTGTTCCCTGCCCCTTCCCTAATTCATATAAAAATAATATGCAATACCCAGGTCACCAAAATCGAATACAGTGACAACAAGGGATAAACCAAAGGAAAAAATAAAGAAGAATAAAGAGATCACATAGCACATTAAAAGCAACAACACCAAAGGAAAATCTCTTGTTTCCATGTCTTGGAATTCATTTTGCTTAGTATCATCTTATGTGGTCATATGAACATAGCTATTGAACTATTCTGCTCATCTGCTAGGACTATTTCTGCTGTCTTTAAGACAGCAAGATTGCCCACAAACACCAAGTGAAAGGGTGGAATAAAATTAATCAAGCAAACGGCCCCCATAAACAGGCTGGAGTGGCAATCCTAATATCAGATAAAATAGACTTCAAATTAAAATTAGTGAAAAGAGTCAAAGAAGGTTATTACATGCTAATAACCTATAATTCAGGATATGACCATCCTAAATATCTATACACCAAATGCCGGAGCACACGATTTCATCAAACAAATACTACTTATATTAAAAACTCACATAGACCCAAACACATTGATCATTGGTGACTTTAACACACCACGGTCGGATCTGGATAGATCAACATGGCAAAAACTCAACAGAACTAAACAATTGCATAGACCAACTAGACTTAAGTGATATCTACAGACTATTCCACTCAACAGCACCATAACATACGTTCTTTTTATAGAACATGGATCATATTCTCCAAAATAGATCATATTTTAGGGCACAAAGAAAATCTGTGCCAATTCAGAAATATTAATAATTTCTTATATAAATGAATAGCTTGTAATAGTATTTGAGAGTAGAAACAATTTTGGAAGAAAATCTTCCCTTAACACAATCATAAACATAAAACAATTAGAAAGGAAATCACACCAGGTGCTGGGAGGGGGGAGTGAGGAGGTAAATGTGCCTAAAGTTTCAGCTCAGCAAGATGAAATAAATTCTATAGATTTGCTGGACAACATTGTACTTCTAGTCAACACCAACAATACTAAACTGCATACATTTCTAAGTTCAAAGATGAGGCCCCATGAGAATGGTTCTCACCAAAATAAAATTTTTGTATATGTATCTGAGAAAAATCATAAGCATATATTAAATTCTGATAGAATGTGTATTGAAAGTTTAAAGAAAAAGGAAATAAAGCACCTATTTTTTAGAAGTTGCTGCAGTGACAACCTAAAAAAACCTAGCAGCTTGAAGAAGTTGTAAAATGTCAAGTAATAAGGTAATAAAGGATGACTACAAGTTTAGATATTAACCAGCGAAGCTATGAAATGCCATAAATGCATTTGCTTCCAAAGGTATGACGCGAAAAACAGCAAGTGATGATGACAGTCAAGGGACCTTGGAATATCTTAATTTAGATTCAGAATCAAAGCAGATTTCACTGTAATTGTCAACACTGTCTTAAATAATCTTATTCTCTCCTTCCATCTCACTTATTCAGGGTGAGATATAAAAGGAAATACGTTATGACAATCCATGAAGAGTCCTTAGGAAATACCCCAGATCTAATCAATATTAACAACCCTAAATAATCTTGTTTACTCATTCCATAACAATGTAGTGAGGCTCTTATTGCAAAGCTAAATAGAGGAATAGACGAAGGCATATTGTTCTTGCTCTGAAGGAGGTCACAGTGTAATGGGGGAATCAATTATGCAAATCACAGTGTGATACTACCAGCACTACCTGAAAGGTAGAAAAGATGTAACAGAAAGAGGACTCTTATATCTGGGAGATGTAAGACTTCAAGGTTTGGAGGTACACGGGACAGAAAACAGCCCAGACATAATAAAAATAACCAAGCAAAAGCACAGAATTGAGAAGTGATATGTCAAATATAAGATCTAAAACAACATGTGTCCATGTAAGTGACATTTTGTGTCCTTAAACATTTCCCTACTTCCTCTACCCTTCAGTCTCTACTAACCACCATTTACTCTTTCATCTATGGGCTCAACATTTTTATAGCCCACATATGGTCACTACAAAAATAGGTATGCAATACATTTGATAAATTGCTTTATTTACCATCCCATGGTGTATATATTGATTATATGTGAATACACAAACAAAACATGTTGTATACTCTAATATACATGTTTAACTTGCCGAAAGAAAAGAAGAAAGGGAGGAAGAGTGGAAGGGAGGAATGATGGAGCGAGGGAAGGAAGAAAAAAAGAAGGAAGGAGGGAAAGAGAGAAGGAAGGAAGGAAGGAAGGAAGGAAGGAAGGAAGGAAGGAAGGAAGGAAGGAACAAACGAACAAACAAACGAATGAACGAAGGAAGGAAGGAAGGGAGAGAATGTGAGGGAAGGAGGGAGGAAGGGAAAGAGGAAGAATGAGAAAAGGGGAAGGAAGGAAGAGTTCCTACTGAACTTTAGGAGCATTACTACAGAGGAGAAACATGTGTGTGTGTGTGTGTGTGTGTGTGTGTGTGTGTGTGTGTGTGTGTGTGTGTGTGTGTGTATATATATATATGGTATATGTATGCATATGAGTAATTTGTAGGAGGGAGCCAGGACCAAATAGGCATGTAATATTGATCTTAAAGTTACTGGGCAATCACTAAACTTTGTTTTCAAGTAGGTAATGCTAGCTCTAAAAGAATCATTGATTGGACACCGGATAATGCAGTTGATAGAGGGGATCCAAAGGAAAGACAGACTGTTGAATAACTAATTGCAGTATTTCACTTAATGAAGAAATGAGCCTGAACCAATGAGTGACAGAAAAGAGAGAGGAAGAGAGAGAGTAGAGGGGGGAGAAAAATTGTGTTTAACAGATATTTCAGTGGTAAGGACTGATGCAACTCAATGATTTATTGGCTAAAAGAAAACATGAAAAGGTTAATAATTAATGAATTTCCTCATACTTGTTAGGAATACAGAGGTGTCAAAGTCATCTTGAAAACAAAAAAAATTTCATGTGAACAAAGGGAATTGAAGTACCTACAAAGAATTCAAATGATGCCATCCAAATGAGAGACAGCAACACGGATTTGAGAGTCTGGATAAATGAGAAAGACAGCAGTACTGGTTGTGGGGAAATGAGTATGACAATACCAAAGAGATGTTGGTGCTTTAAGGATCCACAGAAGCGGAGCCAAACCAGGCAAAGACAAAAGAGGATATCAGAAAAAAACATAATATTGTTAGAAATCAACAGAATGGAGAAGGGTGTGATATGTTCAGGATTAAGATTCCAAGTAAAAGTCTAATAAAGCATTTCTCAAGTACTGGAAGAGAAGTCTCTTGACTTTTGAAGTTACAACTAAGCTTAATGAAACTTGCAAATAGATTTTGCAAGATGAAAAAAATGAGTAAACAACTTACCATACCTAGTCCCAGATGCAACAAGGAACGATGGCCTTTCTTAATCTGTCGTATTTAGATTTTAAGAGCTTTCCTTTGTGAAACAAGTAAACATAAACATAAAATTGATCTTAACTGGATAAACATCACTGAAACAGAAAGACTTTTCCTAGAAAAGAATGACTTCAACTGTAGATTTAACAAGCATATTAAAATTTTCTTTCTGAAGGTTTGCTGTTTATCAGGGTGGTAATCAGAACAAGAGAATGATGGATTAATGATTATTGTGAAAAAACCTGCAACTTGTAATTAACTCAATTTCAAAAAGATAACGCCTTATGAATCATTTTTACAAGTAAAATTTCAACAATACTAGAATGGGAAACATTTTATTTCCCAATTGATTTTAGCATTCCAAATGAAAAGTGAACATATATACTCTGATGAGCTGGTTCTCTAGTTGGATGGTTCCATTTTCACAAAATAGAAACATTGGAAATCATGAAGATACTTAACATGATTAAGTGAGTGGATTTTAAATCATATGTTTCAAGCTAGGTGCTAGTAGTTCACACCTGTAATCTCAGATACTTTGGAAGTTGAAATCTAAGGATCCTGGTTCAAAGATAAATTCAAGAGACTATTATCTGTAATTAATCAGCAAAAAACTAGAAGTGGAGATGTGACTCAAAAGGTAGAATGCCTTCAGCAAAAAAAAAAGTCAAGCAAGAGTCTAAGGCTCTGAGTTAAAGTCCCAGTACCAGCACAATAAAAAGTATGTTATATGTGTATGTGTGTGTGTTTCTTTTTAAAACTTCCAATGATAGGAGCAAAGATGAATATCCAGTCTTCAACCTTGAAAAAAGGCAGAACAAACATGAAGGATAGTTATTGGGATAGGGCTTGTGTTCAGACCTATGAGAAAAAAATTATACTGGATGGTGGCCTTCTTTATGTGTTTTGGGATCACACTTTCACATTATATCATCTAAAATACTTTCATTGTTGACTTCCAATCATAGTGTAGCATCATTAAAAAGATTGTTGAAAGACAGCATTTTGGAAAATAAAATATTGCTTAACTGTCTTTCTGAGAGTGTTTACTCTTGTTTATTACTAGTTAGAACTGTTTCTAGGGATTTGTATACTTTTTTAAATAATAAATAAATTGAGAGTCTTTAATTCTGCTACACTGCTTATTTTACTGTTGATCAGTTACTATTCAGTGAAAATAATAATATCAAGGTTGCTTTGAAAAATTGGTATCCATTTCATCATATGTATGAATACTTGAAGCTAAACAAAAATATCAGGTAAACTAATGCTTTAAAATATTGCTCATCAGTGAATAACTAATCAACAAAATGGTCTGTGATTACAACTTAATCTTTACAGCTTTTTGACTAGCTTTGTTGAATATGTATTGCATAATATTGTGTATGATAAACTGATAAAGGGCACAATATATTTGTGGCATTATAATTTGTATTTTGCACATATGTATATGGTATACATATGGTATTTCCTTTAAAACCATGTATACTATAGTATACATGGTATTTCCTTTAAAACACACATGGTCACATACACATATACACACACAAAACCATATTGCAGCATATGATGAAAATTTGGAAATTCAGATAAGAGTTCATCCAGGATCAGTTAACTTTTTAGTTATCAAACAGGATGTATCCATTGATACATCATTTAATCATGCAATTCTTCACAAAAAAAGCATTATAAAATTTTCTAAATAAAAAATAAAAGTTTTAATGCATCATTACTCCATGATCTTTACAATCTCATTTTAGTAGGTTTCATCTCTGAGGTAAAGTCTGAATTTTCTAAATATATATATATGTATATTCTAAATATGGTATCTATAATTTGGTATATATGACTCCTAAATAATTTCACTTACAAATACTTGGTATATATAGTATTATATTTTCTTAATTGCATTTTATATTTTCCAAGTTTAAAATACCTTATTTTTTCAACCCTGCTAGAATAAGCCAATGTATATAATCTTTAATTTAAAGTAGGATGTGGAATTCTGAAATTTGAATATACTTCTACTTTCATACAATCATTTGTGAGAGGTCATTAGTTATTATATTGTTCCAAAGCTGGGTGATATAGTTATCATTAGGCTTGGCTGTATTGGCTCCTCTGCTCAGTAGTGTGTCAGACATCCCACTCCCCCTTTTCTAGCACTAAAGTTTCATTTTAGGGGATATGTAGGTTTGTATGACTCTTTAAAAATAGTTTAGAGATGATAAACTGAATTAGCTATGCCTAGAAATGCCTGCTGTCTATAAACTTACACTTAACATAGATATTCTTTCACTTCTTCTTTTGAGGGGGTGGATACTAAGAACTGAATTTAATGCTTTGCACTTACCATAGAAGCACTCTACCATTGAGCCACACCTCTTGCCATTTTACAGTCATTCTGCTTTTAATTAGGATTTCTTGCTTCTGCTTGAGATGGCCTTAGACATTAAACTTCTTACCTTTATTTCCTTAGTGGCTGGGATGACACATATGCACCATCGCACCCAGCCCTTATTCATTATGCTCAGTTTTACTTATCCGTAAACTTTAAATTTTTTTCATTAGGATTAAATTTGATTGTCATCTTGCCTGGGTTGAAAGAAATCTACAAAATTAGTAAGGTAGAGTTATGGGTGTGTCTGTGAGACTGTTCCCAGAAAGGAGTGGCCAGGTAGGTAGAAACTAAGGGAGGAAGCCCTGCCCTGAAAGTTGGAAGCAATATCTAGTAGATTCGGAGATGTGGGTGAAGCAAAGGTGGAAGAAGGAAGCCTGCCAGTGCAGCGTGCTCTCTGCTTCTTGTGCTTCTCAACTGTCATGATGTTCTCTCAGTGGGCCCAATCACCCATCGTTTGAAACCAATGACACTGTAGGGCCGGTGAATCTTCCTTCTTTAAGTTTGAGTCAAAACTTTCTCACAGCAATGGGAAAAGGACAAACATCGCATCAGTTATCACAGGTCTAATTCTAATTTCCTCTACTTCCTCATTACAGATGAATTTTCTCCAATTATAAAATGGAGGTAATACTTAATTCACTGAATTGAAATCAAGTCAAAATAAAGGGTTCTATATGTAGCATGTATTCCTAGGTCACATGACATTCAATTAACTGGGATAAAATAACCCAGAAATAAAAACAGTTCATATTTTATATTATTTTATTTTAAAATGTATAAAGGAGTAGCTCATGTGAGGTCCCCTGGGTAAATAGTTACTATGATTAAAAAATCCCTTAAAACAACACATTGGAAAACTATTTCTTCATTGAAACAAATCCTCATATTTTGTTAGCCATGAAAAGATGTGAATTTTGTCTGTAAATCCAGATGGCTCTAAAGGAAACAAAGATGTAACATATAGAGAGATAGCTTCTTTCAAACAGAATTAGAGGTCAATATGAGTAAAGATCACAACAAAATGTGTTCTGTGTTTGCAAGTAGACAAGTTTATAGCATCTTGGAATAAAAAAAACAAGCTACATATCTGTCTGGAAAAGACCAAATATGCAAAGATCAACTCAACTTCTCCCAATATTTGGGTATAGATTGCCCCTCAAAAGTTCATGTGCTGATGGCCTATTTCCTAATAGACTCACAGATGATGGAATCTTAAAGAAGTAGGAAGTAGAGTGAGGTAATTATATCACAAGACACCACAACCACAAACCATTAGAAGACATGAAAGAAGGATAGGTCTCACTAACTAGACTAGTAACTGGGGAGCAAGTGGTTGCAAATTGAGGCCACCCTATGCATGGGCTCTTCACTGCTCTGCACTAAGGCTTGCATTTCTGCCATGTGATCCCATCTGTCACAGGATGATGTATAGGTCCTCACTGATATGGCCACCAAGCTTAGCCTTTTCAACCCCCCAAATCATAAACCAAGTTAAACCGCTTTGTCTTATGAAACATCCACTACCAGGTATTTTGTTAAAACCACACAAAATGTATCAACCCTCTCTTAAACAACATGCATGTACAAAATGCCCTGGATATGTGTGACAACACAGATCCTTGAGCACTTATTGAGATATATGACCACACTAGATCTTACAAACTGGATTAGTTACCAGAAAACAGGCTGTTACAAAACAAACCCATCTCGCAAGTTTGGACAGGTCTTCCAAGGTGTATGCGAATACTGCGTAGCAATAATCATCCAATCATAAAATGCATTACATAGGGGCTCAAATCCTTGAAGAAATAATACATATGTACAATGGAACCTTATTCAGCTATAAAGAAGAATGAAATTATTCCACATAAAATGTATGAAACTGAGATTAACATATTAAATGCCATAGGCCAAGCTGAAAAGAATGTATATAGCTTCTCATATATAGAATCCAGATATAAACCATGACAATGATGTGATTGAAAAAACAGACAACAGGACTTAGTATATATGTATATACATGAAAATAGCACAAGAAAATACAGCAAAATTAGGAAGGCGAGAAGGGAAGTAGTTAAGAAAGACTAACATAGATGGGGTGAATTTGATCAATGTACATTATGTGCAAGTTATAAATATCACATTGAAACCATTTTAAATTAATTTAAGCTAACAAGAATTAAACTATGTATAATTTGTTAACATGAAAATATATGAAATGTATATTCATAACTAGTATATAGATTATAGTATGTAGTACATAAGTTAAAAACTAGATAACACTCCAGCTGCCACTAGAGGGCATAGCTAGGACACATGACATTTGTCTCTGTTCATGGTGCTGAAAGTGAGACAAATGAGTCCCTAAGAGTCAGAATATGCGCCGGGAAACTGGCTGATAGATCCACTAGGGGCTGCTCTTCTGTGAGCTACAGACAATGGTAAGCAGATGCTGTTCTCAAGGAACGACCACTAGACTAGAAGCCATGGCCAACTGAAGAAGCTGTTGGGAATTCTATACACCTGCCAGAGTACATGTTCAAGGATGATACTGACATCTGCTTACTTATTTGGAAAGTCATCTACCTCAACTCTAGCCTCATATTGGGTATTCTTCGCTTTGGGCTCAGGATTCTAGTCATGCCAAATACTTTCTTGTTTTTGTTTCACTTTTTAAAATATATTTGTATTCTCTTTAATTAGTTGTACAAAGAAGCTGCCATTCAGCAAAGCCGTTTATGAATACAATGCATCTGGAGCAATGTCACTCCTTTCATCATTCCCCCCATCTCGTTCCAATCCACCCTTCCCCTACTTTTCGTTTTTTATATTTATTTACACGCTATTGTAAAGATGATATAGAGAGAGGTTAATGTTACGTAAGTCAGTTAATGAATACATTTCTTTTTGAACAGTGCTACCCCACCCTCATTTTCTCCCACTTTTTCCCCTCTGGGCCACCTCACCCCCAAGTTGTATAGTTCATTTCCAACATAGTGTCTATTGAACATCACTGCTGAATTGGTTCACTCTTTGTCTCATTATTTCTGTGCTTTCTCTTCCCCTCCACAATCAGATATGCATATATACAAGAAAAAAAGTGCAGAAGTCACAAAAGAATGAGAAATGGAATAAACCGAAGGAAAAGAAAGGAAGAAAAAAGAAAAAAAACTTCAAATAGTTCAATAAACCAACCTTGTTTTCATTCCTTGGAGTTCATTTCAGTAAGTATCACTTTATACTGTTATATGCACATAGCTATTGAGAAATTGTGATCCTCTCCCAAGAATATCCTCCTTTGTTCTCACTGTGTTGATATAGAAGAAGCAATCCAAAAAGTCATATGGAATAATAGAAGACTGCAAATAGCAAAAAGCAATCCTTAGCAGGAAGAACAGTGCTGGAAGAATATCAATACCAAACTTCAAGCTCTATTACAAATCCATAGTACTAAAAATAGCTTGGTATTGGCACAGGAATAGGCCCAGACCCAAAGACCTAAAGAAACTTACTATTTGATAGGGAGCCAAAAACACAGGGTAGAAGAAAGACAGCCTCTTTAAAAAGTGTTACAGGGAGAATTGGCTGTACATACGCAGAAAACTGAAGTTAAATTCTTTTTTTTGGGGGGGGTATCCAGTTGTGGGGCCTGAACTCTGGGCCTGGGTGCTGTCCCTTACCCCTTCAGCTCAAGGCTAGCGCTCTACCACTTGAGCCACAGTGCCACTTCCGGCTTTTTTCTTTTTGTTTATGTTTTTGCTTTTGTTTATGTGATGCTGAGGAATCGAACCCAGGGCCTCATGCATACAAGGCAAGCGCTCTACCACTGAGCCACCTTCCCAGCCCCTGAAGTTAAATTCTTATATATCACCCTGCACCAGAATTAATTACAAATTGTTCAAAGACCTCAATGTAAGACCAGATACTGTGAAAATATTATAGAAAGGGATAGAAGAAACACTAGGGCTCCCCGGTACAGATAAAAACTTCCTAAATATAGATGCAGAATCACAGCAAATCAAAGAAAGAATGGACAAATAGCATTGCATCAAACTGAAGACTTTCTTCATGGCAAAGGGCTTAGCTAGCAAGATAAGCAGAAACCCCACAGACTGGGGGAAGATCTTTACCATGCATCAAACAAGGGCCTCATATCCAAAGTATACTTAGACATCAAAGATTTTCATGGATTTTTTTTCTTCCAACTACAGGACTTAGAATACACTGGTTCCCCCCTGGAATTCTTCTACCTATCTCCTCTTTGTTAAGATTACTTCACATCCTCTGGATCAACTTAAACCTCATTTCTGTGGAAACCACTTAGCTTCTCTTTGCTTCTTGCTCAATTTCTTCACATATGTAATACCAATGTGGGAATATATGGAATTTTTCCTCTAGACTACCATCTCCATGACAGAGCTATATAATGCCTTGTTCTCTATTTTTGCTGTACTTTAATACTATGTCAGATACCAACTAGGTACTCTACAACTGCAAATAGTAGTTAATGAGTATGTTATGTTTAGGTGGAGTGCCTATTCACACATAATGGTATCATTCTGCAGAAGAACTTATTCTACAAGCAAGGAATCAACTCACTTTCTGGCATTGACAAATGTGTTTGTATACATGAGGAATTTACATAATTCTGTAAACACACAAACAGATTAAAGCAGTAATGGTAAATTTTCTAAGACAATATAATTTTCTAAGACAATATAATTGCTCCTAGGAGCAATTATAGCTAATCAGGGAAGTTCAAAAATGCCTAGGACAGCATCAAACTATATTTTGACAAATATTAGAAAAGCAAAATGAAATAAAAAATCATGTGATCTCTTGAGATAGTTGGCATCATCCTCTGTATTTTCTTCCTTGAATTTCCAGAAATTTGACCCTCAAACAGTAATGGTGGCAATACAGATGGGATTCTATAATCTGTAAGTTCTTCCAGAGCTTGCCAAATTTTCTGGGGTCATTTTCTTTGCGAGACTCAAATGGTCATTTGTATTGACAAATAATTGCCTTGAAACAGGCAGTTAGACATATGTTAGTTTATTTCTCTGCACAAATGTCCATTTGCTTGGGAAATGCAGCAAGAGTTTTAAATGTGAAGCAATAGAGCCAATTTTATGGCTATGTTTCCAAAGGCTACAAATGGAGCAATAAACTGCCCATTAACAGCATAAATTAAAATTTAAATGTGAGTCTTGAAGGCTTTACTCTGTAGAAATGACAAAGTGTAAATAAACACAGTTTGACTGAGACACATTTTTGTGACTATGTAGCAAAATTTCAGGACTGTTCTAATCACTGGAAGCTACAAAGGGCCTGTGAAGATATTCTATAACTTGTAATGCTGAGTCTCAAACTGGATTGACTGTACAAACTATCAATATGATTCAAGATGGAATTATGGTAAAGGTTTCTTAATCCATTTTTCATATTCCAAGGTTTCACTTTATTGAAAGCCAATTCTTAATATCTTCTTCAGAGTTTACAAAAGTTCTGGAAATCAGTGTGCCCCATCAAGAAATTGGTTAATGTTTGCTAAAATGTCTTTTAATTTTGTGAAAGGAAGGAATACTATGAATTTGGCACCATCTGGAACCTTTGAAACCAGAGAGCACCAACTGATAGCATTGCATCTTTAGCTCAGGAAGCCATGGGTTGACTGTGTGTACAAAGGTATGCAGGCTGTCCCTGACTTAACTCTGAAGAATTATAGATGTGAAGTAGGAAAGAATCAAAATAAGGACCATTGTCACAGGTTCTCAGCCAGGCCAATGATAATGCAATGAGAATTACTTAAGGCTTTGAAAAGGTATGTGTTTTATATTTGCTTTCAAAAAATTATATTAGAGCCTATTTTCGGTAGACTTCTTTTTAGAAATGGAAAGGTTAAACACAAATAAATGTGACACATGCTTTCTTTCCATCCCAGAAAAGTATAAACAAATGTGATAATGCATTTGTTAAGTAACCATGACTCTTTTTAAAGTTTTCCAAATTTACTTGAGAGAAACCCAGTTTCATGCCGAGTTCACTTGAAATTCAGTTCACCAGAGCTAACCTACATCAGTGCTCTTTACTTCCTACAGGTCACAGTCTGAGTATTCTGGAGCCTCCTTCCTGCTACCAGCCTTGAAAGTCAATGACTCTACAGGAAGTACAACAGCAAACCAAGGGTGGCCTCGCTGGGATATATGCCAAGGATTGTGCTGCATTTGAGAGTAAGAGTGAAGCTTCATGGATGGTATTAAACAATACATTCCAAATGAACCATTAATTTTTTAACCAAAATGGTTATTTCATACTTGTATATAATACTACAGGAAAGTACGAGGTTTATGTGTTTCTTCCTAAAGTAGAAGTTGATATTTGGATAGTTAAGAAGAAATTAAACCACCTATTTCTAAGTAAATTTGATCTCATAACTAGACAGCAAGGAATCATTCATCTTAATAGGGATCTACACATAAAATAGCATTTATGTTTGTATGTTATTATCATATATTAATCATACAAAAAGATGTCATTGTGATATGTCCATGCATCTAACACATTTTTATCAAATCTACACTCTCTATTACTCTTTCTCAGCCTTTTCATCAATAAGTACATAAAGTTATATTATTACAATTTCTATTATGATATAATTTACAAGTTACAAAAACTTTGATACATCTCATCTGTGGGTAATATTTTTTGTATTGCTTTATTTTTTCTTGTAGGATGTAAGCCTATTTTCATTTTATATATGCATAGAAACATACAATGCTTTTAATTATTTATTATAGTATGAACTATGGAATATTGACACAATCCTAGCTACTCAGAAGGCTGAGATCTGAGGGTCATAGCCTGCACAGGAAATTCTTTTTTTGGGGGGGGGGATTCCGGTTGTGGGGACTGAACTCTGAGTGTGGGCACTGTCCCTCAGCTCTTCAGCTCAAGGCTAGTGCTCTACCACTTGAGCCACAGCGCCACTTCTGGCTTTTTTCATTTTGCTTTATATGGTGCTGAGGAATCAAACCCAGGGCCTTAGGCATGCAAGGCAAGCACTCTACCACTGAGCCACCTTCCCAGCCCCTATGTTACTTAGTTTTATTTTTACATTTGTAAATTGAATATTATGACTTTATTTCTCATTATTTTATATACTGGTATATATTCATTGTATGTATTGTGTGTGTGCATGTATGTATCTTCATACACACACATTTATAGAAAAAGAATCAGACGCAACATCACATACTACATTTAGTTGCCCTCATCCTTTGTCAGACTTTTTCCTATTTCTTGTCTTTCTCAATTTGAGTTGCACAGATGTGCATTAGAAACACCTTTGTAACATGTTTAGGTTGACAATGTTATTTGGGAAAATGGATTTCTTGATTTGAGAGTTAGGAAGCAATGCTTTCAGTAAATGTGAAGAGAATATTATGATAGTATGCTAAATCATAGCCTTGTAAATAATTTAGACTACTTAATATAATTTTACAGGTAATTAATTTGCATTATATACAAGTGTTTTCATATTATTGATAATAAGCTCATTAAATCTAGTCATTTTGTAGTCTCCTTCATTTCACATTTTTGGTAAATGAGGCTAATGTTTTAAAATATTATTTATTGGATTCACTCAGCTGATCTATCAGTCAGAAGCTCCCATTACACTCAAGCATCACTATACAATAGAGATGTGTTCTGAGAATTGCATCGTTAAGTAAGTGTGTCATTGTGTAAGGATGACAGGGTACACATGGACAAATCTAGATGGTTTTAGATTAATTACTACAAGTGAACTCTTGATTCTATTAAGAGACAAGTAAACATACAATGGAGATATCTTTTGCTTATATGATGCAGTCATTGTTTTACAGTGACCTTCTTCATGAGTATAAAGATGAAGGTGGGAGGGAAGGGATGGTAGGGGGAAAACAAAGGAGGAGGCAACAGTGCTCAATAGAAAATGTACTCATTACCTTGATCATGTAACTGTAACCCCTCTGTACAGCATTTTTACAATAAAAATGTACAAAAAGATAGTTCTATAGAATGATGATAAAATTATAAACACTAAATATATAAACTAGTAACATGGTAATATATTCTTTATCAATATTATACATTATGTGTAAGCATATGTGCTTTTTGCAATAGTCAGATTAATTCTAGATTGTTACTATATTTTTACATGACTAGAGAGTACAGTAACTTTCAGTAAATCAAAAACAGCACACACACACATACACACACATGCACACACACATATACAAACAAGTAATGCATTGCCTTCAACAATGAAACTACAGTATCAGTAGGTGACAGAAATATTTTTGCTCAATTATAATTTTATCAAACACTATTATATATGCAGTCTATTGTTAACTGAAACATCATGTGAAATATGACTATGCATACTTTAAACAATAGTCGCATAGAGTTTATACAAGTAAACATTTATGGAAATAAACACTTCCATCATATATTAGCAGATGAGGTGAGTGAAAAATTGATCTCTAACAACTTTTCTAAAATGCAAACACCAGTAACTTAGTAATGGAGTGAGGAGAAAGCAAGGCTCCTTGCCTAAAAGACTTCTATAACTCACATATCCCGGAAGAAGCATTCAGGTTCTGGCCTGAACGTTTGACCTAACATCACAAGATCATTCTATGCTTTCCCCAACCCCCCAAATTGTATTTGTATTTCTAAGTGCCATTTAGCAATAGGGTACACCATGGAGAGTCAGTTCTGTAAATAAACATAGGCCAAGAATAGATATTTGACCAAGTGGAGCTCATTTTAGTCTTCATTTCTGGATGTGGAATTGTACTTGCAATGACTCTGAAAGGAGATGTCAGGCAGGTCAGGCTGTGTGGAATACATTAGGCACTCAGGTACACAGACACTTGACTGGTTACCCAGAACACGCATCAAGACCAAATGACAATTAATTTAAAAGTTTCAGTCTCTTGAATCTTAATCTTCTCATTCTAAATTAGAGGCATTAACACACTTGTGATTTTAAAAATTAGAGGCAATGAATGTAAAATGCTTCCCAGTAAAGGGCAGGTGCTAATAATATTTAGTTTAATTCAATTTCACTTTTCAGGATGGTTATATTGATCTGAGTAGTTAACTGTGGATGAAAGAATTTCAGTATTCATAATTTAAATTGAAGCATAAAAACTTGCACACTTCAGACAGCATGTCATAATGGGAAGAGGGTAGACCTTAAAACCAGGCTGCAGGTTTAGATCACAGCTTTTAAAGCAGATGTCTTTTCCCATAGGTACTGACTGAATGGGGACTATCCAAGTCATTCTGAAACCAGGAAATGGTTACCTTTTATGAAGTGACTATATTAAAAATACATAATATATAATAGGTAATATGTAATACATAAGATTATTAAAATATTAGTTTTAGAACATGAAATTATGACTTGCACACAAATTTTCTTTTCTTTTCTTTTTTGCAACACAAGAAGAAAAAATTAGTAGGCAATGTCCCCAGTGGGGTTGTACTATCCAAGCCATGACATTTTTGATCTATGCTTTACAAAGCATCCCATTAGAGTTTCAGAGAAACCCTTCCTTTCTATTATGTCAACGACACCTTTGCTGGCCTGGAGCCATCACCAGCTCTTAGAGCTCTGAACCATGAAGCAATATCTCTGTAACTAGGCCAAATAGGCCATGACCTGACAGACCGTACAGCAGTCATTATCTCCTGTTAAGTCTGAAATCTGCACTTTGCATATTTTAAAACAACTATCCAGTTGCACTACAGAGGTATATCTGCCAAATGATAATGAGATTTTTAAGAGCCTATAAAGGGGATCAAAGCACTTTATTCTGTGCCAAAAACAAAATCAATTCAGATTTTATTTTCTCTCCTCCCATGTTTTTTATCCTTATGCATTGGCAGTCAAACCAAAAATATTTCAATAACAGATAACTGCTACACAATTTACTGTATAAACCAAGTCTGGGTTGATGTTCTGTGAACGCTAAGGTATTCTGTGCTGAGAACTGCAGAATGCTGCCCCGTGGAGTTGGGTGAGAAACGGTAGATAGTTGGCACCTAATATTTTTTGAATGGTAAATGTGATTACAAAGAGTTTTATAAAATGTAAAACAACAACTGAAAAAGCCATTTAATTGTCAAAACCCAGAAAAGATTTTCTTTACTGGTTTAAAATGTAAGTACCCCACCCATTACTCTTCTGCTTGGAAATTTCTAAAGAAGTCATTTGAAACAACTTTCATGGCACTATGCAAGTGACTCTGGAAAAGACAAAACAGAATTGAAAGACAATTATATAAAATATCCTATTAATTATTTCCCCCATTCAGCATTTTGAGAAAGACTTTTAGCTGAACTCTTGAAGCTCAGTAACTATGATGTCATTAAACATTTTTCACTTCAGTGAATTGTAACTCTGGGAAATTTACAACTGCTCCTTTCAGCAGAGGATTAAACTTTGAGGGAATAAATTAAATTGGGTTAAAATGTCTAACACAGTTTTCAGATGAGTGCTTAATTCAAATAGCACAGAGACAAGTTAACTTTGAAATGAAACTCTCGTTAAGTAAATAACGTTTGTCAAGAAGCAATTGCTGAGATGCTATACTGCTCTAAGCCTACTTTATTAATATTGGGCTGTGAACTTCAGTACAGGTGCAGGAAAGAATTTTAAATGCAATTAAAGCTGAGCCAGGAGGCCATACAACCATGTTTTAATCAAAAACTGAGTTAAAGATTGCTTTACATATAATATGAGCAAAAATATTTTATCGTTTTAAGTATGAATACCTAAATACTCTATGGTTTGCGAGAGAGAAAATTCATTTACAAGGACAAATGCAAAGGAGGAATGGTTCCATTTCATAAGGAATGTTAGAAGAATCTGAAGAAATACTGCTTGCTTTAATACATTAAATTATGCATTAGCAGTTATGTTTTTAAATCTTGTCCTACCAAACCCAAATTAGATATACAGTTATAGAACTCTGTAAATATGTATATGTGTGCATGAACACTTAGTTTCTATTTGAATATGTAAATATATAAACACACAGATACACACAAATATATGCATGATCCACTTTTAAATTTTATAGCTTAATAGATTTAGAAAACCCTAAGACCTATAAAAATAGGTCTGAACCATTTTGTACATACAAGCTGATTTGTTCAATGGTAACCCCTCTGTATAACTAAAGATAATAAAAATATAATTTTTTAAAAAGCCATGCTATAAAACCCAAAAATTTCAAGTGACAGCAAAACCCAGTGACTATACACACCATGTACCCAGAAGGAGCTTTCACTCCTGAGATAGATAGAAACATCAAAAAGACAAAAGCATCCCTGAGATAAGGTTGCAGGTATGGCTGATAATCTAATAGACTGCTTTCCAGTGCCTTTTGGACTCAAAACCAAAGAGGTCTTTATTCTAGAATTTTAAGTAAAATCTCTAAAAGTATGGAAGAAGAAAATGAGGAAAGAGGAATAATATTTAAATACTCAGTCCCAATGTCTAAAGACAGCATAAGAAACTTAAAGATGTTGAACAACAAAGACAAGAAAAGGGAGAGCAATAGCTGGGTTATAAGAGATGAGCTTTTGAGTTGTCATAGTGAAACTCCTTTGTATAATTAATAAGCACTAAAATAGTCATTAAAAACAAGAATGGCATAGAAGGCACTGATGAGGGGCAGGTACCAGGTAGGAGACCAACAGAGAGTGAATGAGGATGAATGTGGTCAAAGTGGTTTATATGTGTGTATGAAAACAGAACTATGAATCTGTTTGACTTTCTAAATAATTAGGAGGAGGGGAAATGAAAGAGAGAAATGAAGAAGGTGAGGTTGATCAGGGTACATTATGTGTGTGTGTGTGTCTGTGTGTGTGTGTGTCTGTGTCTGTGTGTCTGTGTGAATATATATACATAAATAAATATGAAACTCCCCTGTACTCTAACTTATGCTAAAGAATAAAAATAAAATAGGTAGCAGTCACTATTAGCTTTTACATACTTATTAGAGTCAAATAGTGCAATAAAAAGTACAAACTCAGCAGGCGCCGGTGGTTCACGCCAGTAATCCTAGCTACTGAGGAGGCTGAGATCTGAGGATCGAGATTCAAAGTCAGCCCTAGCAGGACTCTTATCTCCAATAAAACACTAGAAAACTGGAAGTGGAGCTGTGGCTCAAGTGGTAGAGCTGAAGAGCACAGGGACAGCACCCAAGCCCTGAGTTCAAGCTCCACGACCGACCAAAAAAAAAAAAATACAAACTCTATCAATGTATGAATGTATGTGTGCATGCATGTATGTGTATTTATTTACTGGTACTGGAGCTTGAATTTGGTGTCTGGGTACTGTTCCTTAGTTTTTTTGCTTAGGGCTAGTGCTTGAGCCATGGTCCCACTTCTGACTTTTTGGAAGTTTGGTGGTGATAAGAATCTCATGGACTTTCCTGCTTGTACTGGCTTTGAACCATTATACTCATGTATCTCAGCCTCCTAAGTAGCTAGGATTACAGGCATGAGTCACCAGCATCCAGCACATCTTCCTATTTTTAAGTCCACAAGTAGCCAAATAACCATAGTAACAATATAATTGCTCTTGATATTTTTGACATTGCTCCCTAAAATTAGTGCAAGAAGACAGGACTTCATATGACTATGATTGCTTATTTAAAGGAAAGAATACACAAAGGACCATGTCACATATTCCTCTATAAAGCTATAAAGAGAAGAAAAGAAGGGAAAGAGACGCAAAATCAGAACAAGTTGAGCAAAAGAAGAAAACCAGATTTAAAAGTCACAGTTGACCAGTAACTTTTACATAGTTTCTTGATACACAACTCAAAATCATTATCAGTCCAAGGGTAGGCACAGAGATGGCTGGTTAGTACCCTGAAGACATTTTGTTATGCTAGTCCAGAGTGCCCAGCACAGGGCTGGGGGCAGGGATGTGATAGAATACTCCAGTGATTCGAGGTAGTGACTATTCCCCAACTATTACATATGTATTTAATCACTTTGATTCTGGTGTCTACTAGCTCAATATCCACTATGTTTTCACCTCCATTGACTCTTCACCAATCCTGAAGCAAGAAATCCAGACATATAAAACTAATATGCAGCCCCAAAAGCCAAGAAACCCAGAATGGTTGAAAGGCAAATGGAAGGTATTGAAATGTAATCTTGACAATTATGAAATTTCTGCAATCTTTAATTTTTCTATTTGAAAGTAAAAGGAAAGCTGTGAAAGAAGTAGCAGAAACTCTCCATCAGGAGAGAGGCCCCAAAGGGGAAGCACTATAGACCATTTTTTTAAATTTTACGGATTGTCTATTTTTAAATTAATGTTTTTATTATTTAAAAAGTGCTGTACAGGGCTGGGAAGGTGGCTCAATGGTAAAGCATTTGCCTTGCATGCATGAGGCCCTGGGTTCAATTCCTCAGCACCACATAAGCAGAAAAACAAAGCTGGAAGTGGTGCTGTGGCTCAAGTGAGTGCTAGCCTTGAGCTGAAGAGCTGAGGGACAGCGCCCAGGCCCAGAATTCAGGCCCCATGACCGGACCCAAAAAAAAAAAACCCATGT
Source organism: Dipodomys ordii (assembly GCF_000151885.1). Taxonomy (NCBI): domain Eukaryota; kingdom Metazoa; phylum Chordata; class Mammalia; order Rodentia; family Heteromyidae; genus Dipodomys; species Dipodomys ordii. The sequence goes on from NW_012267264.1 coordinate 14,743,092, forward strand.
TGTACAGAGGCATTACAGTTACATGAGTAGGGTAATGAGTACATTTCATGGCGATCATTGTTACATCTTCCTTTATTTTCCCCCTTCCATCACTTTCCTCCCCACCTCCCCAACTCCTGCCGCCCCCTCCACCCTGACGTTGTAAAGTTCGTTTTCATTATAGTGTCCTATACATCTCGTCGTCACAATGGGTCAGCCTGCATCCTTATTTAAGCATTCTGCAATATCCCTTCCTCTCCCCAAATTACAAATATATATATATATATATATACATATACATATAAATATATATATATATAGTGCAGAACACTGGAATCAATATACAAGGTGCAAAGCACCAGCATCAAATCCAGTGAAATCAGGGGTTATAACATGGGGGAAGAACATACAATAGAAACAAAAGAATCACATAGTGCATTGTAAATACATTAACACTAGCAAGAAACAGAAAAAACAAAAAAAACTCTTGTGTCCCTGTCTTGGGGTACATTTTGCTTAACATTATCTCATATAGTCATATGTACATAGCCTTTAACCTACTCTGCTTGTCCTAGACATGTACTAATCACTGCAAACAAAGGAAACCATGGGACCTAAGTTTCTTTGGGCCTGGCTTACTTCACTTAATATGATTTTTTCCAAGTCTTTCCTTTTCCTAACAAAAGAGGCAATGTTGTTCTTTTTTCTGATGGAGGCATAGAATTCCATTATATAAATAACTAAATAAATATATAATGGAATTATATATATATATATATATGCCACATTTTCTTGATCCATTCATCTACTGAGGGGCATCTGGGTTGATTCCATATCTTAGCTGTGGTAAATAATATTGCGATAAACATGGTTGTGCTGGTAGCTTTGGTATGACCTTGTTTGTGATCCTTCGGGAAAATGCCCAAAAGTGGGATTGCTGGGTCATAGAGGAGCTCTATGTGGAGTCTTTCAAGGAACCTTCATACTGAGTTCTAAAGTGGTTGAACAATACACATACCCTCCAGCAGCTGTTGTTACTAGATTTCTTGATTATAGCTATTCTAACTGGGGTGAAATGGAATCCAAATGTTGTCTTGATTTGCATTTCTTTTATGGATAGGGAAGTTGAGTATTTCTTCATGTGTCTATTGGCCATTCTTATTCCCCCTTCAGAGAAGACTATAAAGTCTTTAGCCCACTTATTTATTGGGCAGTTGTTTCTTTGAGGATTTGTTGTTGTGGGATTTAGATTTTTGAGTTCTAAGTATATTTTAGATATGAGACCCTTGTCCATTGTATGGCCAGTGAAGATCTTCTCCCAGTCTGTGAGCTTTCTGTCGATCTTGCTAGCTATGTTGTTTGCCTTGCAGAAGCTCTGCAGTTTCATGCAATCCCATTTGTCCAACCTTTCTTTGATTTGTTGTGCTTCTGGGTCTCTATTCTTTCTTTACTCTTTCTCTATTTCTTTCTTCCATTCTATTTCTTTAGCTACTTTGTCAAAGATTAGGTGGCTATATGTATGTGGGTTCATTTCTGGGTCTTCAGTCCTATTCCATTGGTCCTAAGGTCTGTTCTTGTGACCGTACCAAGCTGTCTTGATTACTATGGTTTTGTTATTTCTACTAAGGATTGATGTTCATTCTTCTATAATATACAGATAACATTCTTTTCAAGTATCTCTTTGTATCTCTCTGTTAAAATCAAATGGATCAAAGTCTTCTGTATTTAGCTATAAATTCAATTATAAATTTTTAAATAAGTTTTTTATTGTGAGAATATTGTACGTAGGAGGGGTAACAGTTACATGAACAAGGTAATGAGTACATTTCTTATCAAACATTGTTGTCTCCTCCTTTGTTATTCCCCTACCATCCCTTCCCTCCAGTCTCCACAACTACACCCCCCTCCTAAATTTTAAAGTTCATTTTTTCAACATAGCATCTTGTACATCTCATTGTTGCAATGGGTGGACCTGTATCCTCGCTTAAAAAATTTGTTTTTTTCCCTTCCTTTCCCCAAATTATACCAACATCAAATACAGTGAAAACAGAGGTTATAACGTGGGAGAGGGACATACAAAGCAACAAAAAATTGCATGGTACCTTATAAATATATTGGAAGCAATAGTAAGAAAGAAAAAACCACTTGTGTCCTTATCTTGAGGTTCATTTCACTTAACATCATCTTATCTGACCTTTTCTGCTTGTTGGAGACATATACTAGTTATTGCAAATAAGGGAAACCATGGGACCTACATATCTTTGGGCCTAGCTTATTTCACTTAATATAATTTTTTCCAAGTCTCACGTAGGGCAACTTGATTGCTCTGCGTGTGGAATCCACATCAATTATAAATTTTCTAAGCAGCTATTTTGCCTAACCGACCTTGACACAGAACTATAAGCAAAGTTGGGGCTCTTTATCCCCTCGACCCATCCATCTTACCACCCAGGGGTCCAAGATTAAGGAACATTTATAATAGCCAAATTCAGTCCACAAAGCAATTTTTAGACAAAGAACTGTGGATTCAATGTATTTTAGGGATAGCTTAAAGAATACATAACATTTGGGGGGCATCTTGATGTTTGGGGTATGCAATGTGGAAAGAATGAGATGTGATATTTTCAGGTATGAAATTGGTTTGCTACTGTGTTTTTGTAGGGTGTGTGTGTGTGTGTGTGTGTGTGTGTGTGTGTGTGTTGTTGTTGTTGTTGTTGTTGTTGTTCGGTTTGGTTTTGTACTCATCCTGGGGCTTAAATTCATGGCCCAGGTGCTATTTCTGACCTTGTTTTGCTAGTGCTGTACCACGTTCACTTGAGCCACATTTCCATTTCCAGGTTTTTAGGCAGTTTATTGGAGATAAAAGTCTCACTTTTCTGCCTGGCCTTAAACCATGATCCTCAGATCTCAGCCACCCTGGATAGCTAGGAGTACAGGTATGAACCACTGGTGCCTAGCTGTAAGAAAAGCTTTGAGAATAATTTGACTTTTATAACACCTGAAAATATCAACTCCTTCTCTTGTCTCCTTTGCTTCTGATATCTTTACCTCAAGAAAACTACATCTGAGTTCAGTACTTACAAGACAATATTATCTCAGTATGTACATATCAATTATATTGTGTATGTTCAGCACTAAACTTTCTTATTGGGATTTTAGGTCCTAGTAGTGCTCTCATTTTAGGGGTGTTTTTCTCTTTATCTGTCACTCCCATTGGCCAACTCAAATTTATAGACATTTTTGGTGAGTCATGGGGCTTGAACTCTGGACCTGGGCACTCTCCCTGAGCTCTTCAGCTCAAGACAAGCACTCCGCCACTTGAGCCACAGTGCCATTTCCAGTTTTCTGGTGGTTAATTGGGAATAAGAGTCTCACAGACTTTCCTGTCTGGGCTGGCTGCGAACCGCGATCCTCAGATCTCAGCCTCCTGAGTAGTTACAATTATAGGCATGAGCCACAGGCGCCCAGCAAATTTATAGACTTTTTTATTGTGATGATAAGGCTTTCCTTTCTCTCCCCTGTAATGTTGTCCTGAAAGTTATAATCTAGCCTCTTTCTTCTTCATAGTTCTAGTTGTTCCTATGTTGCGACTCTCGTAACCTTCCCAGATCACTTTATTCGGAGTTAAGAAACAATAATTGAGTGTTTTTGTCTTTTCATAGTTGATTAGAGCATCCTGAAAAGAGACCTAGGTAAATGTTTATAGAGCCATGAGTTCAAAACAAGACTCTGACATTTGTAAGGGATGTGACTCTGGCTAACTTCTCCAAGCCTGGTCCTCATCTGAAAAGTTAAGATTGCTAATAGCATAAACCACAAGGATGTTACAATATGTGAGAAAATGTTTACAACATATTTGGTACAGAGCAATTATTTGATGCAAAGCTGTTATGCTTTTAATGTTTTTTTAAGTTATCATTTGATTTTGAATTTATACATTTTCTCTGTCCTTGTTCTATTGTATGGGAACTGGTCATCTAATTCTTTGTATCTTCACCAAACACATATACTATTTTTCAGTCAATTGGGTAGTCTACCAAAATTGGCTGACTCTTTGAAGGAGTTTGAACTTGCTTGCTCATTTGTTAGAGAAGTTGATTTACTTTGCTCTCTGAGCATGTAAAGAAACTGTGGCAAAATGAAATCTAGTGAGATTGTCATAGTTGCTGCCACAAAAACTTGTATAAATGAGATATTTTACATATACTTAATGCAAGAAAACAGTCCTGTAAAAATACTGAATATTTTTCTGGAAGAAAAGAAAAAGATAAAGGAAAAAAATTGATTCTGAAACTCTACATACTGAATTCTACATTGATTTAGGGACAAATACTTAATTATGTTCATTGTCAATCTAAACATGAAGATGCTTGAGTTCAGTACCTAACGGTCAGTACCAATGTGATGATCACATTAACAACTCTCCAGAAACTCAAGTCACACTTCTCCTCTCTTTGGGAAAAAAGAATATCCTTGGGTTTCCAGAGGGACAAGAAAAACAAGCGAATCATGTGGAATTCCTAGCTTTTAAAACCTAACTAAACAGCCAATGATGTAAGCATAACTGTCTGATAACTGATGACATTAGAAGTAAACTTCCTGACACAAGAACTTCTCTGCTATAGCCTAACTTCTGTATTATAAATACATTATTCTTCACAAAATTTGTTTTCCATATGGTTTCACAATCTCTGTAGGATATCACCTGGCCTGGCATTCAAGGTTTTTAGGGAAAATCCTTTTGTCTAACTGTCTAGCCCTTTTTAGTTGCCTTTCATGAATTAGTTCCTGGTCTATTATCAGTTTCCATTTCTTTCTTTCTTCCTTCCTTCCTTTCTACCTTCTTTCCTTCCTTCCTTCCTTCCTTTCCTTCTTTCTTTCTTTCTTTCCTCCTTTCTTTCTTTCTTTCTTCCTTACTTGTTTCTTACTTACTATGTAGTTCAAATTAGTTTCATAATTCCCAGCCACAGCCTTTTCAATGCTGGATTACAGTTGTGAATCTCCACACCAGGCCTTCAGCTCACTTTTGAACCCAGATCTCTTCACATTCTGAAACATTGTCCACCCCTGACATGCTCGCACACATACGCATATGACAAGTCTCTTCCCAGGCAACTGAATCATGCACCCTTCCCAGGCCCTACAGAATTTCATTCCCACCACCAATCATACATACAGTAGTGTGGTACCATTTCTTCTGCCAAGCAACCTGTCACTGCTTATAAGTAAACTGTATGTATGAATATGTCATGAGTGCCAGCCCAGATCAGTCTCTGTTTTCCATACCTACTTCCATGCTTGACCCATGGAAAGAATTCAGCAAGTCCTTTCATGAAAAACCACACTGTTTCATATTCTAAGTAAATTTATCTAACCTACTACTTAACTAGTCATATACTCCTATAGGATTTTTGTAGCAGAAACAAAGCAAAGAGAACCAAATATACAAACATCTACTATGCCAGTGGGGTCATTAAACAGATATGTCAATAAAGTGTTTTCTTGTCTAGGCATATTGAGTATCTAGATCACTCATAGACATCCATTATTTGGAAATGATTCATCCTTTAGTTTTCTTTTTACTAGGAATACTCCTGGGGAAATGAGTAGAAAATTGTTTTTTTATCTAAATTTAAAACTGCTGAAGATGAGGTGTAGCAGGATGTGGGGGGTGGGGAATCCACTCTCCATGAAATACAGTATCCTTGCATTATCTCAAAACCACAACATTTGATGTGCTTTGTTCAATAACCACATGGACAAACCTGAAAAGATTTATGTGCTTGGCAGTTGATTGCACTTGGCCTTCAATGCCATCTGATTATCAGGTTTCCCCTTGAGCCTGTTTTCTTGTAAAGAAGTCAAGGTTTATATTGCCAATCTTAGGAAAATGTGCTTCTTTAAAATGTAAAATTTCAGAAGAAAGAGTATTAACCTCACACCTTAGTAAGCCATCCCCTCAATTCTACAAAAGGAGATTTGATTAAAAGATGAAAATCCACCTCAAGTTTTCCAGAGAGGCAAGGAGGCCCATTTGTCCCAGCTGCCGGGAGCCATTTTAACAGCAGGCACTTTGAGCTTTTAATGAAAATCAGGTTGAACAGTGTGGTATCAGGAAACTGCCCAACCTATCTGTCTGCCAGAATAAACTGCTCAACTTGCAGCAGCCCTCCTCTTCTAATCAAGAGATCAAACACCCCCACAAAGTCTCAGAACTGTTCCTAAAGCCAATGCTGATGCTTAAGAGGAAGGTTTTAAAAATACCAATACAGTCATTGCCTAATTATTCAATTCTGCTCGTAGGGCAAAGGAGATTCTTTTCTGACCCCTGCAGTGATTAATTTATGCCCCGAAGCATAAGATTTGATTATCCCTCTCCTAGCATGTATAACTTGTAAGCCTTATTACTGGTCATAAAATTATTCAGCCACCGAGGCTGGTTCAATGGCTTCCTAAGGTAGTCAGTTCAACTATGCAGATGCCTGCTGTTAAAGACGTACACACTGACATTACCCCTGAATTTACCTGCTCCTTGTTTTATCAGTACATATTCGATGTAAACTATTTCTAAAGTCTTACAGAACAATAGCAGATCTGTTTTTAAATGATTGGAAAAGTAATGTTTGTAAATATCAGTCTGTGAAGACTGATATTCTCTAGTGTTCTCATAAGAAAGGGATGTTTTAATTGAAGTGAACATTTTGATTTAGTGAGAAGTCATCTGGGCTTTTCACTCTTGTTTTAAAATCTTCAAATAGCACATTAGTCCTTGTTTGTCTCAGTAAGTACAGTATGGTATACTGAGTATAATATTTCTTTGCTGATAACTGTATCTCCCAGAGTGCCACAAGATCTCTATATGAAAATTAATGCTGATGCTTCAGGAAGGTAGGTGAAAAAGAGGTAAGGGTCTAAGATTGTGGTACTCAAATCATGAAACAAATCCTGGAAATATTTTAGCTTTACACTGGCCTTATTACCTTCATTCTTTACCACATCTTACAGATGTCTTGAAGCATGTAACACAACACATGACACTTTTAAATGTAATAAGTACCAAGACAAAGGGAATGTATGGGTGACATACAAATGAGCAGATGCGAGGATAGTAACAGTACTTGAGGAAAATTCTACCACATAGTACTCAAAACTACTAGCAGGATCTCAAGAGGTGGCCAAGACAAAGGCAATGATTAAACATTTGAATGTAAAACTTTTGTTTGCAGAAGCAGCTTTTCCTTGATCATGCATATATTGTCATAATATTTCTGTGACTATTAAGTCTCATAAAAAGCCTGCTATCAGGAGATGGTGTCTTCTACTTCACATACTTAATGTGTAAATTTTCAGGTACTTATGGATCAGTCTAAAGGAAGATTCTTACTCAGTAGGTCAATATGTAGGGCCTACAGTGCCAAACTTCTAACAGGCTCTTGGGTAATGCCAATGCTTCTGGCCTGTAGACAGCATATTGAGTAACAAGATATGGGTACTATCAGGAATATTCTTGTTAATAATCCACTACTAATGGATATCCTACAAAATTTAGAAAAGGGAGGGAAGAGGTGGGTAGGGAAGGGATGGGTGAGAATGTTGAAAGGGGTGACATTGATCAAGATGTATTGTATTCATAAACTGCTTTGTTAAATGGCAACTCATTTGTACACTACTTAAAGAGAATACATTTTTAAAAACACAAAAATAATTTTCTTGCAAAGTTCTTTATGGTATGCTGATGGTATACGAACAGCTCATGAAATGCAATTATATAAAAGTAATTCTAGCCTGGCACTGGTGGCTCACACCTGTAATCCTAGCTATTCAGGAGGCAGACACTGGGAGGATCATGGTTCAATGCCAGCCCTTGAAGAAGTTCACAAGATTCGTCTCTAGCAACAGTTGGGCCCTGTGGTACATGTCTATCACCTTAGTTACACGGGATGCTGAGACTGGGATAACAGTAGTCCAAGCCAACCTCAGACAAAAGGAAGTCCCTGTCTCAAAAATACCACAGCATAAAGGACAAGAGACCTGAGTCAAATGGCAGAGTGCTTGCCTAGTCGGTATAGAACTTTGAGGTCAACCTTTGACATCACCAAAAATGAAAACTTGATTAGAAGGTGTGGCTTAGTAGTAAAGTGCCAGCTCAGCAAATATAAGTCCCTGAGTTAAATCCAGTAAATGAAAAAAAAAGTAAGTTTATGAACTAGGAGTAGACAAATGTATTTTAGGCACATATTTTTCATCATGTCTGCTTTGGCCTAGAATCAAAACCTAAAACACTTAGAAGGTGTGAACAACATATCTTATATCATTTCAGCATAATGAGTTCATTAATAGCCATCAAGTGTTCCATATCTGATCATTTTTCTGACTAAAGAAAAAAATAAGAATACTTTATAGACTATAATTTGGTGCTTTGTCATTATAGTGATTCAAAATGTACGACAAATCCTTTGTAATAGCATGTTATAAATATTTTCAGTTTCTAGTTAATCTAATTTAAAATTTGCATATTCATGTTATGCATGTATATTAAATTAGTTAATGATTTATGTATTCCATTTTAGCAAAGTTTTGAGCATTGATCATTTTCAAAAGAAAAAAGGAAAGCTTTTATCTGTGCTATTTTGGCAATTATTCTAAACTATATGAGAATAAAGGGAAATTTTTAATTTAATTGTTTCTATAGTGTAATTTATTTTTTTCTGAAGTCATGCAACAGTAGAATTACAAAGTCTTAGAAAGAATTGAAGCTAAAGAAGGCTAAATGACTTTTCAAGGTCTTAAAAAACCTAGAGATAGATCTTTGTCTGTTAGATCAATGCTGATATCTTGTATGTCATATTGCTCTAGTATTTTTAATCAAGTTGGCCTACAGACTCCGGCATCATTGAAATTCAATATAATTATAAAAATTAGTAGAATGGAGGGGATCATAATAGTTATTTACTTGGATGTAGAAAGATAGATGTTATAGCACAGCTCAATGCTACCAACTTCTCATGGGGCTCAATTTAGTGAAGGTAGACTAACACTTCTAATAAGTCCAAATCAGCTCAAGTAGCTCAATGTTACAAATACATATGAAGTGTTATAAGGCAGAACTTAAATGCTGGTTTTATTTTGGCTAGAGAGAATAGAAAATCCCAAATCTCCTAGGTTAAGATTCTTATAAGTACATGAGAGATGGAAATCTATGATGCATATTGGATTCTAGCCTAAATAGTAAGAATCAAAGTAATAGCCAATTGTCATTGTAATATACTATTCATAGATATTCATATGGGATCTGATATAGTCAAGCTACCCCTAGATGGGCCTGTTCTTCCCTCTTCAATTGTATATGGCACCATACTCACATTGACCTTTGTGATTATCAAATTAGTCACTCCAGAAATTGGAAGCATCCAAATAAGGGTACATCTATGTTTATGAGCTTGAAAATAATCTCTATTTCTATTCCCTTGACTACTCTTGTCCATGGGCCTATTGTAAAAAAAATGAGAGTGGCTAAGGGAAAAACAAATTGGTGATGTTAGCATGGGTCACCTGGTCTACATAATGATTCTGTAGATGTCCTTTGTTACACTGAAGAGCAACAAAACCATGTTCACACTCTGACAATTCCAAAATGATCATGCATAGACTTCAAGCCAATCTTTCTACTCAAACCTCAACTATTAATAAGATTCCAGGCTGGGCATATCTCAGAGTTATAGCCTCAGTATGCTCAAGTCCCTAGGTTAAATTCTCCAACACCTGAAAGAAAGCAATGGAGAAGGTAAAAAGAAGGAAGGAAGGAAGGAAGGAAGGAAGGAAGGAAGGAAGGAAGGAAGGAAGGAAGGAAGAAAGAAAGAAAGGAAGGGACAAAGAGGAGAGAAGGAAGAAGAAGGAAGGAAGGAAAAGGGAGGAAGATTACTTGTCATTAAAAGTTAACATAGCTTTGTTCCATACCCTAGAGATCATAAGTATGATTTTCCTACAGGGATTTTTTTCAGGAGTACCACAAATATATCTATTTCTAGGTATCTCAACTATTAAATGAAGGTGCTAAGTCATTAGGCTGAAATACAACAGCACTTCCCACTGCACTATGACTAGCCTTCCTTTATATAAGAAATCTTTTGAGCTATTCAGTAAATACACTCGAGTAGCATCTTCAAATTTGATATATGTTGTCTTTCAAATCCAAATTAGTTAATCAAGTTTTATGTCACCATAATATTTGAGAACTAAAGGTGAAAAAATGCAGCAGCAGTACATATTAGACACAATGTTGAAAATGAACTGTACAACTTGTGGGTGTGGATAGGAAGGAAAAACTGGGATAGTGTAAGGGAAGGAATGACATTATCTCAAAAGAAATGTACATCATTTTTATAATAACAATGCAAGAAATTAATGTTTAAAAAGAGGAAGAAGGAATGTTGATATAGCTCTATAGCAAAACTGTGATCCTGTTAGGGAAAAGCCCACCAATGTTGGTGATCTTTGAAAATTGTTATAGAGACAAGAGCATTTTGCTGATCAACTTCTATGTATCAGGTCCAAGGGGCTGTGCAGATTGATTTGTCTCAGCAGAGAAAACACATCTGGAATCACAGCTGCAAATGGAATCAATGTCTGATTATGTTTAAGATAATCCACAGTGATTCACTAAAATACATCCATCTCCTTCAGAACCGACTGAGTGGACTAAATGAGGACATAATGGAAATCACTACTCCTGCATATTTCAAGTTTTTGATAGAGGCACTGATACACAGTTTCTCTAGGGCTGCAGAAATACTTTGAGCTCACTATCCTTGCAAAATGGGAAGCCAGAGGGGACAGAGTTCCAAAAGGGTACACACATCCTGTCAAAATAGCTCTCAGTTCATGAGTCAGGAGTCAATGTGTAGAACATGACAATAGTGAAAGAAGTGCCATCATATCTGTTTGCCAAATATACCCAGATACCAGAGTAATAATCATAATATAAGTCTACGTATATATCCACATACCAGAGTAATAATCATAATCCAGGTCAACAAATACATCAAGAAGATAAACTTTGTACAAATCCTATATGTAATCTCAAAATTGATACTTCAGGTAGGATTGGTACCTGTTAGTATACCTAAAATTGTGTGCCTTAAATGCCTTACTTGCTTCACTGTATTGACCAGGTCTTGCATTACTAAGCTACTATTATTCACATTTCTGGAAATGGAGATAAATTTTGGGTGCCCATTAATTAAAATTAAATTCGACTAATGTAAAATTATTCTTAAATCTTCTGAGTGTTTTTTTGCTCTAAAGCACGTTTGTTTGTTCACCTTAATATTTTTAGATCATTTGGGGGAAAATGCATCGTAACAACTTTGTGGTTACAGATTCTTTCATTAAAAAAAACCCTAGACAGAAAATAAACAAATGCTTAAGGCACTGTTTCAGTATTCTCCATTGTGAAGACTGTCTTCTAGCTTTGTTAACTGAAGCCAGGACTGAAGTCATGACTCTGGCCATTTTCGTAGGCTACGACCAAATGTTTGCAGTCTTGAAAGACAGTGTGTATAAGTAAGGTATTTATCTCTTTTGCCTCTATGGATACAATGATGAGTATCTACAACCAAAATACCTACACAAAGCAGTATGAAAGTTCCTCAAAAGACTAAGCATACAGCTTCCCTATGACTCAGCAATACTAACCTTGCTCATTTATCCAAATCACCACAAACCAGGTCACACTAAAGCCACCAGCACAACACCACACAAGATATGGAATCAACCCAAATGCCCTTCGGTGGACTAATGGATCAAGAAAATATTGTATATATACTGTGACCTATTGCAACAATAATACCACAAGACAGTATATTGCAAATGAACTGTACAATTTGGGGGCGGGGAGAGGGAGGGAGGTGGATGGAAAGGGATAATGGGAGAACAACAAGGGAGGGGATAACATTGCTGGACAAGAAATGTACTCATTGCCTTATTCATGTAACTGTAATCCTTCTGCACAACATCTTTACAATTAAATAATTTTTTTTAAAAAAAGAAAATGTCATATATATGCACAATGGAATTCTATGCTTCTATCAGAAAGAAAGGCATTGCCCTATTCATAAGGAAATGGAAAGACTTGGAAAAAATTATACTAAGTGAAGTGGGTCAGACCTAAAGAAACAATTGCATGGTTTCCCTCATTTGTAATAATAAATATGCCTATAAATCTACAAGTAAACCCAAAGCATGTAAGAGCCAAATAATAACAGTTGGACATGATCAATTAAAGAGTGCCTTGAACACTCATACAGTGAGAACCAAAGAGGATATTGTTAGGAGAAGATCACAAGGGCTCAATAGCTATGTGCATATGACCATATAAAATGATGCTTATTGAAATGAACTCCAAGAAAATGGAAATAAGAGCATTTTTTTGCTTGATAAGAAATGCACTCATTCCATAGCTTAGCTATGGTAAAAAATGCTGCAATAAACATAGTTGTGCTGGTAGCATTAGTATGGTCTTGTTTGTGGTCATTTGGGTAAATGCCCAAAAGTGGGATTGCTGGGGAGGAGCTCTATGTGGAGTCTTTTGAGGAACCTCCATACTGCTTTCCAAAGTGGTTGAACAAGTTTACACTCCCACCAACAATGCAGTAGGGTTCCCTTCTGGGGAAACTGAGGCTCTCAGGGACGCTGGCTTTAGTGACACATCCCCTCCAGCATCTGTTGTTATTAGAGTTCTTGGTTATAGCCATTCTAACTGGGGTGAGGTGGTATCTCAATGTTGTTTTGATTTGCATTTCTTCAGATGCCCCTCAGTAGATGAATGGATCAAGAAAATGTGGTATATATACACAGTGGAATTCTATGCCTCCATAAGAAAGAATGGCATTGCCCCATTTGTTAGGATATGAAAGACTTGGAAAAAATTATACCAAGTGAAGTAAGCCAGGCCCAAAGAAACATAGGTCCCATGGTTTCCCTTATTTGCAATAATTAGTATATGTCTGAGACAAGCAGAAATGGTCAGATAAGTTGATGTTAAGAAAAATGAACCCCAAGTTAAGGACTCAAATGCTTTTTTTTTGCTATTGTGTCTAACATATTTATAAGATATTTCTTCGTTGCTTTGTATGTACCTCCCCCATGGTATAACCCCTGTTTTCACTGTATTTGATGTTGGTATAATTTGTGGAGGGGAAAGGAAAAAACAAATTGTTTAAATAGGGATACAGGTGGACCCATTGCAACAATGAGATGTACAAGATGTTATGTCGAAAATGAACTTCACAACTTTGGTGTGGAGAGTAGGGGAGGTGAAGGGGGAGATGGGAAGGGATGGTATGGGGAAACAAAGGAGGAGGCAACAATGCTTGATAAGAAATGTACTCATTACCTTGCCCATGTAATTGTAATCCCTCTGTACGTTATTTTCACAGTAAAAAATAAATAAATAAAATTTGAAAAAAAGTTTTTTAAAATCATACTGTTTTGTTTCTTTTATTTGTTTGTTTTTCCTTCTTTCTTTGGTTTATTCCCTGTTATCCCTGTTTTTTAGTTCTGTACCTTTTGTCTTGTATATAAGTGTATCTGACTTTGGAAGGGAAAGGGGAAGTACAGAAATGGTGGGACAAAGAGTGGAGAGCGCATCAGGAAGGGAAAAACTGGGAGAGAATGAGGGAGGGGATGACACTGTTCGTCAGGAAATGTAATCATTACCTAACTTATGTAAATGTAACCCTTCTGTACAGCACCTTTACAGTATTTTATAAATGTCTACACAGGAAGTAAGAGTGCCCCATACTAATCTGTTACTGTTGCTTTCTACTAATACACTGTCCTTCACTCTGAGGAGTAAACTGTGGTACTCAGAACTTTTCTCTCCAGAATTTCAACATTACCAATGAGTTCAGATGGATATGTCTATCTATCTATAAGTAAATAGATAGATCCATGTATATATAATTTATGGTAATGTTTTAACATTCTAATGAGTTGTATTCACATATGCAAATGTATTAAGTCTTAACATAAAATAGAAAAATGCCTAGACTAAAAGAATCACACTCCATATGGAGCTACTTTACTTATTGAAGACTTTTACAAAAATTTACAATAATTTATATAAAATATTTTCCAAATTAGATCACTTTAATAATATATACAATTCTCAGGACTTGATAAACAGGTGTGCATTAAAATCAGAAAAACTTTCACAGAAGTCCATTTTTAGTGATGGTGTCTGATACCATTACCTCTGACCTATTGAACTCTTTGATTCCTAAGTCATATCTTAAACTCTAAACCAAAAGGAATACCTTTTAAATCTCTTGAAATATTGTGTGCTGTGGCTTTCATGGCTTGGGGAAGGAATTGATGATTCAGGACACATCAATAGGTTCAACTAACTCCAAAATATATATATCTCTTTTTTGATTCCTTCCTCAATAGGATGCTGCAGAAATTCTAGAATTTCAGCTTCACTGAATAAATATCATTACTATCAAAGTTTCTATTGACTAATCAACCTTCAGAACCAACACCAGTTATGCAAACTGAAACATTGAATCACAAATTCCTGTCAACTTTAACAATTAGTTCAACTTTTTCCAATTATATGTTAGCCCTCGATCTAAAACGCTTAAATTTTTAAATATAAATTAGAGAAATTTTCAATTATGCTGCAGTATAGCATATTAAATGTGTCATACTTTATGCTTGTTTTGGAATATTCTGAAATTGATTGTACTTATGGATCTAGAGGCAATAAGAGGGATTTGCAATGGATCTCCTCATATTTTTCTGTAGCAAATTTCCCTAGATGAAGAAATTAAAATACCAGACAAGGGAGATTAGTATAGGTTTATGTTCACTTTTAGTGGGGTGATCTAAAACAAGAAATAAATGAATCTTTCAGGGCTGCTATGAAAGCTGTTCTCTGTAGTGGCTTAAAACAAAGACTTAAATTCATTGACTTTTTCTACTCTTCAGTGTATTTGTTTCTTAATACATAAAAGCATTAAAATGCACATTGAACATTAGAATGGTTAGCTTTGGAGGTGATCTGGTGAAATTTTCACACATGTATACATTGTGTTCTACTTATATTACTTACATATTTACATGCTTGGCATCAGGTATTTCATTGCAGGAACAGAAAACTAGCTAATAAGAAGGTTTGACAAATGTTTTCTTCTACAATGCAGCTTGTATTTAAATTAGGCTAGATGTTATCTCCTCAAGTATTCATCATTTCATTATGATAAGAAAAACATTCAACATTCTCTCCCAGCTTATTAAAATGTACAACACATACGTCTATAGTCATCCTATGAGAAATAGCACACCAGAACTTTTTACTTATATAAAACTATAAGAATAAATCTTCACCAACTTCTCTCCATGTTCCAGTCTCTTATAACCATCATTTTACTGTCCCATCCCAGAGAATTTTTAGCCATTATTATTCTCTTAACAGCCAAGTTCAGCACTTGTTTGAACACTCACTTGAGCATTTATAAGCCAAAGAAAATCAATTCATTACATTTCACCAAATACTAGAAACAAAGAAGTAATCAATGTTTTCTAGGTAAACACCTAAATTAACCCATAACACAATATTAATTACTTAATTTCGGGATGCATTTCTTGAGACTTCTCATCCTTCCAAGCATAGCATCATTCAAAGTCTTGTCAGACAAACTATACCAGAGAGTGTAAAATGTGGAGAACTGGTTTCATAAGCATTAGAAGGGTAATAAATTATGATGGGTACATTAAGGTAATTACAGAGAAAATAATAGTAGAAAGCAGCTTCTACCATTAAGGAAGATGTTGTGGTACTTGAAGCTCATAATTGAGACTCTATGTTGGACCTCTGAGGACAGGTACTGCTCGGCTGGTGTTGTCAGCTCTTAGGAAGTAGAATATTGTGCTGGAGAAGGCTTGAAGATGCTGCTTATGGTTAAGAATATAATGAGAGTAAACAGAAGCAAAAAGAAAAGGAAAGACCCTTGCCTTTTCCTCTGACTATACAATTTCCCCCCTGTATTCCCGATTAGCAGATGTAACAAGATCAACTGACATAGAGTCCAGAACTATGCGAAGCCACATCCCCAATAACACATATCAGAGTACAGAAGGACAGCTTTAGAGCCAAAGTCAACCAGCATGTAGGTTATATGAAGGAAGCAAAATATTTTTTAAAAGTTAGATGGAGTCAGAAAATAGAATTTGGTCTCAGATACATATCTAATGAACTGTAAGGCTCTTAACAGATAATTTTATATTTTGTGAATATCAGTTGCACTTGAAAATCCCCTATCAAAAATACCACTTGTGCTTTCCTAGCAGGATGCATAATGTAAGTGAAAGCATTTTGACTAAGTATAGACTACTACATAATCATAAGTTTGCCTCACTGCTATTGTCCATACCAAATGGAGCCAGGAAAACAATAAATGAATTGAACTCATAGATCATTTTGAAGCCTACTTTTTAATGGTTTTATATTCTTTCCTATCCAGCCAGCCTATGCAGGGCACACTAAATAACAGTTCAGTAAACCTCAGTTTGAGTTCCCTATGTAAATGCTAATAAGCAGTAATGTGAGTCCTAAGAAAGTGGACTTGGTTAGCTAATTCCCTAAATGAATACCTGGTCTGAAGAGTTGAAAACATAGCCCCACACTTTGTCCACATGACCTGTTCCCCTTGGTATGGTGGTCTTTGGAATACCAAAAAGAGGGGGAAAAGCATCAGAGAAAGTTGAGTTCAAAAATTCAACTGCTGCCAGACTCCAGTGGCTCATGCCTGTAATCCTAGCTACTCAGGAGGCTGAGATCTGAGGATCATGATTCAAAGCAATCCTGTGCAGGAAAGTCTGTGAGAGTCTGATCTCCAATTAACCACCAGAAAACCAGAAGTGGCACTGTGGCTCAAGTGGTAGAACACTTGCCTTGAGTTGAAGAGCTGAGGGTTAGTGCCCAGGCCCAGAGTTCAAGCTCCATGACCAACAACAACAACAACAAAAGGCAACTTCTGTCTTCAGAAATAATCAACTAATCAATTAACTAAAGCCACCAAACATCAAACAAATAACAGAATTTGGAATCTAGAAGGCTTTTTCTTTATATTGGGATAACAAACACTTTTCAAATTGGAATTGGTACATTTAAAGTCAATAAATATACCAATGAGAAACCACAAAATTAAACAGCAAAGACTACTGCACTTAGAGATGCTTATCAGAGACTGAATAATTATTCACAAAGATTCAGAGTTATTCCAGCCTATACAGAATCAAGGCTTGTTATCATTTTTTGGATTCTGGCTCTGCTAAATTGAACTGAAGAATGTCTCTAAAAGTAAATGAGTGCTTATACAATCAACAAGTACTCCCTGTCTTCTTCGTGACAAATGCTAGATTCTGAGATATGAAAATGAGGAAAAGCTGCATCACACAGATCATCATCACAGAAGGCAGCACACAAATGTAATAGAACAATTATCTCTACCTGAAGACTCTAGGCAATGATTCGCAAATGTGACATTTAAGCCAAACCTCACAAACTTAAATCGAGTTTGCTATTTAGAAAGTAGTAAAGGGGCAGTAAAAATAAGACAGCTGCAGTGCAAAGGCAGAGTCCTGAAAGGAACCAACATGTTAAAGGACAATGAGGAGCACTGTGTTGCAGGAATTTAGGATGCAAGGGGGGAAGCAGAGAGTACAGGCAGCCACAGGAGATGAAGCTGGAGACGAAATCAAGACTGATGAATGGTGAAAGGATTTGTTACATCACTGAGAAGTTTTCACCTGACGCTGTAGCAAGCAGAAACCCAATGACAGCTTTAATCAGAGAGAGAAATGATCTCTTTTATTTATACTCACATAATAACTCTGATACAGGTGTATAGTCCAACATTATTAGCAAGAAACAAGGACTAAGGAAAACTATTGCAGATGCCTGGAAAGAGCTGATAAGGACAATGCCTTAAGGTTGGAAGTGAACGTAAATAATAGGAGTCTGAGTTGGAGACATCCCTTTCATACACCAGGAAGATGAATACAAATAAAAGGAAAGGCTGGAAAACTACTTGGAAATTTTAGACTTAAGAATGTGAGAGCTGAGAGAACAGCAACATTTGCCATGCAAATCAAGCTGGGATCAGCAAATGAAGGCTGTTACATGGCTTTGAGGACTATACAGACTTCATCACGGCTTAGTTTTGTCATTGTGTTCTTGAGCAGACACGAAAATACAAAATGAAGAAAGTGTGGATGTGCTTCAACACAATATTATTTGTGGGCATTGATGTTCTTTATTTCATCTGAATTTCCAATGTCGTGAAACGTTATTCTTTTCATTTTCTCTAAACCATTTGAAGAGCTACAAATGATGCTCACTTCACAGGTCGTGTGAAACAGGCAGTGAGGTAGAGTGATCTCACAGACAATCATTATCCAACATCTACAATAGCAAAAAGCTGGGCAGAAACCATGTGCAGGTTGAGTTTGAGATGCTGGAGACCATCCTGCTAAGCACTGATGTCCAGACGCAGGTGTCTGGCTTTCTATAACAGGTGCAAAACCAAGTAAAAGGAGCTTTCCCAAATGCTACAAATTCCGTTCTTCATGGTCATCAAAACTCAAACGTATGTGAGAAGGCAAATACAATAGGGAAATGAAAGACCATATTGTACTCAAATGCTGCTTTTAAAGTACTTTTTAATTGAAGGTAAAAGCAACATTTGCGGTTTTTATATTATCAAGCCCAGGCACTTATGGCTATAATAGGCAGTTAGAAACCAAGGCCAAAGAGGTAAAGCATTTATGGCAGGACTTATAAGAATAATGAAAGATGATAGAGCATAAGAACGATCTGAGAAGCAAATAATATTTCGTTCTTTATGGGTGGAAGACAGAAATGAAGCCCAATTTAATTTTAGAAAAAGAAATCTCACTTGTTACCTGTCAAGCTCTGATGCAAAAGATAAATAGAAGTAATAGAAACCTTCTTCTCAGGCAATAGGTAAGAAGACTTCACAATGCTGTGTTTGTTAAAAAGCATTCAAACCACACCAATGATTCTGAACAGGAAGAGTTTACAATTTAATTTAGTACAGAAAGGCTGTCTTTCTCAGGTGGCTCAACAGAGAGATTGTTAGACATGTGTGGCCCTGCCTTTCATAGGCAGAGTAATGAAAAGTAAATTTATCTCCACATTTCACCATTTATTTGGATGGGACACAGAATCATTGGTCCACACTGGATTTTTAACAGATGAAATATTTCCTAAACCAAGTAATTTGATTCTGTGCAGATAGTAACCACAGGCAGTGTAATTAATTTCTTTTATATCTTCCACATAGTGAGTAAGTGCATCTTCTCTTTCTATCCATAAGACAAAGCTAGACACAAATCACCATGAAAAGCAAGGTGCAACATGAAGATTAAGAAATCTTCTATGATGTTATGGATCCAAGCTATTTATTGCCTTACAACAAATGTGAAATGTTAAAAATCAATCGCTAACACCATATCAATGTCCAATACAAAGTAGCCCAAATAGGAGGAGACACAATTTAAAATGCTAACATATTTTCCCCATCACCAAAACCCTGTCAAAAATCTCTTGATATATTAAACAGTACATTGATATATTTATTTCCTAGCAACTCTTTCATTTCTTCAAAGTTGCATAGTTTTTCATTGTTGAAATTAAAATGCTATGGTGATAGTACCTGGAACTATGGCTCACAAAGCTGTCATATCCGTTCAAAAATACTGCCAAGTTAATTCTTTCTGGGCTATTCTTTTACAGAATAACAATACTGTTGGTACCTGATGAGATAAAACTCTGAGATCACAAGGAACATTTCACTATGTGAAAGTCTTCACAGAGGAAACAGAGATAAAATCAAACAGTAAGCAAATACTAGTTTTAAAATATTTTTTACTATCTCTAAATAGTTTTGCAAAGGAGGTGCCATTTAACAAAGCAGTTTATGATTGCAGTGCATCTTGATCAGTGTCACCCCTTACAACATATGTGTGTGTATGTGTGTGTAGATGTGTGTGTGTGTGTGTGTGTGTGTGTGTGTGTATATATATATAAATGTTCCATTTACAACAATCTTACAGCATTTATTGAACCAAATACTAGGCAAGCCTCAAATCAAAATAATAAGAAACAAATAGAAACAAGTTTCCAGGTTGAAAATAAAACCTATGAGAAAGCCAGGTTTTTCTTTATCCTAATAAGTGAATCTAAGGTTAAAAATCCAAAATTAGAATTTTTCTTGATATAAACTACAAGATTATGTGATCTGTTCTTATCTTTCAAATTTTAATATTTTTCATTTTATAAACATTATTTTAGTAATAATAGATGCATAGCTCTACATTTAGGAATTTAATCCAGAAATGTTAGCAGGGTATCCTACTATAATATATAAGCTTCTGCCATGATTGCATAATGCAAAGAATATGGTCTTTAGAGAAAATCTGACCTGGATTTAAAGACAAAATCTGTAATTAAGCAGTTGTGGGTTCTTGGAAAAATTATTAAAGTAAAAGGTTACCAATTCTAGCTCCACGAGCCCAAATCAGTCATAACCAGAAACTTAAGCTTAACAGGTAATCTGTCCATCATTATGTGAATGTACTTCTTAATTATGCAAACTAATGTCCCCTTGATGGAGCAACAGTTTATTACTCAGAAATAAAGTCATATATATAGCCCACACATGCTACAAAAATATGCATATTAAATTGCCTCATGATATGGCCTTACATATAAAAATACATGGATAAGATATGTTGAAATGAAATGCTGACACCTATACTTTGAGCAACCAAAAATGGCAATTTTTAGTACAGATGTATATATATATGTAAGGAATTGGCTATCTAAACACCAAATGTAGCATTGCGAGCAATAATGTGAATTTTAAAAATTGTGAACAAGTATTGAGATAATTTTGAACAATGTAGTTACAAAGTTTCCTTCAATGTACACAATAATTATATTCCTTATACATTTATCATGCGATAAAATTATATGAAACGGTTGTGTTTATTATGTATCATACAAAACTGCAAATAGGTGTCAATAGTTTGAATTTCCAGATGAATAGTGGAAGATCAGGGTGAAAAAGTGTATCATTTTATAGAATTTACCCACACAGTAAAGATATTAAGTACTTCTGTCCATAACAATCTTTTTATGAGTTCCTTGTCTCCTCATTTCCTTCTTACTCTTGTTTCCTTCTCCTTGCAAATTCTAGTATTTGAGTTTAACCCAGCAATACATTCTTGTTACACATGGACAATAAAAATAATCTAAATTCTCTCACATGAGGCCTGGACAAACGCCTGCTGCAACTTTTCCCTTCTCTTGTCCAGCAGAGTGCTCACTCCACGTTCCAGATACTGTCCAATCTGCAGTCAGTTCTCTCTGTCTAAAACCAGCCTGCTTCATCCTTTCCTTGGCTCTGTTATCCTTTCTCACCTGACTATTTTGCAAGTATGCCTCAAAATAAAAACTATGTCCATTCCTTCACCAAGTTATTGAAATCTTTGTCTTATCAGACAGCATACTCCATTGCTCAGGCTAAAATAACCAACAATTCTTTTCTTCCTCCTGCACATCAGTCCACATAATGAGTAAGCTTCTGGATTTGACCTCTAAAACAGATTCCACATTAATCACAGTCACCACTCCTATTTCAGTCAGAGTTAGAGTCATCTTCCACCTGTACCATTTCATAGACTCCCTAATTGTTCCCACTCTAACTCATTGCTTATCCTTTAGGGTCCACTCTCTACTCAGCATAATGAGTGAGCTTTTAAAAAGAAAAGGCAGATCATGTCACAACCCCATTTAAAGCCTTCCACTGGTGTCTTTCACTCATAAACTCCAAATTGTTGGTGCCACAAACTAGAAGATCTTTAGCAATCAAGTTTCCTCCATTCATCTTTAACAAATATTCTACTCACTCTCTACATAAATGGCCTCCTTTAGGACAGTAACACAATCAGACTCCTTTCCACCATTGGACTTTCGTTCTAACATGTAATTTTATTATAAGAAACAATGGCACTATTTTGTATGACTGCCTTTTGATCATTTAGGGGTTAGTTTTCAAGGTCATGTCCCCAAAGAGATCTTTCTCAAACTGACTCTGGAGAAGTCCCTACTTACTTTCTTTCCTATTGTTGTGCTTTGATTTAATCACAGATTTATTCACTGTAGGATTTTCTGCTTTATTTGTTGAGTTATATCACTCTCTGTAACATAAAATCCATAAAAACAAAAACTGCAATCTAATTAGCCATTGGTTTATGCTCAATAACATCACAATTATTACTAAAAATGGATACTAAAACACATCTGTTGACAGTACCAATGAATGAGTAGCTCAACCTATCACCCAATTTTCTGAATAAAGCAAAGAAACATTATGTTGGGGAGTGGATATGTACATGTGTGTATGTGTGTGTGTGTGTGTGTGTGTGTGTGTGTGTGTGTGTGTGTGTGTTTGACAATAATGAGACTTGAACTCAGGGCCTCACAAATGGTGTGCAAGGGCTCTACCACTGAAACATGCCACAGTTACAAGAAAATTCTTTAATGTCATGATTTTCAAACTAAAGTATATATACCTGGAGAAATGATGTTACCTTACCAAAATAGTTCAAACCCACACAAAAACATGGTGCATAATTCTGAAACAATTTTGTTAAATGTATTTATATCAACTAGATAGAAATAAATACAGGGTTAGAACTTACAAGTTTGCTTAATTTTATTTTTTAATTGTATTTTTATTATCTTTAGTACAAAAGGATTATTATTCAACATGTCAATTTCTAAGTTTAATGCACAATTTTATTATCTTTAACTAGCTGTCCAAAAGAGTTGCTTTTTAACAAAGCAGTTTATAGATACAATGTATCTTGACCAATGTCACCCTTTCAACATTCTCTCTCATCCCTCTTCTTCCCACCCCCTTCCCTCACTCATCTAAATTTCATAGGATATATATTGGATTCTTGTCTACATTTCCTCCTGTTTATTTATTTTTAATATAAAACATAATTTCTTTAAAACTTTATGCTTTCATGCTATGTTCAGATCAGGTTTCCAAGTTTCCAAATCCCCAATGCTATTATCTGTGTGTGTGTGTGTGTGTGTGTGTGTGTGTGTGTGTGTGTGTGTATGCTCACGCTCATTTGTGACAGTACTGGGAGTTGGTAGAACTGTCACTGTCCCTCAGGCACTTCATGCAATGCTAGCACGCTATCACTTGAGCCACAGCTCCACTTCTCATTAACTTTTAATGAGATTAAAGGAAGAAATTAAGAAGCAACAGAATTACTCCACAGATGGTCAGTCAGTGTGACAAAGAGTAAGGAATAGCCTCACTATAAATGCTCTATTAGCCAATATCACCGAAGAGGACAAGTAAAGCATCATCTTCATTGGGTCATTTTCAGTGTTCTGAATATTAACATTTACAGATGTTTTCTTCTTCATAAGAAAACTGTGGTAGTGGAGGTTCCTCAAACAACTACACATAGGGCTCCCCTATGACCCAGAAATCCCACTTTTAGGCATTTACCCAAATGATCACAGACAAGTCTATACTAAAGCTACCAGCACAACTATGTTTATTGCAGCTTTATTCACCATAGCTAAGATATGGAACCAACCCAGATGCCCCTCAGTAGATGAATGGATCAAAAAAAAATGAGGTATATATCCACAATAGAATTCTATGCCTCAATCAGAAAGAATGATATCGCCCCATTTGTTAGGAAATGGAAAGACTTGGAAAAAATAATATTAAGTAAGCCAGACTCAAAGAAACACAGGTCCCATGGTTTCCTTTATCTGCAATAACTAGAATATGTCTAGGACAAGCAGAAGAGGTCAAAAGCTATGTACATATGATCATATAACCTGATGCTAAGTGAAATGAACCCCAAGATAGGGACACAAGAGATTTTTATCTTTCTTGTTGTTCTTTGTAACGTACTTATACTGTACTATGTGATTTTTTTGTTTATTTGTATGTTCTTTCCCATGTTACAACCCCTTTTGTCACTGTATTTGATTTAGTCCCCTGCATCTTATGTATACATTTTTCTTATTTGGGGAAGGGAAGGGAAATAACAAAATGCTGAAATAAGGACACAGGATGACCCATTGTAATAATGAGATGTACAAGAAACAATGTTGAAAATGAACTTCACAATTTCAGGGACGTAGGGAGGAAAGGGATGGCAGGGGAAAAACAAAGGAGGGAGTAACAATGCTCAATAGGAAATGGACCCATTTCCTTGCTCATGTAACTGTAACCCCTCTGTACAATACAATAAAAAAAATATATATTTACTAAAAAAAAAGAAAGAAAACTGTGGTAGTTAGACACCTGTAGTTCACACATATAATCCTAGCTATTCAAGAGGCTGAGATCTGAGGATCACAGTTCAGAGCCAGACTGGAAAGACAAATCAAGAGACTGCTCTCCCATTAGTTAGCAAAAAGAAGGAAGACGTATGTGGCTCAAGTATAGAGTACAAGCCCTGAGCTGAAAAGTCTTCTTGCTCAAGGCACTGAGTTCAAGCCCCCATACTGGAAAAAAATAGAAAAGAAAAAATTAGGAAACTTTGAGTTACCTTTTTGTATCATTGGTGATAAATTTTTAACTATGGCACAAATGTCCAGTGTATTCTCTAATACACTAAAAAGAAAGCAAGACAAAGACGTACTCAAAATTCCTTAGCAAAAAAAAAAAAAAAACACAATGGTGTTATATCTATAAAAAAAAACTAACAGGTAAGGATTGTATAAATTGTTTATCATTAAGTCTAATGATGTTAATCAGTGTTCAACCATCATTTAGTTCAACAGAAAATTATGACTTCCATTAAACTTATGAGGAGGTTTGAGAAGAAAACAGTGATAACAACTCTGATAAACAAACAATATTCAGTACCTGTAACCCTATAAGAGCAAGATCTGGCATTAGAAATGGCTCCATCAATCACTAAGTATGTGACTTTAGCCAGGTTATTAACCGCTCATGCAGAAGCAGGAGGATTGAAATTTCAAGGCAGCTGGGGCTACATCATAGTATGACCCTGACTCAAAAAAAAAAAAATAGAAAGAAAGAAAACAAAAATACTGTTGGGAGAGGTTTACATGCAAGAATATACTTCAAAGACCTAGCACCAACCAAGCCCTTAAACTCCACAATGTGCCTATTATCTAAAAAATTAAAAGTATCTTCTTCTAATTTTCAGATTTAATATAGAAAGAAGTTTGGTTTAATATTACCAATGAATATTTAATGCTTTTCTCTAAAAGAAATGTTTTAATAAAAGTTGATACCCAGTTCTTCCAGACATCCAAAATTATATCCAATGATTTAAAAAGTCTAAACCCTCTCATACTTGGTTTTAAAGCAATAATGTATTCAGAATTTTTTTCCTTCCTAGGCAGACTGAATTATCAACAGAATCCCAAATCCTGCCCTGAAGTACTCATTTTAAACTTAATTTCGCACTTATTTTCTGTAACTTTTTTCTGCATATACTTCTGAGAAGTTAGAGAATTACCCAGGGCAACTTCATGACTTTCTAGTTGCATTGTGGTGAAGAAGGGGTTGGTCTGGAGAAGTGAAGAAGATGGACTTCCTAGATACCTGACATGTGCTCATTGTAATGTACATTTTTTTTTTAATTTCTTGGCTTCTTTCCTGCTAGAAAGCACCAAAAATCAGTTGAATTTTGAATCAAAGGTCATCTCGTGGAATAAAAAATGGATGTTTTATGTCAAGGAGATAAAACATGTTTAAGGATTTAAAGCATAGTTTGATGTTGCCAGAGCTATGCCTATACTAAAAGTTTTGAGTCCTTTTTTTGCCTTTCCTCTATGGACAGACTGAGAAATGAAATCACCATTCCAGAAAAAAAACTCATCCCAGCTGTTCTCCAAGCAATATGCAGCTATAATTTTTGTTGAGGCTTAGAAATCTGGGGGGGGGGTTTCCCTCTAAAGAAAGCTGTGGTACATTAACAACCATTCATGTTGTTCATACAATTCAGCCTTTCAAAATACACATAAGGGCAGTAAGATTGTAGAAATAACGCTACACATGTACTAGGAAGAGGAGAACCATACATTTGTTCCAACACCATGAGTTATTTTCATGGCATGTAGCTTGTGGATGACTCACAGGAATGCATCTTGCCTGACTCTTATTCCAGGAGTGGTATGTCATCATAAACAGCCCCATCATCCAGGCCTTGATAGTAGATTTATTATAAGTTTGATGAACAAGATGCTGCCTTTCATCAGACAATCATTTTTACAAATGTAATCCTGACTTCTCCATAGAGCCTTAAGTCTTCTAAAGATAAACATTTGCAATTATATACTGAATGTTTACATGAGTTACATGAGTACCATATTAAGATGACTATATAACTGGTTTCCCAAACTAGGACAATTTCAAGGGAGTAAAAAGAAAATACTAATAGCCATGCCAAACTTAGTAGAAGAAAACGTTCAGGCATCTTAGAAGAAAGCTTAAAGCAAATATATACTGATTTAAGCAAACCTGAAAAATAAGATGCAAAAGTTGTGAATGACATAAAGTTTTCCATAATAGAAGAGGAATGATAATGAGATTTGAGGAGTGAAATGAAGGAAAGGAAATGACAGAAAGAAAATATTGTTTACTAATTGCCTGCTTTAGTAATATGCATCAGACAACTATCTTGTAATATAGATGTCAATCCTGTCTTATAGATAGGGAATAATGTTAGAGAATGTTAGAGAATCTCTTGCCAAAGACAAATAATAAGATTGAAGTTGTATTCAAACACTATAAGTCCATGTGATTTTTTTCCCAGGGTCACTCGAATTTAAATATGACAATTTCATTTTGTATATGAGAAAACTGACTCTCCTCATTTGAAGTGTGGATGAAAATTCAGGCTTTTCTGACTTTAAAGTCAATCATCTGTCTATCAAATATTAAGTGACCTTTGTTTGTAAAATGAGATTTTCTTACTTTCCACCACCTCCTCCTTGTCTTTCTCCTCCTTCTCTTTCATCTTTCTCTTTCAAGGCGAGTGGAAACTCTCTCTCCCTATTCACATGTTCACTCTGCTTAAGCTCCATTTCTCTTTTTCTCTTTTTTTGAAAATTTTTATTGTTATCATAACTGTGATTTACAGCGGAGTTAAAGTTTATGCAATTCAGATAAAGAGTACATTTCTTTTGAACAGTATTACCCCTTCCCTCCCTCTCTTCTGGTTTTTCCCTCCCATCCCTACCCACATGTTGTATGGTTCATTTTCAACATAGTTTCTAGTGAGTACCACTGCTGCGTTTGTTCACCCTTGCCTCCTTCCCTCTTTGTTTCATTGCTTACTTGTTTGTTTTTTATGTTGCTCTGAGAAATCAAAATGTCAGACCTAGGCTTGTCAGAAGTCTTGGCTTACTTGTAAGGGGCTTCGTTGCTTGCATGACTCACAGGCTGGGCTTTGTTCAACAACCCATCCCCCCTTCTTTCCTGTCAAATTCATTCAGCATGGGT
Source organism: Dipodomys ordii (assembly GCF_000151885.1). Taxonomy (NCBI): domain Eukaryota; kingdom Metazoa; phylum Chordata; class Mammalia; order Rodentia; family Heteromyidae; genus Dipodomys; species Dipodomys ordii. Next base: position 14,770,682 of record NW_012267264.1, read on the forward strand.
CGTTTCATTCTACACAGCAGCTTACACACAACATCCCGTTCTATTATCTTTTCCTCCTATCATCCAGTCCTCAGAAGTTGTCATTATCTTTTTCTAAACAGGATAAAAATCCATAAATAACATTGTATACAGAATTGATGTGCGGAGTTGCCTTAACACAAAGTATTCAGTCAATATGAGCAGATTGAGATGTAACCTTGGGAAATTTGTCCCACAGTATTTTATGAGAAAAGTTGAGTAATACTAATTTAAGCAATAGTCCATAAAAGCTATCCAAGAAAATGGTACTATAGCTATAGGACATACAAAATCCTCTTTAGAGTTTACCTAGGATACTGTATCCTAATGATAGGAAACAAACAATCCTTTAATGTACTATTAGGGTCATATGCACTTTTCTAGAGCCAAATATCCAATAAAGACCATACCTCACTCAGCTACTTCCACCCATCCTTATCACCATAATAGAACTGTAAGTCATTACCATCTCTCACTGGTAGAGTAACAGCTTTTCAGTACCCTCTAGGCTTCCCAATCTTGCTTACTTTTGGTCAAATCTCCATTTAGCTGCTGGGGTTTCTTTTAAATGTATTCAGTAAAACATTTCAACCCATTAATACAATAGCTTCCAATTGAATTTCAGACCACATAAAATAAAATCTGAACTTTTTGTCCAGGCTTACCAAGCCTACCAGGGCCTAATAGGCCCTTCTTGTCATTTTGCAACCCTTCCTTCCTTGCCTTCTCTAATATCCCTGACCTGAGGTGCCTAGAATGTGGTATCACTGGTTCTGGCCCTGGACACTTCGTGCCAGCTTTTCTGTTGACAAGAAAGGTCTCTCCATAGGCCTGACTGGTGAACCTTGTCACTCAGACCCTGAGTGGATCATCTTCTCCAAATGACCTTCCTAACCTCAATTGCAAGCCCTCTCTTATACCACAACACAGGGACTTGCAAGCAGCATGTGATCCACTTTGATGGTTTATTCCTTATTTACTGATGCTTATTGTCTGTCTCCCATACTTAAAGCGAAAACCCTGTCCAAAACAAACTATCTTACATCTATATCTCCTATACCTACAAGAATATCTGATGCAAGACTCAAGAAACAAATATAAACAAATGCAAACAAACTGGTAAGTTAATCAATTCAATAATTTATGAGGTTTTTATATTATTACATGGTTAACATTTTTCAATTTCTTCTTTCTGATTTATATTTGGTGAAAAATATATCCTTATAATTAAACATGGCTTTAGAAACATATTCATCAATGTCAAATCATGCAAATTCTCTAGGCTTTGTAGAGATGACTTAAGAAAGTTCTGTAAAGAACTCATTGGAAAGTTAACGAGCATTTTTTGCCCCAAAAGATTGCACCTCAGCTTTCAATATATCCGGTAAATACCAGGACTGAGTAGTCCTGTATGTCACCCAAAGTATTAGAGTCACATTCAAGCCAATCTCCCAATTGTTAACTACAAGTAATTTTCTAGATGAAAAGGGTAAGTCATTGCTTAAGATGACTTCATTTAAATCCAGATGCGTGTCAAAGGAACAGGGCAGGTGGTGAACAACAAACTGATTCATCTGAACTGGACAATAAATGCCTTTAAGAAAATCAGTAAGCTGAGAAAGAAAAGCACTAAGACACTGATCTGGCATGGCTATCACAAACAGGCAAGATAAATGTAACCATGAAGGCTACATATATAAAACTGTTTTCATTCTTGAACTTGTTATAAACCCATCAGCATCTTCTGAGATGTTTATTGACTTCCTTAGTTGTCTGTATTCATTAATATTTCTCTTTATTGTTTAGTGTTTATATATAATAACATTGAAATACACTCCTGGTCAGTTACCAATATTTGCACAAAATCAAAATTCATGAACAACAAGTGCTTTTCAAAATAAAGCAAACAGCATATAAAATCATTAGGTAAATGATAATCATAATACAGAAAAGCCATGACTAAAGAAAGATAAATAGCTCATCAAAATCCTTCATGTAAAATATGTGCATTCTGTTTATCGAATAATATTCTATTGCCTCTACTCTTTTCAGTGTACAAAAAAAAGTCTGTCAGGAGGGATGAGACTACTAAAAAAAGATCAGGACTTAGGTTCACAATAAAACCTAAATCCTTCTCATTTTTCAGGAAGATTTTAGCAAGGAACTCAGTAATAATTACCAGATTTGTAAGCCTGCCATGAGTCCTAACTGCTTCACTAAGATAATCCAAACTTCTTTGTCAAAAAAACTGATATGATTCTATCACAAGAGGGAAGAAAGTAGAAAAAAATATGTAAAGAGAAAGAAACCTATGTTCACCTTGGCTTATTACACTTGTCTAAATAAAATAGCAGTGAACTGAGTTTTTTGGCACAGTTCTGCTTTATGCCTATTGTCTGGGCATGTACCTCTACATTCTCAAAAGTGTTATTCTACACTCAGTATTTATAATCCAACTTACATGCTAGGCAGTAATCACTATGTTCATAATAGATTCATAAATCAATCTCTTACTATGTTGGTATATTCTGCTATCTATCTCATCCTGCTCTGTTCCTTAGAGGTTGACCCATATTAATGGACTCTATTTGAGTGTATTTGGCCAATCAGAAACCCTAGCAGGAACTAGGGTTGAATAGATTGAACTCAGGAATATTTATTCCCTAGTTGCCCTCCCTGCCTGAATATGGTCCAGTAATATTAACAGATGTCAGTCAACGTGTTGGTTTTAAAATCTGGTGATACAGAGGCTAAGATAATCTTTAAGACATACCCAAAAGCTATAATTCAGTTTGGGAACATTTATCAGTTACATTCTGATGAACTGAAATCTGGATGGTTAGCTGTGTCACAGCAAGAAGAACCTACCTGCAATCCCCAAATAGGTTTTTTCAACAACACTACCACATAATAAGCTGCGGAGGTGGAATACTGATCGACCCCTCACTCTAGCTTGACTGACTCTTGATGAGCGCCAAAGCCTTAAGAGTTAAAAGAAGATAAAACCATTCAATTCGAATACAACGAAGTACAAACATCATTTACTTTCTATCAGATCTTCTACCTGGCCTGCCACAGGTCAGTCACCTTATACTCTTGAAGTATACATCCAAGGATGTAGGATGGTAAGGGGAAACAAAGGAGGAGGCAGCAATGTTTGATAAGAAATATACTCATTACCTTGCCCATGTAATTGTAACCCCTCTGTACAATATTTTCACAATAAAAAAATAAAAAACTTGGATGTAATCAGTCTACAATTTGGCTTTGTCTAAGATAAGTAGCACATGCAAAATAGGAGAAGAAGAAACAGTGATCTAAAATGTCACATTAATTTAAAAAGTAAGAACAGCATTAACTGAGATACATAGTATGAACAATAGGAAAAATCAAACTTCTTGAAACTTATTCAAAGGTTGATTTGGCCATGAGATGTACAAAAGAATTTCCAGAGTATAATGCATGAGTTTCATTATTTTCCTTAGTGTTCTTTTTTAATCTGCCCATGTCTGCTTGGTGGGAGTAATTAATACCTATAACTCTACCTATTCAAGAATAGAGGTCAAGAGGACAGGGATTTTTTTGCCCTGTCCTGGGCAAAAATTTCAGGAGATCCCACCTCAACCATTAAAAAGCTGGGTGTAGTGGCAAGGGCCTGTCTTCCCAACTATGTGATATATTTAAGTAGAAATGTGGTTTAGGCTGCCCAGAACAAAACAAAAGCCAGTCTCAAAAAAGGGAGCTAAAGAGGGCTGGAGGCATGGCTTAAGATGTAAAGTACCTGCTTAAAAGGCATGAAGCTCTGAATTCCAAAGATAGATAAATACAGAGAGATAGAGAGATAGATAGATAGATAGATAGATAGATAGATAGATAGATAGATAGATAGATAGATAGATAGATAGATAGATAGATAGATAATCAATGCTCTATATTTCTCTTACATACATGGAGAAAATCAGATCCCAGAGCATCAACTACTTCTGCTCTGCATTTTGAAATACCTTTTCGTGCCAAAAACTTATTTTAAAAAAGCAAAATAACAATAAAACTTCTTGTTTCCAAACACACACAAACATACATACATACATACATACATACACACACACACACACACACACACACAAACAAACAAAAGCTCTACTAAAGTAAGGAATGGCTCCTACTCAAGATGCTAAAAAAAAAAGTAGGTCTTATGTGCATTTTGTGTATATTTACACAAGGGACTACATTAGTTTTCAACAAAGAATATTTAGATTTCTTGGCATTAAGAATTTAGATAGCCGGGCACCAGTGGCTCACGCCTGTAATCCTAGCTACTCAGGAGGCTGAGATCTGAGGATCACGGCCCAGGCAGGAAAAGTCTGTGAGACTCTTATCTCCAATAAACCACTAGAAAACCGGAAGTGGCGCTGTGGCTCAAGCTGCTGAGCACTCTCCTTGAGCTGAAGAGCTGAGGGACAACGTCCAAGCCCAGAGGTCAAGCCCCATGACTGACAAGAAAAAAAAAAGAATTTAGATTATGATTCTCATAACTGTCTTATTTTATATCAAGCTAACTACATATATTTGTACCATTTGGAAGACAAAAATCAATACAGCCAATGGTCCTGCTTTCAAAAACATAGGAAATTGAAAGAACAGTTATTTTTTATAAAATCTGATTTTAAGGCTTATTTACTGAAAAAAAAAACAACTTTCATAACATGTCAGCAGAGAGACAGCTGTCTTAGTAAGAATGACATTAATAGCAAACATTTACCAAGTACCCAGCACTTAACCAAAAGATAACATTGTATCACTGTTCAAAAATCTCATCAAAGTTATTATGTCTACGTCACAGATGAGAAAATGAATTACCAACCTTGTTATTTAACTTGCCTAAGGTACTTGCACCTAGGTAGCAACATTTAAAACTTTTTTTTTCTCATTCTGGGTCCAGGGGCTTTACAGGACAGGAATATGTTTACTTTTTTTACAGAGAAAAACAATCATGTTTCTTCAATTAGAAATATAAAGGGAGATTATGCTTTAATGTAGTATCTTGCCAAGTATACCTCTACACACTGACTTTTCACAAGCTAAATATCAAATAGGGAAAAAATGAGAAAATGGATCTAAAATGTCTTAATATTTTTAAACAAATTGAACTCCCTGTGTCCTCATTTAACAGGTTTCTTCCTGGGAGCCCATGTAATCCTAGTTTACCTACCAGCCACACAAATGCTTCACTCACAACCACAAGATCATATAGGCAGGCCCTGAATATTTTTGTCTCCTAAACACAAGCCTTGCTGTACAACTCCAACACTCCATCATGCATCTCCATCTCAGCATAGTTTACCTGTGCAGCATCCTGAGGACATGGGCACAGACTGCTGCATCCCACAGGTGTGGTGGAGTAAAGGACAACATGGCTTTAAGAAAAAGTAATGGCCATGCCTCCATCAGAAAGAATGACATTGCCCCATTTGTTAGGAAATGGAAAGACTTGGAAAAATTATATTAAGTGAAGTAAGCCAAGCCAAAAGAAGCATAGGTCCCATGGTTTCCCTTATTTGCAATATCTAGTTTATGTCTGAGTCAAGCAGAAAAGGTCAGATAAGGTGATGTTAGGAAAATGAACTCTTAGATATGTATTTAAATGTTTTTTTTCTTTCATGCATTTGTTTCTAACACATTTATAAGATTAGTTGTTTGTTGCTTTGTATGTCCCTCCCCCACAGTATAACCCCTGTTTTCACTGTATTTGATGTCGGTATAATTTCTGGAGGGGAAGGGGAAAAACAAGTTGTTTAAATAAGGACACAGTTGGACCCGTTGCAGCAATGAGAAATACAAGTTGTCATGTCGAAAATGAACTCTACACCTTTGGTGAGGGGGGGGAGGAATGGGTAGGGGGGGCAAGGGGAGGCTGGGAAGGGATGTGAAGGGTAAACAAAGGAGGAGGCTACAATGCTTGATAAGAAATGTACTCATTATCTTGCCCATGTAATTGTAACCCCTCTGTACAGTATGTTCACAGTAAAAAAGAAAAAAAAGTGATGGGCTTTCAGGGCTAAGACCTTTGCACAGTACTTTCTAAACTTGTTGTACTGATTATTTATTTTGTCCTCATCAAAAAACCAATCTTTTCAAATGGTGTGATTTCTTGCCTGCTTTGTTTTTCCTTAGATGGCAGAATTATAATCTGTTTACCACCTGTGCACAACAGACCAAAGCACAGCATTTGTGGCCACAAATCCTTCCTGACATGAATACCACCAGTTCCAGTTTATCCTAACCTGCTTTGAAGGAACTAGGTTGAGCTGCAAACATCATTCAAAACACAGGATTTTGCTATTACTGTATTTTTTCCTTGATTTAACAAGTTTAACACAAGAGTAGTGAAATAATACCACTTGTCTCTTTGTCTTTAGTACATTTGTGAGGCTAACCTTTTCTGCTTTTTCCCTCATATGTATCAGAGAAGTGCTGTAATTCTGATATGAGAAAGTACATTAAAATATCTAGCTTTTCTGTGTACAGATGACCTTCTATTCAGCCAGACCCCTCCATTCTTCCCGTCATGCAGCCAGGAACTCTATTATTTCCCCAAAGGTCATATTCAAGTGGAACAAATACACCTGATATTTTCCACATTATTTGCATGTAATTTGCTTATGCCTAAACAGACTATGATTTTTTGCAGAGTACAAATCTAATTTAAATTTTCTGAACGATCACAGGGAAGTGATAACTGTGCTTTCTGAATTTTGACAGTACAAAATTTTCATTAGATGTTAGGAAAAACCATCAAATACGTGAGGAATGAAACATTGTCTAAATGCAAACTACAAGCAGGAAGTTTGTAAGTATAAAATATCAAGCATATTTTCTAAATTTAAGGTCATTCCTAACAAGAAGCTCTAGAAATACCTAATCCAATACTTACAATGAGAGAGTATGAAGGATGCATTATTTATTTTATTTTTTTTTGGGGGGGTGACCAGTTGTGGGGCCTGAACTCTGGGCCTGGGCACTGTCCCTCAGCTCTTCAGCTCAAGGCTAGTGCTCTACCATTGGAGCCACAGCGCCACCTCTAGCTTTTATTCTTTTTGCTTATGTGGTGCTGAGAAATTGAACCCAGGGCCTCATGCATGCAAGGCAAGCGCTCTACCATACCACTGAGCCACCTTCCCAGCCCAACATTACTTATTTTAATAAATCAGGCATATCTCTATAATGTAAACATACTGGGAAAATAATTCCTTTGGCTTAGGACATTGTAAGCTATTAAAAGCAAATAAACAGAGATAAAACAAATAGATAAGATAATGGTACTCTCAGCTCTCAGCCCATCAAACCCTAGTATAAATGAGTTTAAAAGGCTGTCTCCTAAAAGCAGAACAGGCAGGAGCTGCTTTGGAGAAAGAAGCTAGACTGGAAAGAAAAAGAAGGGACAAGAAGAGAAAGCTGAAGACAAGAACAAAGTTCCCTCACTCTCTGTGCTACGTCCAGTCAGCTGTAAATACAGCCAATACACTTAGACAATGCAGCATCGTGAATTTCAGGCTTTTAAAATTCATATTAATAGAGGTTGCCAGAGGGATGTGGTGAACAAAACAGGGAATACTGGACATTGGTACAGAAGATTTGCAGTTTTCTTTCCACTTGGACAAAAGATGGCTTGATAATATGTTGGGAATATCTGGTTGATACTTTTAAAAGTAAAACCTCCCCACACATATATCACCTGTTCTTTCTGTTCCCTAAATGGGCTGGGTTCCAAAGAAAACAATAATGAATACCTAAGATAGTTATGGCTCAGTATCAAGAGATTGCATTTTCTCCTTTATTTCAAGCTAGTCTCTCCCTCCAACATATATATTGTCTTGAAACACACCAAATGAAGGAGATTAAGAAAAAAAAATTTTTTTTGGTCATAGGGCCTGAACTCTGGGCCTTTGCGCTGTCCCTCAGCTCCTCAACTCAAGGCTAGTGGTCTACCACTTGAGCTAAGCTCCACTTGGGCTTTTTCTGCTTCTGTGGTGCTGAGGAATTGAACCCAGGCCTCCTGCATGCAAGGCAAGTGCTCTACCCCTGAGTCACCTTCCCAGTCCCAAGATTAAGAATTTAACCAGAGTGTGACCTGAGAGAAAGCAGTGAAGAAAGCAGAAAGACAGACAAAGCATCACTATCAAAGTCCAAGTTTCAAGACCAATGTACTAATCAAGTGTCTCTGGAAAGTTAGTGCTAGTATAAAGAAACATACAGAAACCATGGTAGTGATCTCAGATACAGGTGATCATGCAATGGTGCCTTGCAGGCAGAGATACGAAATTAAGAAACCCAGGAACACCCTCATCTGTAGAAAGTTGCTTCCTGAAAAGTCAAACCTGTGAGATTCACTGGAGGTGTTTTGCCAGCTCTCATGAAGCCCATGTTCATAGCTCACATCCTGGAGATCCTCTTCATTCACCCCGACCCTAGCTGAATTATTTACTTTATCAAACATGATGCATCACTTTCATTTCTCTGTGCCTGAAACACTCTGCCTCACCAAATTTCACTTTCTAAATCCAACTTGTACATTAAGATGCAATGCAGATGCCATCTCCATAAATCTGAATCACACCAGTGATAAGCTCTTCTACCATGAATTTTTATGTACTAGTCATTTTATAATATATTGTTTCTAGCTTCTTAGTCATTATATATTTTTTTAACATTGCTATTATTTGAGGACAAATTGTGCATATTAAGTGGGCCAGAGTATTAAACATAAGACCTGTCAATAAATATTTGTCAAATGAATATATGAATGCAGGAATGAATCATCAGAAGAGTTTAAGGAACAAAATGTAGAGTAAGGAACAGGAAGCAAAGTTGAAATGGCCTTTAAAAAATTAAAGAGATTTTATTTACAGACTATATATGGCAAATCCAGAAGTTATCTTATCAGTTGTGGCATTTTATTGGAAGAATTTAAGCTATACTGAATACATATTTGACCAATCACTGTAATATTGCAGTTATCTGACTTACCCTTGTGTGTATACTCTATGCCATCATGAGAAACACATAGAACTCAGAAAAACATAGAGATATAGCCCCTCCCTCTATTTCTGGGATGCTAAGGAGTATAGTTCACCCAGCAGGTCAGATGCTGACGAAGCGCCATAATTTAGATTTCCTGAATTGAACTCAAGAGCTATATTTACTCAAGCTTCCTCCTGGTAAATCTATCTTCTCTGATGTCTGAAAATATTCAACCATATTCTGATGAACTACAAAAAGTTAAATAATGTGTGTATTCCTTTGAGTGGTATACTGAATCATTGCTCATCCTGAGTAAAATGCGGCAAATGATTTCTTCTGACTGATGATCAATACTGCTATTTATTCATGCCCAGAGCCTAGTCAGGAGGTATTCATTTTCATTAGCATTGAAGGCTTATTAACATTGTATTTCAACTTTGTATGTTGATCCCAGGAATCCTCTTCTCTTAATTCTTTTTCCTTTATCCTAGGAGGAAAGTTTTACCTCTTGTAAAAAAAATCTTGTAAAGTGAAGCATTTACTTTATTGAGCATTCATTTTATTGAGCATTGAGATAGAATTATCTTCATTATTATGCATATCCTGTAAAAAATCCATCAAGAGGTGTTATATGCAAACTGTTTGCGTATCAACATAGTTTCAGGTACTTTTTTTTTTATCGGTTGTGGGGGCTGAACTCTGGGCCTGGGCGCTGTCCCACAGCTCTTCAGCTCAAGGAGATCACCCTACCACTTGAACCATATACCCCACTTAGGCTTTTTTTTTTTTTTTTTTTTGCTTATGTGGTGCTGAGGAATCTAACCCAGGGCCTCTTGCATGCAAAGCAAGCAATCTACCACTGAGCCAACTTCTCAGAGAAACAGACTCCTGATCTCCACTGGAGATATCAAAATCAGAATGTATCTTCTCATCATCCTGGGAATCTTATTCCCAAAATCTTGTGATGAATGGTTATAATTGGAATTCTTACATCTAATCCCAGATATTTCTTAACGAAATCTGGCTTACATAAAAGAAATGCAAATCAAAATAACATTGAGATACCACCTCACTCCAGTTAGAATGGCAAAAATCAAGAACTCTAACAACAACAGATGCTGGAGGGGATGTGGACAGAAGGGAACCTTACTTCATTGTTGGTGGGAATGTAAACTTGTTCAACCACTTTGGAAAGCAGTATAGAGGTTCCTCAAAAGACTTCACATAGAGCTCCCCTATGATCCAGCAATCCCACTTTTGGACATTTACCCAAATGCTTACAAACAAGACCACACTAAAGCTACCAGCACAACTATGTTTATTGCAGCATTATTTACCATTGGTAAGATATGGAACCAACCCAGATGCCCCTCAGAAGATGAATGGATCAAGAAAATGTGGTATATATACACAATGGAATTCTATGCCTCCATCAGAAAGCATGATATTGCCCCATTTGTTAGGAAATTGAAAAACTTGGAAAAAATTATATTAAGTGAAGTAAGCCAGGCCCAAAGAAACATAGGTCCCATGGTTTCCCTTATTTGCAATATCTAGTATATGTATGAGTCAAGCGGAAAAGGTCAGATAATGTGATGTTAGGAAAATGAACCCTTAGATATGTATTTAAATGTTTTTTCTTTCATGCATTTGTTTCTAATGCATTTATAAGATTATCTCTTTGTTGCTTTGTATGTCCCTCCCCCACAGTATAATCCCTGCTTTCACTATATTTGATGTCAGTATAACTTGTAGAGGAGATGGGGAAAAACAAGTCGTTTAAGGATACAGGTGGACCTGTTGCAACAATGAGAAGTACAAGTTGTCATGTCGAAAACGAGCTTTACAACGTTGGTGGGGGGGGGAGGATTGGGTGGGGGGGTGGGGGGGAGGCTGGGAAGGGATGTGAAGGGTAAACAAAGGAGGAGGCTGCAATGCTTGATAAGAGATGTACGCATTATCCTGCCCGTGTAATTGTAACCCCTCTGTACAGTATGTTCACAAAAAATAAATAAATAAAATTTAAAAAAATAAAAAAAGAAATCTGGCTTATTAGCCAGGTACTTTGGGGACTCACACCTATAATCCTAGCTCCTCAGGAGGCTGAGATCTGAGGATTGTAGTTCACAGCCAGCCCAGGAAGAAAAGTCTCGTGAGACTCTCCGATTAACCACCACCAACAACCCCTAAAAAACAAAAACTAGAAGTGGCACTGTGGCACAAGAGGTAAGAGTACTAACCTTGGGCACAAAGAGTTTCATGGACAGTGCCCATGCCCTGAGTTCAAGCCCCACCGCTGACAAAAGAAATCTGGTTGCATGATCAACCAGTGTCTGCACAGATTTTGCTCCTTGCTCTAGAGGATATTGTTTCTATGGCTGTGTTCCGTTTAGGCCTTGAACTCTGATATATGTCTCTCCCCAGGTTCCCAAGCAACACTACTTTAACCCCATTGCCCATTCCACTGCTCACTGTTCCTCAATAACGCAGACACAGCCATGTGTCCCGCTGAAGGTGATCAAGCATCCCTACTCCCAGGACTCACCCAGATCTGTCCAATGGCTTGATGTCCATCCTATTACTTTCTGTTTTCTTACTCCCATGCTTCTATTCTGGTTCCTAATGATTGACTGCCTTTGAAACTTCCCCTGCCTCTGAATCTCAACTATCAGATTTTTAAAAAGGAAATAATGTTGATATCAATGCAATGATTGGGACACCTACCAGCTGGACAAACTCCTATAAGGGAGACTGGGAGAAAACAAAAACAATAAATAGATCAGGTGGGCTGAATGAACTGATATAAACCAGGATCCAACCTGAAATGATCCTGATGTTTCTCAAAGAAAATGGCTACCCTGTGTCAGTCACAAAGTTCTTAACACTGTGTCATATAATTCAGGATGCATTTCCAAGTTACATTATGAAATTGGAATTCTTGGATACCACTAAATAAAAGTCTCACCTTTTATAATTGCTCTCCACACATTTACCCTCTCAGAAGTCCCATGACCTTTCTGTCTAATCATAGAGACACATGGAACAGGGCTGCAGCAGAGGTCAGGAGAATGATACTGACCCATCTAATGGGCTTTCCCTACTCTGAGCAGTTTTATTAAATTATATATGAAATATAGTCAGATACATACAAAGTCTCTTTGGCCTATGAGGCAAAATAAATCTACTTTACTGGTTAGAATATCATACAATATCACTGAAAAGAATTCACAAAAAGGGATATGAAGCAAACTCAGTTGAAATTAATTTGCTATTTCTGCATCATATATCACCTTGATCAGAAAAAAAAAAACTAAGTATGTTCCACATGAAAGGTGGATGTGATAAGGTAAAAAGATCTCAATTCTAAAAGTAATAAGGCTGGATTTTTTTTAAAGTTACAGGGCTTGAACTCAGGCCTAGGCACTGTCCCTGAGTCTCTTTGTGCTCAAGGATAGTGCTCTGCACTAGACCTACAGTGCCACTCCCAGTTTTTAAGTGGCTAATTGGGGCTGAGTCTTATGGAGCCTTTTCTGCCAGGGCTGGAATGGAACCATGGCCCTTAGATCGCAGCCTTCTGAGTACCTAGGATTACAGGCCACTGGTGCCCCGCTAGAGCTGGATTTGTTTTTTTGGCAGGAGGCGGGAGGGGGGGGGTTCAGTGGTGGAGCTTGAATCTGGGCCTGGGCGCTGTCCCTCTACCTCTTTGTGCCACAGTGCCACTTCCAATTTTCTGGTGGTTAATTGGAGATAAGAGTTTCATGGGGACTGGGAAGGTGGCTCAGTGGTAGAGCACTTGCCTTGCATGCCTGAGGCCCTGGGTTCAATTCCTCAGCACCACATAAGCAAAAAGAAAAAAAAAGAGTTTCATGGACTTTCCTGCTCAGTCTGGCTTTGAAGCACAATCCTCCAATCTCAGTCTCCTGAGTTGCTACAGAGCATGAGCCACTGGCACCCGTCAAGGGCTAGATTTTTATTATTACATAGCTCTGAAACTAAATGACTTGAAAAGGCCCCTTTATTCTCCCATCGATATCTATTCATTACACTACCTCATATAAAAGGATTACACAGGTAAGCAAAATCTCTGAGATGAGCACTGTTCTGGACATTGACACCAGCTTTGCTACTCACCATCTGCATAGATCCTGGTCATTCCCTTTCCCTTTCCAAACCTGTGTGCTTATCTGTAAAATAAGAAAGGGATCTGGATATTCTCTCAGGGCTGTCCTAGTTGCAGTATTCAGGTTTCTGTTAGCCTCAGATCACAGCGATCCATACCCAGCACTAACATTCTGTTAATAGACACTTCCCTCGTGGATTGTGTGGGAGCTCTTTTAGTACTTCTCTGCCTACAAAAGATGCTGATAGAAGATATTTTCAACAGAAGTTACCTCATTAGTACTGACAGCACTAGGTGTTAACTTCCTATCACTAAATTTTTGGTGATCCTTTATATTATAAGAATTCTTCATTTGTTGCATATTAATTTAATTTTTTTTTCTTCAGGTGGATTGATAAAGTATCTTTTTTTAAAAAAATATCTATAACATTGTCCTACTTATACTAGAAACATATTTTTGGTATGGATTAATTTTTAAATGCATTTCTGTTGCCAAATTTTTACCTGAATAACTGAGTATAGTGCCTAGTATTTATTCTTGAATCATTTGGGAATGATCAAGACGACATAAGATTTGTTTTATATAGTACAATCTATGGTCTTGGATTACATAGCTTGGAGGTATGCATTCAGTATCTCCTTTTGTTTTTGTTCAGCACTAGAATTAAATGTGGGACTTCATGCTTGCTAAGCAAGTACTGTAACAAGGAATCATGCCTCTAATTCATCTCTGCTGTTGTAGTTGTCTGTCATCTTAAAATAATGCCTTACTCTATAAATTAGGGTGGTCTGGAACTCTCTTTTGAAACCCAAACTAGCCTCAACTTAGTGATTCCAAATGCCGGGCTTTCCATGTCTTTTTAGCCTCAGTTGTAGCTGTGCTTTTACCTGGTGTTATATACCTTAGTCTCTTGCACTGTCTATGCTTTCTGAATAGTTTATGCTCTTCCCTTTATCTGAAGCCTGCCATCTCTGTCATCTCCTTGTAAATAGCCTACTTGACTAAAAGAGATCCAAAAGGAACCTCATTAGCAAAGGGAAATGAAAATTGAAGGAAGAGACTTCAGCATAGGTAAAATAAATGTATTACAAGGGACCAAGGCATTTCTGTTATGTAACAACTCCAAATAAACAAAATGAAAACAAGATAAAGAGGACATTCTCTTCACTGTGAGTCTTTGATGTGCAAACCACATACCTGAACAAGTGGAGTGAGCATAGAGTTACAATGGCTGAAGCAGCAACCCTGCAAAGCACAAAGTGACCTATTACTCAGGAGGGGCTCCATAGGATCAACTAGGGCCTGTGACTTAGCTGGGCATAATTACAGAGAGAGTAATAAGAAATGTTAGTGGTCTCAGGACATGGATGTCCATAGGTGCAATCAACTCCAATTCAGACTGCAACAACCAAAGGAAGATGCAATGTGACTGGATAAAAACACTGGAGAAGCCAAGAGATTATGTAGAGACCTAGGGACTCTGTATAGGCCAAGAGGCTAAAGAGAGAGAGACAGGGGAGGGTATAGTAAAGAAGCAAAAGTTCAAAGTCTGGGGTTCAAAGCAGAATACAGGAAAAGGAAAAACTTCTTCACTCTGTAAAAAAATGTGAACTTATAGACTGGCAATTGGGTCAGGCATCCAGTAATAGGGTTTATTGAGCTTATATCATTATAACCTTCTTCCACAGATGAGTCTTACAGATGCTAGAGCTACTAAACAATTCTAAGAAACAGGAAATCACCCTCTGAAGGGAGTATCTGAACTAAGGATGCAATCTTCATGCATTCAACGGATTATCTCAAAATAACTCATGTAATCCTCTCCAGTTCTTCATTTTCATTATCCATATAATATCGAAATGTTTATATTTCCAGTGCTCATGAATATATATATATATACTCATATATATATATATGCATTGTGGACTAATTCTTTGGACAACTACTTAAAAGTATGATATGTTTACTCGCATGTCTAACATTTGGATTGAGTACATTGTATTCTAGATTTAACATAAACCTTAATTAATTTATAGCCTTGGAAAAAGCATGTTTTTTTCATATTACTAAGAATTGTCTTTTTCACAGCTATCTTATCTGCTGTTTTCTTGTCCTAACTTAAATACATTAGCGTTTTCTTTAAATATAGGGCCTTGTTACTTTGAAAGCCAAAGATAGGGAAAAGCTTTATCTTTTTCTCTTCTCATTTTACCATTATGGGATGGGCTCCAGATGGGCTAGAGCTTTTGTCAGACTTCACATTCTAAAACCTTGCTCATCTGGTTATGTGTCATCATAGATCCCCTTTGCCTCTCTGGGGAATTTTTGTGTCTGTTGTTGGCATCTGTCCTCTGATTTTTCTCTGTAAATGTCTTAAGAAATAAGGCACTTAATGTCGGCTGTTCCTACTAACAAAATGGCACTTTCTCTTTGGGCTGTCATTTCTTTCTCTCTTTTTTTTTGTTTTTTGTTTGTTTGTTTGTTTGTTTTTGTTTGTTTTTTTTGTCTTCCACGAGGCTTGAACTCGGGGCTTGGGCACTATCCCTATACTCTTCAACTCAAGGAGAGTGCTCTATCGCTTGAGCCACACACCAATTCCAGTTTTCTAGTGGTTTATTGGAGGAAAGAGTCTCACAGACTTTTCACCCGGACTGACTTTGAACCATGATCCTCAGATCTCAGCCGCCTGAGCAGCTAGTATTACATGTGTGAGCCATCGGTGCCCGGCTTGTCATTTCTTAAATGTACTGCTAAATACCCTACCATTAAAAACCTATGCAGTTTCTGTGTTTACACTCTGATAACCTTCTAGTTAAATGAAACTCAACTAACATATTTGCTCACTAATGTGCCAGGAATCTCATTATAAGCATAACTTTATTTTTTTATCTTTTAATTTTTCCCAAGTTCTGTCAACTTAGTTAAATGTAGCACAGGTAAATTCTTCAAAAAGTATCTTTTATAGTTGTTCTCCTAATTTTCTTAGGTCTCAGTCCCATATTTGGAAGAAATAAAGTACTTCTATAAACCAACTTTACTCACTATGGTTAAGACAACTCTGATAGATCATACAAGACATAATTGATGCCTACTTTCAACTTGTACCTCTCTTTCAAAGACTACAAGTTAAATTAAGGTCTTACAATAAATAAAATGTAAAGACCAGATATTTCCTCAGCAATGGACATTTGAACCCGGAATAGCATGTCTGTGTTAACTTATGTACTTCAGAGTAAATTAATATATATATATATATATATATATTTGGTAAAGAAACCTGTTCTCCTTAATCACTTTGGTTGCTTTTTCTAATTCTGGACAAATAATGTTTGAAAAAAAGTAAAAGAAAGTAAACAACAATAACAACAAAAGAAAAACAGTATAAAACCATCAGTTTTATGGGTCCCAGTCAGTATGCTTTCTCTTTGTTCATTAAGTCAAGTATATTGAAGTGTCAGCCAAACTTAAACTGTTATTTCTTTACCTGGTTAAGTTAATAGGTCATTAGGATTAAGATACATACAAAGGAAGCAAAGTTCTATATAAAAATAAATAGTACGTCTTAAGTCATGAACTATTGTTTCTTTTTTTAGCTATATATAAATATATGAAATTTTCTTTAGCTGTACATTTCCCTGTACATACACTTTACTAGACAGTGATGTTTTAAACAAATATAGTCCAATAACATATAAATAAACAATATATAAACTTTCAGTCCCAAAGTTTTTTTTCCTAACATTTCCTAACATTTTTCCCCACCTAAAAGAAAAAAAGTTGAGCATTGATTTGGGGCTCTCAGGAGAAAAATTATGCTAATGCTTTCAGTTTACCAAAGCTCCCTTTATCTCCCACAAGTCAACTTCCGTACAAATCTCCAGAATTCTTTGCTCTGATAGAATGTTTCAAACCAAATTAAAGTACTCCTTAAAAACCACTTCCATTATTATATACAATAGATAGTTCCAATAACATGTATCTTGGGATTTTGGACTTGTAACCCTTTTTGGTTGTTCAACTGACAATTCTCTGCAATGTTCTGTATTTTGTATAGATGCAACAGCTTTGAAATGGTAATACCCGATTTAAAAATGCAATTACAAAACTACCATATCTGTGGTAACTGATCATGATCAAATTGTTCAGAGAAACAGCCAAGATTCTGTCCATCATTTTAAAAATGTAGCCCTAGAGCTTTGTTAGTAACATGGTCATACCAGGTTATCGCAGCATATTCCCCATAGCTAAGATATGGAACCATCCCAGATGCCCCTCAGTAGATGAATGGATCAAGAAAATGTGAGATATAGATATATGTAGATATAGATACACACACATACACACACACACACACACACAATGGAATTATACACTTCTAGCAGAAAGAATGACACCACCCATTTGTAAGGAAATGGAGAGTTGGGAAAAGTCATGCTAAGTGAAATAAGCCAGACCCAAAGAAACATAGGTCCCATGGTTTCCCCTATTTGTAATAATGAGTATATATCTAGGATAATCTTAGCAGATGAGCAGAACAGCTCAATAGCTATGTACATGTGACCATATAAGATGATGGTAAGTGAAATGAGCTCCAAGACATAGACATGAGGTTTTTCTTCATTGTTGTTCTTTTTAATGCTTCTTTTGTTTGTTTCTTTTGTGTGTTCCTGGGTATTGTACATACATTTATCTGAATTAGGGAAGTGAAGGGGAACAACAAAATGGTGAGACAAAGGACAAGGGGGGAACCATGCAACAGCAATATTCACAAGACAGTATATTGGAAATGACCTGTACAGCTTGGGGGAAGGGTACTGGGGAGAAGGAAAGGAGGAGAAAAACGAGGGAAAGGGTAACAAGTCTGATAAGAAATGTACTTAATACCTTACTTATGTAACTGTAACACCTCTGTACATCACCTTGACAATAAATAAATTAAATAAATAAATGATTTTTTAAAAAAACTTGATAATTAGATGTAGCTGAAATTAAACAGATAAGACAATAACTGGCAAAAACTACAAACCAATGGCAATGTTTGACCTTGTCAAGAGTTGAATTGATTGGCTGTTGGGAGCTATTTGAACATTATAAATGATGAAAAAGAGCCAGGATTTTCTATACCAAGCTTCCCCCTTTTAAGTTTCCTTTTTATTCACCCTCCATTCTCTGGAGAATCCACATTCAGACTTAACTTGTAGCACATGCATTGCCATCCCTTCAGCTACCCTAAGTCCTGCTTTCACACGTCACGCTCACTGTGCTATAAAACATGGGTCCAATAATTCTGCAATTATCAATGGAGGAAGAGAAGAGGTCATGTTCCATATTTTTATCATCCTAGTCCCTGGCACAATTCCTGTTATCCTTTACATGCCAATAATTGATTCTTAAGTGACGCAATGAATCATAAACATAAGGAAAAGAGCAAGAACGTGAAATTATGATCAGTAAAATATATGTAGTGCCCTATTGTCAAAGGAAATAAATGCAACTGCTATGTAGTAGTGGGTAGCCAAAATTCATATTTATTAGCTTAGTTAGAGCTTGTAGGTAAAGAATCTAAAACCCTGGGCTGGGAAGGTGGCTCAGTGGTAGAGAGCTTGCCTTGCAAGCCTGAGGCCCTGGGTTCAATTCCTCAGCACCACATAAGCAAAAAGAAAAAAAAGCTGGAAGTGGCGCTGTGGCTCAAGTGGTAGAGCACTAGCCTTGAGCTGAAGATCTGAGGGACACCGCTCAGACCCAGAGTTCAGGCCCCACGACCAGGCCCCCCCCCCAAAAAAAATCTAAAACCCAAGAATGTAAGTTACTTACTCAACCTAACAAGAAATAAAGGGAAGAGCTAAAATTTGAGTCTAGGTCTCTCAGATTCCAGAGTTGCTATTCTCTCTCCTTCACATAAGACTGGAAAGATTTAGCCAACCACAGCTTTGCTCTATTTTAGGACTGATCCATGCACACCAAGTCCAAAGAACCCTGTCAATCCTGGTAGGAAAAAGTCAGGGGTGCTTTGTCACTACATACTTAGCTTAGAAAAATCACAGATTTCATCTGGAGCTGCCAAGATGGGGCATACAACAACCCCCTTGAAATTCTGGCTTCAGTTTCTAGGCCAACTGTTCCTGATGAGTGTTCATACTTCATCAGAGTGATGTATGGAATCTCATTAGTTGCATCCCCCCTGTGCTAGGCCTCCAGAGAGCATCATTTACTCTTTGGTGCATGCTGCTAGCTATCAGCGTGGTTCACCTAAAATTGACAAGAACCTTCTTCATTAACACAGCTACAATCCAACCCCTCTGACAATATGACCATACTCTGCAAGTTAATCTGCTGATCAGCTTCTCCCAGGCTTCTTATATCTAGTTTTTATACATGCTTGGAGCCTGAATCTCTTTAGAATAAGTTTACTTCCCTTTCTGTCTGCAGAGATCTTCTTGCCAAGCCTGACTGTTAGCAGGTCTCCATCTGAATAAACCCATGTTTCTTATTTAATAGACATCAATTTTAAAAGAATGTAATATCAAAAAGCTAATGTGTAATGTTTTTCTTAATGGTTGTTCTTATTTGGAAAAATCATTTTAAAAAGTCACAGACACCAGGCACCAGTGGCTCATGCCTGTAATCCTAGCTACTTAGGTGGCTGTGATCTGAGGATCAGGGTTCAAAGCCAGGCCAGGAAAGGAAAGACCATGAGACTCTTATCTGCAATTAACTACCAGAAAACCAGAGGTGGAGCTGTAGCTCAAGTGGTAGAGCTCTCATCTTGAGCTGAAGAGCTCAGGGACAGCACCCAGGCAAGAGTTCAAGCCCCACAACCAAAAAGAAAAAAAAAAGTCACAGGTGCCCCCAATACTCTTTCTTTTGCAAATACAAATAGATGATATAGCCTGACTTTGTTTATAAGCTCATTTTCCGAACAGCACTCCTTTTAAACTTGTTTGCAATCAAGAATAAATCATAAAACACTGGTGATAATGACCTCCTTATTTTAGATCCAACTAATGAGCCTTTCCTAGTCTTTGACATATTCAATGTTTACTCAATGTTGACCATGAAAAAAATCTGGTTAAGATTATCAAATGCAATTGTTTGCAAGTAGCACTCTCTTCCTGTGCCTACTTCTATTACTAATGATAATAATAAAGGCACCTAATAAATATTGAACAGAGTTTTCCAGACTGTTGTGATCCCTTCCATGTATTATCTCAGATAACTCTTATACAGGTATATAAATAAACACGTGCTACACTGCACAAAACTATTATCCCAAATTTAGATGAGAAAACAGGAAGAAGGAAGTACTTTGGTAGGTATCCCATCTGAGGTCATCTCCATACTCATCTGTTAATAAATTTAGAATAAGAATCATAACACTTAACTCCTGAATCCTAGTTCTTAGCCTTCTGGCCATATCTCTAATTCAAGTAACATCATACACTTCACCAACAATCACCTAGCTTTATCTACACTTGAATTCTTAAGTACATATCTAAAATATTATTTCTCTATCAGGATTTCTGATTTAGAAAAATCATACACTGACAAGCCTCATGTAATTGTATCTGAGAATTCAAGAAATATTCTCAAGATTCATTTTGTTTGAATGTATGTAACTTAATAGAAACCATTCATGGTAATAGTGTTTTTTAGGATTTTTTTGGCTGTCTCTTTCAAATATATTTTGCTTTTATTCATCACATTTTCCATAACCATTTTATATTCCCTGTTTAGACTTAAAATAATTATATTCAAATTGGTTAGTAGTCTTTGACATGGCATCTGAAACTAGAGCCGTAATGCCTACTATTTATTCAGTATTCATTATGTGTCAGCAACTGTGCTAAGACATCTGCCAGATATTGTCGCACTGTGGCACATTTTGATAGGCAGAAATTATTTCAGTGTTCAGATGAGGATACATTAACTTGATTGAGGCAATCTTGGTGATAAATGATAAAATTCAAAACTAGGTTTATCTGACTCAAACTTCTCTTCCCTCTTCTATCCTTCTCCTTCCTTTTCCAGCACACAAAAGAAAGAACAAGAGGCCAAGATTGGGAAAATTAATGAGGAAAATGTGGCAGAGGAGACTGGGGGACAAGAAATGGCCGTTAAAAAAACAAAATTATCCATATTGAAAAGGGAGAGAGGACCCCTTATTGGGAACCACAGCAGTTGGTATACAGTACTGGTATGAACTGAAACCATATTTATGTCATCCCTATGAAATAATGGCCTCATATTTCATTCTCATTTTTTTTCATTTTTTCAAAATGCACACCTTTTGTGTTAATTACTTCAACCATCACAGCAGTTCAGCTACAAAGAAGTTAGAAAGCAATAGGATAATCTTTGATTTCTTTCTCAAGTTTTTCAGGGCATTAAGAGAATGTTCATATTTATTGTTTCACAAATCCTTAAACACCCTTTTTAGAAGTGATTAAAGAATTAAGACTTGCATAACTCTGTGACACAACCAGTACCAGACTCACTCACAGGAATGTCTTTCTGAGCCAAACTTACCTAAGACATCAAAAGTATTCAAAACAAGACCTAAAATGACCTGGAAACCATCACAGAATCACTCTCCCACTGAACAAACAGCTTCATTAAGACAACTCCAGCAATATAAATAACCATTCTGTTTTTAAAAGACCTTAATGGGAAGTAATTATAGCACCTTCCACATTAGCTCATTGCAGCATTCTGAAATGTTTCTCACACAAACTGTGGGAAAACAGCCATGTTTTCATTCTTTCTGGAAAACATATGAAAGAGAAAAAAAAGAGTGTTCCTGAAACAAAATTTTATACCAGCAATCAAAAAGTGATTTTAGAATGGTTAAGCACATATCTGTCCAAGAAAGCTTCAATGGACAAAGATAGCTGGGTGCTTAATACAGGAAAATCTTTAGTCAAACATATGGTCTTCTCCACAGGATACTATTTTCTATAATAATGTTCCCAATCTCATTCTCTTCCACATAAAAATAAAACTGTTCATTTAGCAACACCAGTATGCATAGTGTATATAATTTATTTAACATATTTGTCTGTATAAATTCTTACCATAGGAGATCTGAAAATGTTCTAAATCTACTACAGAAAAATGGTACATATCTGTGGTCTATCCAATTTAGGGAAATTTTTGAGTGACTTTTTGTTAAAGAATTTGATAGTTTATCTGGATGGCAGCTTAACTGGATTGGGAGATTAGTAAAGCATCTTTCTGTGTGTGTCTTTGAGGATATTTCCAAAGGAAACCAGAATGTGGACAGCAATTGAGTGAGAAAGATTCATGCTGAATATGGATGACATCACCCAGTAGGATGGAGCCTGGATAAAATGAGCAAGCGCTCCTCTTCTCTTCTCTTCTCTTCTCTCCTCTTCTCTTCTCTTCTCTTCTCTTCTCTTCTCTTCTCTTCTCTCCTCTCCTCTCCTCTCCCCTCCCTTCCCTTCCCCTCCCCTCCCCTCCTCTCTTCTCATCTCTTCTCTTCTCTCTCCCCTTCCTTCCTCTCCTCTCCCTTTCCCTCCTCTCCCCTCCTTTCCCCTCTTCCCTCCCTTCTCCTCCCTTCCCTTCCTCTTTCCTCCCCTCCCATCCCCTCTCCAGTCCACCATGAAATGTGTCACATTGCTTCACCTCAAGTCACCAGTCATAATTGCTATCTTATCATGCATGGTTCCAAGAGCCAAAGAGCTTAGTGATCATGGACTGAAACCTCTGAAACTGTGACACAAAAT
Source organism: Dipodomys ordii (assembly GCF_000151885.1). NCBI lineage: Eukaryota > Metazoa > Chordata > Mammalia > Rodentia > Heteromyidae > Dipodomys > Dipodomys ordii. Next base: position 14,793,585 of record NW_012267264.1, read on the forward strand.
GAATACTTTCTCTATAAAGTAGTTTCCTTGGGCATTTGTCACAGCAATAAAAAGTGATTAACACAAGGCCTGATGATGATTCAGAGACCATGTGGATATGAATAGGTCACATCTCAGACAGATCAGCCAGTAGCTTATTACACCTGAGGAACTGTGTATGATCTCAATGATTCAAGAACATGATCCCACAGTGGGGTACATAGTGAAAACACTTATGGGCTAGGAATCCACAGAGAAGCAGGATGAAAATGCCCCATACCAAATATTTTTAGGTAGAAAAAGGAAACGTTTGTGATACAGTCACCACAAGAGTAAAGAAGGTGAAGCAGGCTTTTAATATTTTAAAATGTTGTGTATCTGACCCAGTTTTGACATTAATTTCCACCTAAAAATTAATTTCCCCCCCCAAAAAAAAGAGATGGCAATAGAAGTTACAAATTTCACTAAGACAGTGGGAAATAAATTTTAGTGAAATTAAATGGAAAGGAGAGTATGGGTGTCCTGCACGTTTGCACAAAAGATGCAAACAAATTTTTCAAAGTCTAAGGGAGATTACATTTGGGGCAGGTGATTCAGTAGGTAGTTTACACCATCAAAGGAAATTTAGAAGCACAAACAGTCAGGAATTTGTGTTAGATGAGCTCAATTTTTTAAATATCAGCTTAGGTAAATCCAGGGCTTTCAGCTTCTGCTTTTTTAGCTAGAAGTAGGAAGAAGAAAGGAGGAGGAGGAAGAAGTGAAGGAGAAGGAGGAGAAGGAAAGTGAGAAAGAAAAATGAGGAACAAGAGGAAAAGGAGAAGGATGAAGAATAGGAGGAAGAGGAAGGAAGGGGGAAGAAATCAAGAAAAAAATTAATTTACAGTAGCATAATAGTAATAACATAGTATTATATAAATGGTCATACAACTTTGTGAAATATACAGATTCAATTCAATCTCTATCACTATATCATATCATTCCTAAAATTCTATAAAAGCACAAATTGCCAAAACAATCTTTCAAACAAGATTAGAGATTGTATTACCTCTTGTCAAGATACATTTCAAACTTCAGTAATAAATAAATCAGGTACTAACAGATAAATATACATATAGGAATAAAAGAATAGAAATTGTATCAGAAATAATGTATTCATGGTCAAATGGTTTTCAATAAACATGAAGAAAACACAGTAAGGATAGGACCATCTCTTCAAGATATAGTTTTGAAATTACTGAATATCTACATGTAAAATTATGAGATTAGACACATCTCTTAACATTATACAAAAATTAACTCCAAAGGTATTAAGATGTATTAAGACTTAGAAGAAAGCACAGGGTAAATCCCCATAATATTGTATTGGACATTGATTTTTTTGCCCAAAAGTATAGGTAACAAAGATGAAAATGAGACAACGTGGTTAATACCTATAATCTCAGTACCTGGGAGGATGAACTAGGAGGATGAAAGACAGACAGACAGACAGACAGACAGACAGACAGACAGACAGACAGATAGATTGATAGATAGATAGATAGATAGATAGATAGATAGATAGATAGATAGATAGATAGATAGATAGATAGATAGATAGATAGATAGATAGAAAAATACTAATGTTAACTAAATTAAAATATAACTTCCCCATGGTTCCTCAAGAGCCAGAGAGAATCATAATTTGAGTGGGAGATCTCATGTCAACTAATAAAAAGCTGGACACAGTAGTGCCAAAAATTCTAGCCCAGTACCAAGATTGGTTGGAGTATGGGGGTGGAGAAGAGCTGTATTCATGAAGTAAAACCATTAAATATTAGATTTATATATTTATGTTTATAGCTCTGTTTTCACTGTATTTGATTTCCATGCCCTGCATCTTGTATATACACTTCTCTGATTTGGGGAGGGGAAGGGAAAAAACAAAATGCTTAAATAGGAAAACAAGTTGACCCTGTATGTACAAGATGTACAAGAAACTATGTTGAAAATGAACTTTACAATTTAGGGGGGCGGGGGAAAGGAGGGCTTAGTTGTGGAGGTAAGAGGGAAAGGATGGTAGGGGAAAAACAAAGGAGAAGGTAACAATGCTTGATAGGAAATGTACTTATTACCTCGCTCATGTAATTGTAACCCTTCTGTATAGTATTTTTTACAATAAAAACATATTTTAAAAAATTATATATATATATACCTATATTTATAAATCAGGCTCTTCAACTTACTTCAATTTGAGAAAGCAAATGTTGCCCTGCCCCGCTGGCTATTCAAATAATTAACACACCTCTTAAGGTTTTCCATAAATTAGAACATTGGAATTCACTTTACCAGTTTCATGAGTCCCTTTATGCTTTGGCAACAGAGAAGACCTGGAACAAATTTAAGTGGGTTGTGCAGCTTTAAAATGGCATGGTCTGTAACTAAAACAGACTAGCTGCTATTTGCCTGCTCTGCCACATACAAGCAGCTAGTTGTAGGTGAAAAGGTCACAGAAGTTTTATTTTAGCCAAAAGAGAGCTCAAATTGATCTACATTGAAGCTACACAGAAAACAAATATGTGAATCCCACATATTTTAAAACAAGAGAAAGTGATAGGACTCATGATGGAAATGCTAAATGCATGTTCTTCTTAAAGGATTTCATTTTTTTACTTGATGGGTTTGTACATGCCACTTGGACCATATCTACCCTCCTTTTGCTTTTAGTTCCTTTTCCAGATAGCATCTGCCCCTGGTTGACCTGGGACGACAGTTTTCATACCTCCAGCTCAGAGATAACTGGAACCACGGAGCCTATTTCACTATGCCTGGGGTGTTTTGGAAATGTTTTGCTGTTATCCTTCAGCCTTTATATCCACAGTGGCTGGGAGTACATACATATGCAACTACACTCAGCCCTTCCTAAATGATTTTAAAACTAAAAATATGTAAATCATGAAGGCCAAACCAACAAATGAAGAGAGGAAAGATTCAGCCAAAACTCATCAAGGGGAACCATGATGAACACTTCTTATTAACTCCATGAATGCATCCATGTCCCAATTTGTAATCTTGGCTTTCTGTGAGAATGCATCTTGATATGCTTTGACCTTCTCAAATACCAAGTCTAGTATTCTGTCTCTTAACATGCCTTAACATTATGCTTATATCAGCTCAACATACTTCACCTATGCATATTTAAAAACAGATAATACAGATGGTATTTAGAAATGTCTTCTCTCATAAAAACCATATTTACAAACTTTTAGGCAATAACACTGATAGTAATACAAATATGACCTACAATGTTGACCCTGAAGTTTGACAGTCATGGTTTAATTCCTGGCTCTGGTGTTAAGAGCTATCTGACTTCTTGCCAGTAACTTCACTCAGTGATTTTGTCATTTGCAAAGTGTAATATAATAATGCCTCTTACCCCAGAGTGATGAAAAATTTTTAAATCTTTCTTTGTAAACTTACAGTCTATCTACATAAAGGTACAATTCCATTGAAATAAAATCAGATTTAGGTTTGAAGTTGTCACAGGACATTTTCTTCTCCTGGTTAGATATTTTGCATGAATAAGCACTAGTAACATAAGGCAAACTTATCTACAAACTTTGAAAGACTTTTCTGATAGTTAAAAATTGAATCAAATTCCAGACAACTGTCAATTTCTTTCGTTTGCAATCATCACAAGGCATCAATATCATGTAGCATCAGGCACAAGTTTATTATAAGGCCGTATTGAGCCAAATGGAAGAAAATACAAGGGTGGTAAGACTATGTATCTCTTCTGGAGAAGTATATGTAAGTACATCATTACATTCAGAAACCATACTTTTTTTTAAGAAAAATGAAGCCCTGGGGCTTGACCTCATGGCCTGGGTGCTATCTCTCAGGTTCTTTTGCTCAAAGCTAGTGTTCTACCAATTTGAGTGACAGCTCCACTTTGGGGTCTTTTTGGTAGGTTAATGGAAATAAGCGCCTTACAGACTGTCCTGCCCAAGTGGCTCAGTGCCAGGTGCTCAAGTGCCCTCAGGTCTCAGTTTCCAGTTAGGATTGTAGGCATGAGCCAGCAGCGCTGGGAACTAAACATAGCATTAGACACTCATGAAAACATTTACAAGGTCTTGAACAATTTTTTCATTTTGGAAGCTCCCTGGAAAGTTTTCATATTTTCACTAACCTAAAACATCCTATTTTATGTTTACCGTTAAGTTAGTTGTCTATTTCCATAAAGTTTTACTGTGCTAGTAAGTTTACTTGTGCCAGTAAGTTATCTCTGTCAGCCACAGTTGATGTTTCATTATTTTTAAATAATCAAGATGAGAGCTTACCATCATTTAAGAAGGTAAAAAATAAACAGTAACTTATACTTGAAGAATTTTCATTTCAACTAATATCATTAAATATCATTAAAAATATCAAAAATATCATTAAAATTTGGGGGCAGTTAGCCAATACTTGAATTGAAGTCATCAATTCTATTTTTTTAATTCTACAAGTGCCTTTTAAATACCCCCCCCACTTATCTAGTAATCATGGATCTAAGTAGCTCTTATATCCAGTTAGACTGATTCTTTCAGTAAGTCTAGATTTGTTGTCACATTGATATTTAAAAATTAGTAGATGCAAGAGACAATTGTTTCAATATAGGTATTAATCAGAAAAAAAACAGATGCCTGCAATAACATATCCTCAGTTCCAATTGTCTTCGTCAATTTTTGGTATGCAGTGAAACTTTAAGTAACTGAAAGTTTCGATCTATATTTTAAAGATGAAACAACTGGAAAAGTGTACTGGGTTAAATGAAGATACTTCAATATTTTAGTTATTCTCATTTTGACTGCTTATTATTCAGACACGATTCAGAGGAAGCAATCATGCAGCTGTCGAGTGGCTTCTTAATCAAAAGATTACCTGAGGAAAAGATCATGCCATTTAAGGATATAGGTAATAATTTTAAGCCATATTTAAAATAAGGGAACCATGTATAAATTATGTCCTCCGATTTAAGTAATTGCTATTTCTCTTCATTTGTAAAATTAAGCTGGAAAAATTTTGATACACAGAAGACAGATTAGAAAAGCTATAATTCAAATGCTTAAACTTCATAACCAACCCTCAGTTGACGGTTATGTGGCATTGCAAAAAATGTTTGCCCATTTCCAAACCTATTATTGGAGGAGTTGTGTATCTTTTCTTTTTCTAGTAGTGCTACTTTAATGATGCATAAATATTCTACAGTCATTCTTGTGCCAAAGAAACTGACAATTGTTTATTTAAAACGATTTTTTGTTCCAGTGTGTGGCTTCACTGCTGTCCAATTCATTTCAAATTTACATTTTCCCTCTTCAGATGCCAAAAGTGACTTTTATATCTGAGCCTCATTCTCCTAAAAAAATGCAACAAGTTTGATGTTGTAATCTTTAAAAATCAATAGCTATTTAAGCACAGGAAAATCTATTTAATTTTGAGCAGTCACTGTATCAATTACATCCTATATTTCTGCTTAGTCTCTTTATAGAAGTTTTGCTTATGTGTTTGTGTAAACTAAAGGCAGGACTTTCATCATTCCCTGACTAATTCTGTAATTCTCAGACTGCTATTCAACCTTTTTAAGTCTGACTTTGCTTATCTACAGAGTAGTAACTATGATGAAAAATAATAAATAATGCTTCCTATCTGGAAGGAAAAAAATTAAGGATTGAAATGAGATGATGCACATGAAACATTTTCACAGTCTAGACACATAATATGATTCTCCACATAGTTTTGAGATTAACAGGATCATAATATTAGAAAGTTAAACAGATTTAAAGTTTTATGGCAAGATGATTGAGTCCTGCTGAGGTGGTTCCATGCAGAATTGTAACATTCCTACATGTTTCCAACGCCCACCACCACTGGCATGCCAGTATTTATTTGTCTCTGCATTGTGGAACAGCCCAAATCTCTTGTTCATTCATCCATTCACACATCCATACCATGAGGTGGTGAGTGCTGTGACAACTGAGACTCTCTGGCATGTTAGGCATCCTGAAGTAACTAACTGCACAAGATACAATAACTTGAATCAACTGAAAAACTATTTCAGTGCTTTTCTGAGTTATATTCAGCCACTTCTGTTAAAGAATATTTCCTTCTTATGACACTTTGTGAAAGTTTTGAAAAAAATAAAAGACTACAGCCATCTATTTTTTTCTAAATAAACTGTGTAAGTTCCTGTCCACTTCTTATAGTAGCACTCTAGTGCTTTTTAATTATGTTAGCCTTCAAAATGTCTGGGTTATCCTTCAGTTCTCCAAGTGTGACTTGAAATCATATCTACAAAAGGCTCCCTGTCATTTGGCTTCAACACAGGAAACGAATCCAGTTTCCAAGCTAACCATAGCATACTTTGCTCATTTAGCCAAGAGGAAAACAAATCCTCAGGCCAGCTTTCTTTTTACTATAATTTTGTAATTCAAGTATTAAGCATTCAAGTATTAAGGATCTGAAGCAAATCTTGCCTGACATAATTTATCAATTCTTTTAGACTTTCCAAGCAAACTTACTATACCTAAATAGTCTTATATTATTCAACTATTTACCTCAGACTGATTTTTATAATAATAAATCTCCATTATTATCTTCTTTTATCATAGGTATTCTAAATTAGTCTATCTTTATTTCTTACTGCAGTATAAACCTCAGGGATCAGAACTATATACATTATTACATAAAGGTCATGGACTTCTGTAACAGATTCAAGTCATTGTTACAAGCAACTAGTGGTATAAATACTAATGACCATTTTAATCACACTTGATAATACATAAACAAGGACATGGGTTTTTTGTAATATATGAGTGTGACCACATTAATCTACGTGCTTTTCAAACTCTCAGAATCAATGTATATCCAGCCATAAACATAAAGCAATGTTAATTTGGTACCTTACATTGCATATCATATTAAATTTATTATGGCTATAGTTACAAAGTACACTGAAGTCTTGAGCCAATTAGAACTCAAAAGAGCATCTCTACTTTTGTAAAAACAAAAATATTTAATTTATTTAATTAAAAGTGAGCTACGGAACGCTTTGCAAGCAAGAATTCACTTCATTAAAACAAACTAGCTGATATTTGGTAGCACCTATTATCATACAAAGTAAGGGGTTTTATCTCCTTCCCATATACATATAATCATGCTCACTCCCTTTATTGCTCTTTTTGTTCTCATTCCTCTTTATTCCCTTCCTCAGCCTTAATACTTCTTCTTGTTTTTTCATGATTTTTTTTTATTTTTAAAAATACGTGTTTTTATTATCTTTAGTTGTACAAAATGGTTACCATTCAAAAATTAGTTTATAAGTACAATGCATCTTGTTTGATTTCATCCCTTTCATCATTCTTCCCCTTCCCATCCAATCCAACTTCTCCCTTTTACCAGCAATACAGACTTAGTTCTTGGGGTATGAATTGATAGTAAAATATTAAACTGTAAAGGTATGTTTGATACAAAATTAAGAATTCTCATCTTTCTGTTTTCTTCAGAAACAGAAACATCACCCACTGCCATAGCCTAACAACACATGATTAATAGCATGTCTTAAACATGATACAGAGTTTATCATTCATTTCCCCCCCAAAGTTAGCTTTCATCATTATGGTAGTTAAGTGACATCCTTCAGTATTTAAAAGTAAGTGACAGCTTATTTCTTTATTCTGCCCTCAAACAATAAAGCTTCCCATCCATCTTTGCATCTCATATACCTTCACTGATTGCTATTTTGGTCTTAAAGTTACCATTTATGGCATTAGATGTTGACTTGGAAAAAATTATATTGAGTGAAGTAAGCCAAGCCCAAAGAAACATAGGTCCCATGGTTTCCCTTATTTGCAATATCTAGTATATGTATGAATCAAGCAGAAAAGGTCAGATAATGTGATGTTAGGAAAATGAACCCTTAGATATGTATTTTAATGTTTTTTTCTTTCATGCATTTGTTTCTAAAGCATTTATAAGATTATTTCTTTGTTGTTTTGTATGTCCCTCTCCCACAGTATAACCCCTGCTTTCATTATATTTGATGTCGGTATAATTTGTGGAGGAGATGGGGAAAAACAAGTCGTTTACGCATACAGGTGGACCTGTTGCAACAATGAGAAGTACAAGTTGGGCTACAATGCTTGATAAGAAATGTACTCATTATCTTGCCCATGTAATTGTAACCCCTCTGCACAGTATGTTCACAATAAAAAATAAATAAAAAATTAAAAATTAAAAAAAATTCCATAGCAAGTTTCTCATATGAAGAAGCTTTTCAGTTTGAAAACTAAGCAATTCAATCTTGACATATTCTAGAAAAATCTCAAACCACAGCTACAGTATTGTGCAGAGAATGTTACTGTTCTGTGAAAAGTTATGGACACACAAAAATAAAACAATAAAAAATAAAATAAAACCAGTAGAAATAGCAGTAATTGCTGGTTTTTAAACCAATAACAAAATGTAGCTTTATGTACTTTTAATTTTTCAATTGTGATTTCCAGTAGTTGTACAGGAATTACACAGCAAAATTTATAAAATTTTTATAAAATTTAAGAGCTACAGCATTTATTGTACTATACCTGGTTTAGCTGAAATATAACCTTGGAGCGTATTTGAAAAATCAGGAGTGAACTTGTTTCTTCCAAAACAAGGAGAGCCTAAAGAGACAATAAAATGTTTCCTTGACCTTTACATATGATGCAGCTAATCACTGCTATTCTAATTTAGTTGTCCAGTCCTGTTACCAATGAAAAGTTCTCTCTCAGCAGGGCACCAGGGCACCAGTGGCCCATGCCTGTAATACTAGCTACTCAGGAGGCTGAGATCTGAGGATTTCCGTTTAAAGCCAGCCCAGGCAGGAAAGTCCGTGAGACTCTTATCTCCAATAAACCACTCAGAAAACCGGAAGTAGCTCAGTGGTTCAAGTGGTAGAGTGCTAGCCTTGAGCTGAAGAGCTGAGGGACAGCCTTCAGGCCCAGAGTTCAAGCCCCATGACCGACAAAAAAAAATTCTCTCTCAAAAGTAGCATGGTTGAGAGAAAGAGGACTGGACTAAGGAATGGAAGTCCAATTATCTGGAGCATAATTAAGCTCATGACAATGAGCTTAATAATTTTCATTTTTAGATTTATGAATAAAGTTATTAAATCATTTTCATGAATTTTTATCCCTAGATTCTATATGTGAGAAAAACATGTTACTTGTCTTTGGTGGATTGGCTTTTATGACATACAACGATCTCCAATTCTACCCATTTTCCAACAAACAACAAAAATTTTTATTCTTCTTTATGGCTGAGTAGAATTCCACATATAAAACATTGTTTTTTATCCATCACCCTTCGATGGACACCTAAGCTGACTCTATAATTTGGCTGTGTGAACAGTGCTATGATAAATTTGCATATGTAGATATTTCTGTAATAAGTTGACTGACCCTTTTGTGTATATATCCAAAAGTAGTCTACCTAGATCTTAGAAAAGTTCTATTTTTAATTTTTTGAGAAATTTTCTGAATTGGATCATAGTATTTCAGAAATATAACAAATAATAAATAAAAATAATTAACAAATAGAATTACATCTGCTTAAAATGCTCTGCACAGTAAAAACAATCCACAGACTGAAGAGACTGTATACAAAATGGAAAAACAATCATTGCCAGATATTCATCTGAAAGAAGATTAATATCTAGAATACACAGAGAACAAAAACATTGAAACAAAAATCCAAATAGTCCAACCAATCAATGGGCAATGCAACTGTATAGACACTTTCAAATGAAGAAGTACAAATGGCCTACAAATAAATGAAAACTTTTCAATAACTTTCAGGCATCAGGAAAACACAAACAAAAAGTACTTTGACATTTTTCACCACCCCAGCCAGAATGGCTATTATGAAGAGAACAAATAGCAGCAAATACTGGTGAATGAATGGAAGAAATGGAATCCTACTCACTTTTGATGAAAATTTCATACTAAACATGGTCCTAAACTAAATGAAATTTCACTGTTAATCAAATTCTCACTGAGCATTTAATAGAACTTGGACACTATGATAAAGAAAGATAAAAATAATAAGAAATAGCAATACAAAATTAAAAATTAAATATTCATGTGATATATGATGTATATAAACATAAAAGATAATTTCATTCAAATTTAACATGCAAATGTGCATGTGTGTGTGTGTGTGTGTGTGTGTGTGTGTGTATATACATATACATGGACATACCAAGTTCCAAAGGCATCAACTATTCATCTGAAAACATTAGAACTTTCAGGTTTGCACTGAACTTTGTTTTGTTCTTCAAAAACTAGTAATAACATTGATCAACATGATTTTACTCAGAAATAGAAACCCTTTGTTACAACTATTTAAAAGTAATGAAAATAGTAATCGAAGTGCCTTCCCAACATTCTCCTTTCTTTAATTGTGGCAATGTATCTTTTAACTTTTACTTTATATACTAGAAACCTCCTTCATGCCTGCAGGTATTTGACCACTGATTATTAGTGAGCCTTTCATCTGACTGGTCTGCTTCCCTTTCCCTGTCATCACCCTCCTCCTAATTCTGTGTGGTTCCCATCTTCCTACCCATCACCCTGCACCCCCGCACTGAGGGAGGACTCTCCTACTTTCCCTTTTCTGTTTCCAAGACAAATGTCTGGAACATTCTCGTCTAAACAGATGTTCTGTAAAGCGCGGCTAACAAGCAAAAGGGAAGTACCAAAGTAACTAAAATGGCAAAGACTAAAAGCACCTCAGAATATCATTCAACACAACTATCCCAACAATGTCTATTCTGACTCATTCCTCTCACTTCTGATTTCATCACTCTCTTTCCTTGCACAGTCTTCAGCATTTGCACTACCCTGCGGTACCGTTTTCTGTTTGTGCTTTTGGTTTCATTTTAATTCAGAAACTACAAATCAAATCTTTTTATGCTTTCATAAGCAAAGCACTGCATCAGGTAGACGCTATGAGTGAAATGCATGAAACAATTCTTGCCCTTATAGCAGCTAGGAAAACATGATGTGCCTAAAAGCATAATACACAGTAAAATGATTTCCTCTACTACTGTACATGATTGGAAAGAATTGTCTGGAGAAGATTCTGAACAAAAAGAACTAACTTTTACATGACTGAAGAATTGTCTGGAGAAGATTCTGAACAAAAAGAACTAACTTTTACATGACTGCCTGAACTCTTCTTAAACTACTTGTTATTCTTTTGAGACAGATATTTATTATGATAAAATAAAAATGATATATGAAGAAATATTTTAACAAGCACAGATTAAATATAACTATTTCTATATTTCCCTATACTCAGAAATGTTTCATTTTTCTAGGTGAAAATTACACAGGAGAGAATCTTGCCTTCATGAAGTTGAATTTTTCTAATTGAAGTTGAATTTTTCTGATTCTGCAAAGTTGAATAATATTGGTGTCTTTCCCTTTGAATATCAAGCAGCTGCCTTGACATTCAATTCTTTTGGATTATTGGACCAACCAATCCATCTCTACCCTCAGAAAGAATATATCAGAACTATCTAGCTGACAGTTTCCAAACCCATCTCTTCTTTCTATCTTGGATTCCCAGATCCTCAGCTCAGAAGACTGAAGGAAGTTGCCATGGCTGTCAGTGGGAATTACTTGGAGGAATCAAAGTTACCAGGAGCTTCCCTCTCCAAAAAGGAGACAATGAAAGGAGGTGAATTGAATGGGAAAGAAAACATTACAGGAGATGAGATCTTTATTGTTGTGGATCTTGCCAAATATTTTATGAAATGAATATTAAAATGGTCTCACAGATAACTAGAGTTGGGTTGATTTTCAAGTGAATGAGTTTTCTCTTTGTACTTGATCCCTCATTATAACACTGTGAGAGAACAAATTTTATCATCATGAGTTCCCTAAGTAGAATGTGATTTTAGTGTATAAATTCAGAATAGAGATAAGATATTCATATTCATTTTGTTGCCTTCTTAAAGCCAGATCATTTCAAAAGAGTTAAGGAGCTATAGTAAGCACTTTTCTCGTCTCTTGGTATTTAACTCCATCTAAAAAAGCTTTTCTTAAAGTTAATTGAAAATGTAGAAGCTGGTTGGAGTCTGACCTCATAAAATTTGTGGTAAGTGGTAACCTGAAAAGATCTAATAGTTTGTTTTCACTAAAAAAAAAAAATAGAGCACTAATACTAAGTTGTCCCAAATGAAATGACAGAAAAATAAAATAAAAGCAGAAAAAAGCAAGAAGAGCTTTCCAAAATTTAAAATTGAGGAACATCTTCAATTTCTGCTGTCCTCTTTGCACTCTATTCTCTAAAAATAGATCAGCGGTAGATTTATAATCAGGATTAAAAAAGTTAAATGACAATTAAATCCTAAATCTCTATGTTTGACTTTCCACAAATCGAAGGCTAGAAATGTTGTATTAAGAAGATCTCCATTTTAATCTACATTTTTCTAATGCTATACTGTATACAACATGGAAAATTATAGAGAAAAATATTCAGACATTCACGAAAGGCAATGATAATAAGAAAATGAATGAAGGTCAAAACTGACTCAACATTGTGGTAAAATGAAAATCAAAAAATATTTTATCAGCTAATGAAACAACTTAGCAATTAAATAAGTTTCCCCACAGAGAAAAGGAGGTTACAATTTTGCATTTAAGAGTACAACATTGCCTCAGGATTTAGAAGAGATAAGTGGAAGTTAGGTATACAAATTCTAGATCTTTGATAAAGATAATCCTTCTTTGAAAAACTAGTCATTTGTAAGATTAACAAAGACAACATCATATTTTATGGGAAACTGCAACAAAATGCCAGGAAATACATGGATGTGTGTATACTAAGAGCCTAAAATCATGTATGCCAGGAAAGTATGTTACGTAGTGCAATACCTTCCAGCCCAGAGCTGGTCAGCTCTTTAAAATCAACTATTCAAATTCTGAGTTTTAGTTGAAGATATGAAGCAATGCCAACATAGACAACACGTGGGAAGAAGATGACAAGTTTTATGCCAATCAAAGCTACATATTCAGTCTGTCTCACAAAAAAACATACATAGACATAGGTGTAAGAAAAGTGTTTGCATACAATTTAAGAAATGCATTACTGCTTGAACAAAATTAAGGAAGTATTTTGGGAGGTAACAGAAGATAAAATCCAATGGTCATAGTATTCAAGTTCTTATACTGCATGGTAATAATTATATCATTTGCTGTATCTAGATATTTTAAATAATTTATATTCATAAAAAACTTCTTAGTCTTTTCAAGAATATAACAATAAGAAAGCAGTTTGAGCTCAAATGTTTTCCCCTTATCCCAATATATCAAAAATTATGTAAATATTAACTTATACCACTATCAAGAAGAAAGGAGGCCAAGAACAAACAAGAAAAAATAGAAGAACTTCTAGAATACAGTGAGGACCAAAGTTTCAGAAAAGACAGTGAAAAAACTTCAACCCAAAGTATGTGTGAGGAAAGCCTTTGCCAAAAGGAGAACCTTTCTCCCCAAAGGAGTTCCAGAGAAACTCCAAGCTCAGAGTCAGCAAATTCAAAGGGCAGGACATTCGTGGGTACAATTAATTAAAAGACCATTCATCAAACACCAACTGCTGTGCCAGTTCTGGTCCTCCTTCTCCTAAAACACTGGCTTTTCCTAGGATAAAGCTTTCAGAATTACTTTCTGAAGGAAGAATACTCTTTTAAAAATAAAGGATAATTTTCCCCCAAAGGGCTCTCAGATAGAGAAAAATAAAGCAAAATTTCATAAAAGCTAGGATCATAAATTAATAATATGTAAGTATATGAGGCCTAGCTATATAATACATAAAACTTATCTATATCACCTAGCAAAGACTACCACATAGCAAAGACTACCTTCCACTGACCACACACACACACACACACACACACACACACACACATTTTTTTTGTACCAGTACTGGAGCTTGAACTAAGAACCTTGCATTCTCTCTTAGCTTTTTTGCTTAAGGCTGGTTCTTCACCACCTGAACCATATCTCCACTTCCAGCTATGTACTGGAGATAAGAGTCTCACAGACCTTTCTCCCTGGGTTGGCTTTAAACCATGATCCTCTAATCTTAGCATCTTAAGTAGCTAGGATTATAGGGGTGAACCACCAGTGCCTGGAAAGGCCAAAATGTTAAATGAAATAATATGAAACAATATGAATATGAACCATAGTAAAAATTATCTTCATAGATTTTTAATTGTAAAATTAAAATCCATGACTTCTAAGCTTAGCATGAAGCTTAGTTGTAGGGTGCTTACCTAACATTCACAAGGCTCTGAGTCTGAACCCTAGCACCACAAGAAAAAATATGACATTCAAAGTTAGGCTCTTAAATATATAAGATATTATCAAAATTACAACAATAGATGAGATATATTTATACACTACGATAAAAATAATAAAGTACCTAAAAATCAAAGCAGTGATTAACTCAAATAAATACAAAGGGTTATAAGAATGGAAACAAGATTGTAAAAGATGTTGACAGAATCTCATGTGAACTATACTAACATAATCATAGTAAAATATAATTAATTAACTTAAAATGAAATGCAACTATCATGGGGAAAGATGATTGGGAAAGAAAAGGATGATGTAAGAGTGAGATTTTCTTCACCTATGGTTGAAGTAAACACCATGAGGAATTTTTGTCAGTAATGAGGCTTGAACTCAGGGCCTGGGTGCTATCTCTGAATTTTTCTGCTCAAGGTTAGCACTCTACCACTTCAAGTCACGGCTCCAATTCCAGTTTTCTGGTAGTTTACTTGTCATAAGAGACTTACAGACTTTCCTGCCTGAGCAGGATTTTAACTGTAAAACTCAGATCTCAGCCTCCTGAGTAGCTAGGATTACAGGCACATGCTACCAATGTCTGGTATGGGAAGTGGTTAAACATTAAAATAAATAAATAAAAATCATAAAAATAGGACAGAAACAAGTCAAATTATCCTTATTTGCAGATTATAACCCAATACTTAAAAGAACTTAAAGACACACACCCAAAAGCTCTTTGACCTGACAAATACCTTTGGTAAAATAGCAACATATGAAATCAGGTTTATTTTGTTGCTTTGTATGTCCCTCCCCCACGGTATAACCCCTGTTTTCATTGTATTTGATGTTAGTATATTTTGGGGAGGGGAAGGGAAAAAACAAATTGTTTAAACAGGGATACAGGTTGACCCATTGCAACAATGAGATGTACAAGATGCTACGTTGAAAAAACGAACTTTACAATTTGGCGGGGGAGTGTAATTGTGGAGATGGGAGGGAAGGGATGGGAGGGGAAAAACAAAGGAGGAGACAACAATGCTTGATAAGAAATGTACTCATTACCTTGCTCATGTAACTGTAACCCCTCCTCTGTACAGTATTCTCACAATAAAAAAACATTGAAAAAAAGAAATCAGCATACAAAAACCAAAAGTTTTCTTACATACTCCCAACAAAGAGACAGAGAAAGAAATTATTTAAAAAAAAATAGCTCATTCATACTAGATTCAAAAAAAAAACCTGAAGGATAGAAAACCTTAGGAATAAGCTTAACGAAGGACGTAAAAGACCCCTACAATGTAAACTACAGAAACTACAAAACATTGAGGAAAAAATTGGAGAAGACATCAGAAAATGAAAAGATCTAACATGTTCATGGATTGGCAGAATTTGTAAATAAAAATGGCTGTACTACTGACAGCAATTCACAGTTTCAATCTAATGTGGTACTTCAGGGAAATAGAGGGTGTAGTTGAGGAGGTGGGAGGGGCAGGCTGGTAGGGGAAAAACAAAGGAAGTGGTAACAATGCTGGGTAAGAAATATACTCATTACCTTGCTCATGTAACTGTAACCCCTCTGTACAGTATTTTCACAATAAAAAACTTATTTTAAAAAATTAATAAAGAAGCACAAACAACCTCAAAGGGACAAAGCAATCCTAATCAAATGAAGAAAGCAATGTTACATGTATTTACTTCAAATTATACTACAAAGATAGTAACACAAATGTCATGATGCTTGCATTTAAAAAGAAAAACAGACAAAGACTAATGAAATAGAATAACACGTCCAGAAATAAATCTCCATAGCTAAAGCTGATTTTCGACAAAGGAGCCAAAAAACGTATATGGAGAAAAGTATTTTAAAAAATGATGTTAACAAGACAAATTAGGTCCCTGTCTCTCACCTTGCAGTAGACACACAATGTAATGTAAAACCTGAAACACTGCAGCTACTACATGAAAGCATGGGGAAAATACTGGAAGATATAAGCACAGACAACAATTTCCTGAAGAGAAAACAGTCTCTCAGCAAATAAAACAAAGCATTGGGGCTGGGAAGGTGGCTCAGTGGTAAAGTGTTTGCCTAGCATACATGAGGCCCTGGGTTCGATTCCTCAGCACTACATAAACAGAAAAAGCCAAAAGTGGCACTGTGGCTCAAGTGGTAGAGCACTAGCCTTGAACTGAAAAGCTGAGGGACAGTGCCCAGGCCCAGAGTTCAAGCCCCATGACCGACAAAAAAAAATTGACAAACTAGATTGATCAAATTAAAAACATTTGTTTTTTAGGGAAACAACTTCCAGAGACAACCTATAGAATGGAAGAAAAATCTTCACAAGCTATTCATTAAAAGATTAGTAACAGAATTTCTAAAGAGTTCAAAAAACTAAACACCAGAAGGATAAAATAATTCAATCAACAAATGTGCAATCAAATAGAACAGACAATTCTTAAAAGCGGTGCTAATAGCTTCTAGATGCATTTTTTAAGTTCAACATCATTAACCATAAAGAAAATGCAAATAAAAATTGCACTGCAATTTCATCATACCCCAGTCAGAATGGCTTTCATCAAGATATCAACAACAATAAATACTGGTGAGGATGCAGGGGAAATGGAACCTTTATACAGGATTGTGGGAATGTAAATAAAATGTAAAGAAATAAAAATGGCATTGCCAGGTGATCCTACTATTCTTGGGTACATATCCAAAGGGATGTAAATAAACATACAAGGGCAATACCAACACCCTCATCTTTATAGCAGCACTTTTCACATAGCCAAGCTGTAAAATCAGCCTACATGTCCAACAACTGATGAGTAGATTTTTACAATGTGGTACATAAACACAAAGGAGTATTGTTTCATCATAAGAAGAATGAAATGATGTCATTTGCAGAAAAATAGGTGAAACCATAGATCAACATGTTAAGTGAGAGGAGGTAAGATCGGAAAGCCAAATGCACATGCTTTCACTCATGGAATCTAGATAGACACTTCTTAAATTGTTGACATATAAGGTTTAAAAACCATAATATGACATGATTATAAAAGGGGGACTAATGGGAAGTAAAATCAGTGGGTGGTGGGAGGCAGAAAAAAGAGGCTGAGAAGAGTGGCTACTATAGAAGTGAATTCTAACAATAGCAAAATGAAACACACTAGAAACTCTTAGAAGAGCAGGAAAGGGGGGTTAAGAAAGACTAATAAGAGAGAGTGAATGAGATCAGAGTATCTTTTATGTATGGTATTATTATTATAAAGAAACTTGTAAATTTATGCTAACAAAGCATTCAATGACATTCAACATCACAGATAATTAAAACAATGTCAATGACATGAAGATATACATTTTTGCCAGCAATTTATAAAAATTAAATGGGTAATTGAAAAGGGTCGGGTGGGGCCAAGCAGACAAGGATAGAAGTATGAAGCAGCGCTTGCGGGAGAATGCCGGCAAGAATTCATTGTATATACCACAGAATTGAGGAATACAAGAGAAAGGGGTGGATGGAAGGGAAGGGAAGATTTTGGAAGAGATGACACAGATCAAGATGCATTGTATACATAAACCTTGTTAAAAGGCAAATGAAATATAACCCATTACGGTTATATAAAAACTAAATATATAACCTATATAAAAATTAGATATGTAGAACCTATTAAGGAGAGTAAGAAAGGGGGTGGGTTGGGAGTGGTGAGTGAGATTGCAGCGATCAAGATGTATTGTCTTCATAAATTTCTTTGGTGAATGACAAGTCTTTTGTCACACTACTTAAAGATATTTAAAAAATACTCAAAAATAAAGATCTGGGCTTGGTGAGGCATACCTCTCACTCTAACATTTGGGAGGCAAAGGTAGGAGGATACTTAGTTCTAGGCCAGCCTTGGCTAAATAGTGAGATCCAATCTCAAAAAAGAATAATAAATAAAAATAGTTACAGAGAAACAGCCCTCCTCGTTTTAAACTGCTGGTAGCAATGTATATTGGTATAATGTTTCATAGAACAATTTAACAATATCTACCAAAAGTAAAGGCCCATGCTTCTTGTTCAAAGTGTTTTGCTCAAAATATGAAAATCAATTGCACTACACAGAGTGGTAAGTGACCAGAGAATTCAGTCTGTCTCCATTTACACATAGATTTGGAGCTAGTTAGTTCTATAAAGGTCTGAAGTTTGATAATATAATATATGGGAGGTCACAACTCAAGATATTCATGTCATCATTAATTAGTCATTAGAATCTTATTTATAGCTCATATGACTAGCAATTATGTAATCATATTTATGTGCATGTGGTACTGAGAGAAAATATATGTTAATACCTGTATTCTATGTCACAAACTATACTAAGCATTTCATAGTTATTTCATTTCATAGTTTCAGCATATTTATGAGTTAAATATTATGCTCAGTTTGGAGAAAAAGAAAGTAAGGGTCAGAGAGGTTAAGGAACTTGTCAAAGGTCATGCAGCTAGGCAATAGATCATTTCAAGCCCAGGTCTGGCTTTCTCCAACAATCCTAACTATTGCCTTGTCATTATCCAACATGAAAAATAGGTAAATTGCAATGGTTAAAGCATAATGCTTTATTGGTTTATTAGTGGTTTATTATGAATTATTATTATATAAATAACTAGAAGATACATTGTTAAAATAATAGTGTTAAAAGTTATGAGGAGCCACTCAGGAGGCTGAGATCTGAGGATCACAGTTTGAAGCCAATATTGTCGGGAAAGTCTATCAGACTCTTATGTACAACTTACAAGCAAAAAGTCAGAAATGTAACTGTGGCTCAAGAGGTACAACACCATTCTTCAGCAAAATAAAAACTAAAAACAGTACCAAGGTCTTGATTCAAGCCCCAGTAGCAGCAAAAATAAACATAATTTATTGAAATATTGCATAAAAGATTCATATGAAAGCTGGGCACCAGTGGCTCATGCCTGTAATCCTAGCTACTTGGGAGGCTGAGTTCAAGGGCAGCCTGAGCAGGAAATCCCACTGGAAAACCAGAAGCAGTGCTGTGGCTCAAGTAGTAGAGGGCTTGCTTTGAGCTGAAGAGCTGAGGTACAGTGCCCAGGCCCAGAGTTCAAGCCCCACGACTGACAAGAAAAAGAAAGAAAGAAAGAAAGAAAGAAAGAAAGAAAGAAAGAAAGAAAGAAAGAAAGAAAGAAAGAAAGAAAGAAAGAAAGAAAGAAAGAAAGAGAAAAAAGAGAGAGAAAGAGAGAGAGAAAGAAAGAGAGAGAAAGAAAGAAAGAGGAAGGAAGAAAGAGAGAGAAAGAAAGAAAGAGAGAGAGAAAGGAAAGGAAGAAAGAGAGAAAGGAAAGGAAGAAAGAAAGAGAGAGAGAAAGAAAGAAAGAGAGAGAGAAAGAAAGAAAGAAGGAGGGAAGGAGGGAGGGAGGGAATGAAGGAAGGAAGAAAGAAAGAAAGAGTGAAGGAGGGAGAGAGGAAGGAGAGAAAGAAAGAGAGAGAAAGGAAGGAAGGAAGGAAAGAAAGAAAGAAGGAAGGAAGGAAAGATTCATATGTAATAATCACTCAACAAATTAACACACACAGCTTCATAGCACCCATAGCAGGGATTTTGTAATGTGTTCTTTTCTATTCCTACTTAGAACCTTTCTAAATGTATGTTATCTTGCCAGAAACACAAAAACTTATAAAAGAAATCCCTAAAGATGTTCACTCATCCTCCAAATTCTTTTGCTTTAAAAGTTTTTTAATGTGATATTTTACAAAATTCCATGGTTTACTGATCTATTTAAATAAGAGCCCCAGCACTGGCTAATACACACACTCAAGATCTGCCTATGCACTGAGAAGAAACTAATTCTCTCTAGGGATGTTTGCTTTTTAGCACCTACAAGTTAGTGATCACTCTGGTTTTTCTGATATCCAACAAACAATGAGTTGGGCAGTGCCAATTCAGGTTCCTTGCTGTCGGACATGGCTGCCCAGGTGTTTGTTCACTTTTATTAGTCCATTGTAGATGTTGGCCATCCTCCCAGATTTTCAGCTTTGTTTTAAGCTTGCATTTGTTTGGACCATCTGCTTCAGTAAATCAGCATTCTCCTTTCCTGGTTCTTCACCAAGAGTTGAGACAAGTTGGTATTTTGTTTTGTTTTGTTTTTAAGTAATTGTCACCTGCACTATATACATTTTTATATACGATTCTCCAATTTTCTTCAGCCAGCTTTCACTATTACAGGAGCTTAATTTTTTCTCATAGTCTAGATTATCAATTTTAGTGCAGGTATGGTCATTTCTTTAAACCTAAAACTACATTTAAAATAAATTTCTTTGATGTGCTATATGTAATATCCCCAGAGTCCCTACTATTCATATATTTACCTAGTGAGATAATTTTCTATTTTCAGTCTTTAACCACATATGTTTGAGAAATGGCTATCTCTATGTTAGCAATGAATGCAATGAAGCTGAAGAACATACATAACTATGAGTTAACAAGGACCAGAGCAGCTCTAGGACCAAAAGTTATCTAAATCTAATCTAAGCAAAATCTACCTAATATCACAAAGGGAGCTAAAGATAAATTGGTAATGAAAAAAAATTAGTCAGTACAATCTCAATGGCTAAACCATAAAATAATAGTAGTGACAATAGCAGGCAAGGTAAGGGACATGAAGTATGAGGAAATACAATTGTATGACAGGTAAAGTTCTCAGAGTTTCTTTGGTGTTTACGTTAAATCTGACCATGTGACTATGGTGAGTACCTTGTTTCTGATTTCTGGAAGGAAAGAGTAGAACAAAGTAGTATGCAAACATATACATAGGGTTCCCAGGGAAAGAAAGCCAGGCCAGTTAGAACTGGAACACAGGGTAGGTTATGGTCATATGGTCAAGTCAATATGCACATAGCTATTGAACCATTGTGATCCTCTCCTAAAAATATCCTCCTTTGTTCACAATGTGCGAATGTTTACCGTAAGTTTAATTAATCATGTCCAAGTGTAATTATTTGTCTTTTACTATCCATTAGATTAACTTGTAGGTTTATAGACATAGTCTAGTTATTACAAATAAGGGAAACCATGCAGCCTATGTTTCTTTGGGTCTGGCTTACTTCACTTACTATAATTTTTTCCAAGTATTTACATTTCCTTACGAATGGGACCATGTCATTCCGGAAAGGGTCGCAATGGCTTAATAGCTATATGCATATAACCATATAAAATCCTTATCGAAATGAACTCCAAGAAATAGAAACAAGAGGTTTTTTGTTTTTTGGTTTTTGGGGTTTTTTAGTATACTGTTTGCAGTCATTACTTTTTTCTCCTTTGGTTTACTTACTGTTATCATTGTTTCTGATTTCTGTACCATTTGCCTTGGATATAAGTGCATCTGATTTGGGGAAGGGAAAGAGAATCCCAAAAATGGTGAGACAAAGGGTGAACCAATACTACAGTATACTCACTAGTAATATGTTGGAAATGAACTTTACAACTTGGGAAAGAGGGATTCTGGGGGGGGGGGAAGTGGGAGAAAATGGGGAGTGGGTAACACTGTTCCAAAAGAAATGCACTCATTACCTTACTTACATGACTGTAACCCCTCTGTAGATCACCTGGACAATAAAACTTAAATTAAAAAAAATAAGGCAATAAACCTGGTTCTAGAATCTTAAGGTTAGTAAAGCTGACCTCTCATGGAATCTTCAATTATTGCTGGTATTTTAACATTCCATTAATTAGATTACTCTGATTTCTTTAACTGTTGATGAATAGACCTTTCAGTTGAGCCTTTGCAATGTTAGCAGCCCAAAATACAACATGAATGATGGAAAACCAGATAGATCATCATAATTATAGACCCAGGTTTAAAAAATGGTATTAAAACCTAAGCTTGAAGTCTATAACAAATGGATGGCAGACATCACAAGTCACTCACAGTATGCTTTCCCACTGAATGTGGATAAACCCATCATTCATTCCCTTTGGGAACATAAAGATGCTGTGTACTGATTGATCCACATTTCCATTCCATTTGACTTGAAATCTATTTGGTATCCTTGATTTGCCCTTTCCTTTTTCCAGTCCTTTTCTGCTAAGTTCTCATGGAAAGTTTTACAGGAATATCATTATCTGCTGAATGCAGACGGTTGTAGCTCTTTTACCTATTAATATGGGGAGAAGGTGACTTGAAAACATCAGAAGCTCTATTGGAAATTTTGCTGACTGATGAACACTTTTGCAGGCCAAAAAGTATTTTTCGGATCTTATCTGGAAGACAGTTCTTCAGATAAATTTCTTTAAATATTCCCATAGTGTCCTGAGTTAAACTTTTGTTTAAAGGGAACAAGAGATAAACATAAGGAGCTTTCACTTACATTTATTCAAACATCCCAGAGGGCTGTTGTTAGAGTTTGGCTATTGAGTGGAATGGTCTCCTGAGTCTGTGAGCTCAAACACAATCCTTTTCAGGGTATAAATGAAGCTAGGCACAATTAGGCAGAAAACGATAACTTTAAAGGGAAAAGAAACTATGCAGGCTGCAGTCCAACTTCAACTTAAAAAAAAAGTAAAAGAAAGAAAAGCTTTACCCTTGGATGGATAAAATGACCTTCAATGAGAGTAGTAAGAAGCATTGCTTTGAAGTATCAGATTCCCTAGATTTTTTTCTTTCTTTCAAAACCCAGCATTTTGTTTCTATAATTATGAGTTAAAGTTCGCAGCAAACCCCTACCCATTAGCTAAAACAAGTGGGTAAACTGTTCAAATTCAGCTGGACCACTTTCCATGGGTTAAAGATTTTAAGATGAATACTTCCCAAAAAGCAAGTGGCTGATTTATTTTTACATTTTGTTCTTTTAATTATTGTATGATAATATACCAATTAGACTGGGGAGGGGGATTTAACTGTAATCTTTCCACCCTTATAAGCTTATCTCAATCTCGCCCATATAAACATATCTCTATCAATCATGCCCCCAGCGTGCTCTCCCACCCATTAGGTTTTCTTGTTCTATTTTATACATGTATATAATCTATGTTGATCTCTTTTTTTTTCATTTTCTTTCAAAATATCTCAAACGTATTTTGACCCAAAGTTACCCCAATCACTTTCTAACATTCTGGAAAATAGTTGATAGTGCTTCATTCAAGTTATATGTCTTAATATATTTCTATTCTGTTTTTACCTTTGCCTATCACAACACTGCCCTTAATATTTAACAATGGTCTAGATAATGGGGGGAGATGGGGAAATTCCAGGAACTAACCACTAAAACCTGACACTATTAAATAAAGTAATTCAAATGCTATCCAAGACATTGAATGACTTATAACACCAAAAAAGAGAAAAGCAGAAAAAAGAAACTTGAAAGAAACTCTGAAGTTCTTTGGAGTTCAATAGCTGTCTAACCAAATAGAATGTGATGTGAGATTTTAGGGCAAAAGGTAGCAAACACTACTGTGTGTTAGTTCTTAAAGAATTGTACCCTTAGCCTGCTAATAGTTGACATTCCCATAACCTTTGAAGAAATCTGTAGAGAGAGCACTCAAGTTCCAAGTTTACCTCCACCAGTGACATATCATTTTCTCTATTTTCAGGTCTTATTCAGCACTTTAGGCTGCCTCTTAAAAATAATGCCTACTAGTTGACTGCTTTGGACAGATTAAAATCTCTAAGCTGCTTTTGCAACAACAACAACAAAAAGATTAAATGACTGCCATTTTTTAAATTCCCAATATTGTAACATAGTTTCAGAACTTGTTTGAATTTCCAGTAATATATCAGTGATAGACAGTAAAAAAGTTATTTCTATACAAGTAACTAGTTACATAGAAATTAATAGTTATCAAGTGCTGCCTTACAAAGGAGTTACAACTTCTGGGTTCTTGAGTTCATAATTCTTACTGTTAAGCAAATCATCAGATGCTTGGGTCACAGAGGAACTACACATCTGCCTATTTTCCTGTTAGAGGAGCATAGTGACATAAGCCCTACCATTTCCTGGGCTTTTTTCTATCTTAAAGCAAATCATATAGAAAAGTAAGGCTGTTCCTTTTGGAAGAAATCTTCTGAACAATCTCAATAATGCAGATAACTGCATTAATAAAAGAATTCACTCCAAACAATTTTATTCCATAACTTTTCAAATTAGTATAGATGTGATCAGATCATAGGCTTCTGGCACTTAGACCAGTTTGATAACAAAGAAAACAAATTTTATCATTATCTAGAAAATAAAAAAGTAAGTAGAGGTTACCACAAGACAGAATGTAATATAACATCAGATCCAACTTTCAAGTCATTAGATTTATCATAAGATGATACAGTAAATTGCACAAAAGGAAGAATCCCAATTTAATAAAGTTTTTAAGCAATAACTTATTGATAAATTTGAAAACTCACAAACCACTATTCAATTTTTTTAGTGTTTTCATTAGTGAACTTTTTTTACTAGTATACAAGATTTTTTGGTTTAATTTTATTTTATTGTAAAAGTAATATATAGAGGGGTTACAGCTACATAAGGAAAGTATTGAGTACATTTCTTGTTGAACAGTGTTATCCCTCCCTCATTTTCTTCCTCTTGCCCTCTCCCATGTCTACCCTACCCACCAAGTTGTAAAGTTCATTCCCAACATAGTATCTTGTGAGTATCGCTGTTGCATTGGTTCACCCTTTGTTTGTCCTTTGTTTCACCAAATTTTAGGCAATCATTTCCCATGCAAGCTAGAAAAGCATTTAACAAAATAAATATGAAAAGTTACTCAGCTTTTTTAAAATTTGACAAAGAGGTTCAGAAGCAGTGCTTGTCAAATATGCGTGATGTTATACCTCCAAAGGGTCATCTTAGTGAGCCCTGCACAGTGGAAGAATTATAAATATTTCCTTCAGTTCTCTTTAAAAATTATTAACAGCTACTAAATCTCCTAGTGAGTGATTTATAGGTTTTGAAGTTTTTCGTACATTACTAAGCTTGCTGAGGCTGAAATTCAGTCTGATGAGAAATCTGGTCAACATTCATGCACTGGAGTACAGTGTGCACCAACTTTCATGCAAGGATGAAGTAATACAATAGTGTGTTACAGTAAGAAGCTAGCCATACAAATTCTATCTTCAAGGTGGGATTCTTCTAGAGCAAAGAATCATGAGGAAATTAAGAACAGAGAATCCATACCCTAGACAGTGTGACAGCCACCACATTTTGCAAATGAGGTAGACTCGCATAAGTGAGAAACATCAAAGGCCAACCACTTAAAGTGACCAATGTCCCCTCACCTCTGACAGCATGAATACCCAAAGTGAGACTTCTGGAGAAAAAGTCCGATACAAACTGTTACTCATAGACATACATGTAGAATAAACAACAAGAACATAGAAATAAAGGAAAACAGATCATAAAGGTAAACAGCAATTGAATGCATTAACAATTGAGATAAAATGTTACTGGACTGGCTAAGAGACATTCTCTACCTTAAATTCTGCTTTAAGCTAAAATTCTTTTTGTTTTATCACCCAAAAATATTTTTAAAATTTAGTTAATTTAAAAATATTAGAGGCAAAAATTCAATTTATGAGTAAATCCCTACTCCCAACACCACTTCCAAGAGAGCAAATAAAATACAAGGCAATGTTTCAGTTACCACATTCATCTGATGGCAGCTTCATGGATGGCCAGCATCCATGAGCTGACCTTATTTGAGCCACTAACTCAGTATTTTAGTTATCTCCAGACATAATGAAGAATATCCTACATATACCCTATGTTCTCTGGAGGACCAGAAAGCTAAGGATATATTTACTATGGAAAGTGCAATACACATCTTGATCAAATATGTCTGAAATCAAAGGAGAACATATTCTAATAATTGTCTAGGATATCATGCATTAACATTACTTGAAAGAAATAGCTAGCTTACAATAAGAGGACATTGGGAATTGAAAATGAGTTAGAATTTAAATGAGTTTAATACCTGACAGTAGCCAATAATTCACAAATATAATGTTGACCACAGCAACTGTGAGGTACTATTGATGTCACGGTGACTGGATAATAATTACATGCTCATGAGTTGTAACCTCATGGGCATACCATGACTGAAGTAGCAAATCTGAACAAAGTCAAACTCAAAAGTATTCAAATGTGAATCCTAAGATATTCCAGAAGAAAATATTTCAGCATTTGTATTTTCAAATCATAAAATACAGCCAAATTATGGTTGATCACCAATAGTTTGATTTGGCTGGGTTATAATAAGCTAAAAGAACACTGGAAATTCAAGGCACAAAATTAGTTCAATATTTTTTATTAGCTAGGGCATAGTTCTTTTTCTTGTAACTTGGCAACTAACTATGATTATTAAAAGACAGGTTTCATTATATATTCATATATTTGTAGAATAGTTTTCTAAATAGCATACCCAAGCACACATAGTTCTGTTTGCATTTCATCTGCCACATGTTTTGTTTTGTTTTTCTCATTTTGGGGGAGTGCTAAGAGGATATATTGCATCTGAACAACATCTAGTCCTAGGCATAAAATGAATCAATAAAATTCTTGAGGATAGTGAAAACTTAGAAATGCAGCTTTAATTTTGTAGTTGGCTCTTCTTGGGGTATTAACTTGAATTTAACCAACCATTCTATTTCATAAAATTTCTTTGTAGAAATGACTTTATGTGTGAAGTCTCTTAATGGCACAGAACCCAGAGCTATAATGTCATCTCTGATTGAATCTATTATGGTAATATTATGTCAAAGAAAACTACTATTAGTCAGCCTTATAATGTGAGCTATTCTGGAAAAGTTAATGGCATATTTTTTCTAATCCCTAAGGATGAAATGTACAGGAAGGAAACATTCACTAGCCCACCTGTCTTGGCTTCTTTAGCACAGTAACAAAATCTATAGAAGAGACATATAAATAGCCATTATATAAGCTATGCAGACCAGAAATACCTAATTCTCAGAGGGGCTAAGAGTTATAGGATTTCAGTTATTCACAGTAGATGTCTAAGCTGATATATGCATGAGACAATTTCTAAACCCTCTATTTCAGTTTGTTGGTATAGCTACAACTTTGTTTAGAGATACCACACAAGGCTTCGAAATGACTCACTTGTGATATACTACAGATAGTATTTCCATTATTACTAAGTGCTGCTCTACATTGTATCATAACTATCATTTGGACAGCAACCTGAACATTTTTCCCTAAGAGACTTCTACTTTATAGACAATATTATGTAGGTATTGTCTACCAATATAAAGAACAATTTCAGTCATTTCAATGAATTATCCATGTAGAAGCTTGTAATACTATCTTAACACACCAACATCAAAATAAGTGCATACTATTTTAACTAGCTATGAAAGCCTATCCAAGATTTAAATAAAATAGTATCTTCCCTAAGTGCTGGTAAATGATTATAAGGCTCCCATTCAGAAGTATTTATTACAGTTTCTACCCATTCAAATTCCTTAGCAGTTATAAATTGGCTATAATTCCCAAAAGTTGGTTTGACTTAGGAATGAACTAACCTATTTTCAACATTCCTACATCATAAATTTCAAAACAATTGACTTTGAAAACTGGAGATCTTTGTGTTCAAAGGAATACCAAAAATATGCTGTGTTTATACATTAGGTATCTACAAATACCTAATTTAAATTATTTCTATGACCACAGAATGGTAGAGCTGTGTGAGTAAATAACAATCTTAAAGTCATTTCAGTAATGCAAGAATATTTCTGAAATGGAAGCTTATATACTTAAAAGACTTGCTTTCTATCCATCCAGTATTTTTTTTTGCTCTTTCTTTTCAATATGAGCACAAAGCTATTAGAACAGTTTGCTGGATTTATCTTAAATTTTGCCAAGAATTAGAATGCATGTGGCCTTGACCAATCTCATTAGCCTAATGATAGTGAGATGTATGAGGGTTCTGTCATTCCAATCCATATGGGGTCTGGCTTCAAGGGAAAATGCAGCCTTCACAAAATAACCTCAGCACATAACAACTGCACAACCGTCTGTTCAGACAACACTCAAACCTCTGAGAAATAGCTACACTCTAGTTCCAAACTTCAGTTTACCACTTACATTTCCTTTCATGAGAATAGGCCAGACTACATAGCCATGATGATCATCTAGGCACTGGTGTTTTTTTTTTGTATATGAATAGGATAACTTCCTTCATACTCAAAAATACCTTATTTGGCTTACAAGAAATAAAAGTGCTAGATTACTTATTTTTAAATCATCAGAAATTACATTATGGCCCCAGAATTTTGTTTTAATGTTTGTTCATTTGTGTGTTTCTGTTTGTGTGTGGAGTTTGGAGTTTTGGGTCATGTTTTCACTTCGGGGTCTTGTTTTGTTTATGAAGATTCTTATCATCTAACTTTACCAAAGAATAGCACAGAAACTCTTAAATATTCCCCACCTGGCTAGTTCAATAGGCACTGAGTATACTCACGTGGTGTTTCACTAAAACTTTTTCTAAAGACAGATGACATAAAACTTTATAATACTTAGGGATGTTTATGTTTGTACATTTTCAGTTCTCTTCATTGTGAAAGCCTTTTGAAGGAATATATTAGTGAGTTAACAAGCCATCCACATATTCTTCCTTTACATTTCCTTGGCTTCAATTCAGAAAGAAATTTTAACTGGTAAGTTTAAAACTAAGAGTGTCATCTTAAAAGTCTGATGGTTTTAGTTGTCATGCTCTCCCCTCATTCTGACTTTAGCAATTATTCTCATCTGTACCCAAGATAACCTACCCGTCTAGACACAGATTCTTCCTTGTACTTCACTTTTTTGTATAATACTTTATTCCTATGCAGTGCCTTTTATCCACAGATCTCAAAGTGATTCTTTTTCTCCAATATGCCTTTATATTCTCTAGAGA
This sequence comes from Dipodomys ordii, assembly GCF_000151885.1. NCBI lineage: Eukaryota > Metazoa > Chordata > Mammalia > Rodentia > Heteromyidae > Dipodomys > Dipodomys ordii. The sequence continues at coordinate 14,822,801 of NW_012267264.1, forward strand.
ACCAAAAAGGCTTTTTATATTGTAACTCTAGCCTTCTTTTATAGGTGAAATCTGGCCTGGTTGCTAAGAAGCATGGATTTGAATACACTCTGTAGCAGCTTCTACCTTCTACTTTTAAAATGGTTATTCTTTTTAATCCATTGAAGTGCATTTGACTATCATTTTGAAAAATCTCCTTTAAAAGTCAAAATGCAACTCTCTGGAAACCATGAATCTCATTGCTACGGTATGGTAGGTTCTCCTGCTTTGAGATCTATAATCATTTCTTCAGTGTCAGTAATAAAATGCTTCAGTAACCTCTCCCAGCCTCTTGGCAATCTGCCTACTAGTGTCCGGATATTTTCCCCTGAACTCCCAGGACTCGAAGAGCCAAGAGTGATGGTGCTGCTGCTATGGCAACCTGGAGTAGGGAAGGCCTGGATCGCCTTTCTTTGTTTTGTATTAGATAATAGCTTAAAACTACATGCCATCTAGTTAAGAGGTTTAGTTCATCATCAGTTCTCCTAAGTCCATTTTCTCCTCAGATGTATAGACTTGTTTACCCACACATGGCCTTTGTATCCAAACTAACAAGTAGTTTCTCATCCTGTTTAATTTACACAATGAACATTTCACTTGTTACCTTATCCAAGGTCACATGAGTTCTAAGTCCAAATGATACTTGTTGGACACCTAAAATACTGGAAATTTTTCACAAATTTGAAATCGAATTCTACTTTCCAAGTAGGTGAATTCTTACAGATATATAAATTGTTTACTTTGGGCAAAATAGCAGGAAAGTACTAGAAAGATCTCAATGATATCATTCACAAATGAAGCCAGAAAACATAAGAAGAAAATAGAAACAAGTTAGGTGGGGTTAAGTCAGAGGTGTCCATGAGGAATGAAGAGCTATTTTGCCCTTTGCAGAAAAGAATGAGACAATAAAAAAGATTACCTGGGAATAAGGTACATACATCCATAGAAATATCTAATACAAAGAGATGTCTAATAAGCAAAATATAGCAAATGCATCTTAAAAATAGAAACAAATGATGATTTGGAAATGATAAACAACACACGTAATACTGGATTGCTGTTATTAAAACAGAGTATGCCAGTAAGAATAGTGGGAGATGCTGTCATAAACCACATTATGAAAGTCCATATGCAACAGTTAAATTTGCAAGTTGAATAGAGAACACTTTGGCTTCACAAAACCTAAGGTGTTAAATTTCAGTATGATATTAACACAGAATTGGCAAAAGTAATGTGCTAATAAAGCCTACTTCTATCATTATAAAGAGTCATTTTTTAAAAAGCTGGAAACTTGAGTATATGGTGAGGAGTCTGCCAAGGGAAGAAGCAAGTTAATCTCAGGAGAAAGAAGAGCCTTGGGAAAGAAAGAGGAGTTAAGAGTTGCCAAGGAAAGAATAAGTAGCAGGACAATGATAATATGTTCCTGAAAAACCAAAATTATAGTCCATGTTATTTATTAAAGTCAGAAATCATAGCAAAGACCAGTATCCAAAGAGTCAGCATCCAATTGTGCATGTTTGATCATAGGGCATCACATCATACTCAGTTTAAGTGGACACCAGCATCTTTACCAAAATAAATTCTTGCTCTACCTTTTCACAGAAAAGGTTTTCTTCTTAGGTTTAATACAATCTTTGTGTTCCAGTGCCTCCTGCCTTGCTTAGAGAAATAGAAGTCCCCTCATACAAATGCAAAGAAGATTCTCCTGAACGTGAGAAAATAACAGGCACCTTGCATTTCCTGTAATCCTAAATGAACAAACAGAAAAGTGGAGTCTTTATTTCACAGATTAGATAACTGATTTACCAGCCAACCAAAGGGGGATTATATAAACTAATTGAAGGTCAATGAGAAAATCAGTCATCTTAGGATCAGAGGCCAGGTCTCTCTGACTCATTGTTTAAAACACCCATTATGTCACTTATCTAAAGGAATGCTGTGGGTTAATCTATAATTGCACTTTGCCCCATATCCTTTCCAAAAACTTTAGCTTGACATTTCTCTAGAATAACAGATGATGCCTGAATCACAAGAAGCATTTCAGACATTTTATCCCTTTTTATGATAACAAAGATCTGCAGGCTTTGTTAAGGAAAGTGGTGATGAGCCTGCTTGTGCTCAAACCTCTGACAAATGTTCTGAGAAGCAGGGAACCACAGAGTTAAAAGGAGTTAGTAGCTTCCTGATAGAACAGAAGATCAGTAATCATATGTTTTATAGTCTACTTGAGACTGTGTTCCACAGCAATTCTTTTAGTCACTGAGAGAAGCTCTGTCAGGGATTAATTGACCAAGGAAAGCATTTTCCATTTCAGGTTTGTCATTTAAGTAGAATGATACCATCTGCACAATTTCCCCTTAATATTTGAACCTAATGGCTATATATAGGTTGATAATGCAGTAGAAAATTTGAGGTACAGAATTTGAGTTGGTCTTCCCCTCCTTACTTCCTACTAAAAATAGCTACTGATACATAGCAACTTATTGTAACAGATCCACAGATATTAAAAACAAGGAAATAAACATCAAAGTATTATTGTGCTCCTCAGCTAAATTACATTTTATTTGTGTCAAAATGTCATATGGATGTATGTCTTCACCATTCGAATAACCTAATGATGAATTAGTAAGGTTTCAGAAGAGTGAAACATTTCTATAATCTTCATAGTCTCAATAACAAAAAAAAATGACATACCCAAAACTAAAAATTAAACCTTAATGTGGATATGGTCCTATCTACAGGTACTTTTTTAAAAAGCATAATAGGAGAGATGTTGGAAGACATGTTGAGTGCTACTTATTCCACTCTGAATTTTTAAAGAATTTAAAGTAATTAAATCCCAGGCAAGCTTATTATGACATAAAAAGCCATGACATAAATATATGGTTTTCCATCTCCAAGCACACTGAACAGTCTTCCTTAACTCAGTTTCTCCTCTTCCGGGGGCTGACTTGTGTTGCTGCTACAGACTACTGTAGCTCACTCTTAACAAGCCTCCAGACTCTTAACTAGCAACAGCTCCAATGTCTTTTATCTATGCTGCAATCATCTGCTCTGTATCGTATTACTTCGATTGCTTTCACTGGATTTGAAAAGCAGTATGGAATGTCTACTAGGTGCCATGACTTCCATTGGTTTCTACACATAACACCTTTCTCGTTCTGATTTAGCCAGCTCCATCTCCTTTGATACCTTGCAGCATATGTTTTCTCGGTTCTCTTTCAGAATATTTATTTGCCCACAACTTTTATCCAATATTATACTAACCATTGTCCTCTGGCAATGGACTGCAAAAATGGTACCTGAAATTTAGATCTCCCTAGCACCTTTCTTCAGCAAATGCTCAATGAAAATCTCATATGCAGGTCAGCTAAACCCTTCTGAAACTGAATAATATTTTCTCCCCAAAGCCTACTTTCCCTACAGGTTTCCTATCTCTGTTCCAAATGTGTCCATGTCAAATCTGTGAGGCCTTGATTCTAACATCCATTCTTAAGAGACTCCTCTGATGCTTTGCGTTAGCAACTTACCCAGTGCTACCAATTATCTGTGCACATCTGGTTCCTTTTTTACTCATAACGGTTTCTGCTTCAGGCTCTATAACTTGACCTATTTCTCCCCATCCCTTGTGTTCAATTGAGTCACACACACACACACACACACACACACACACACACACACTACACACATGAAATAATAATGTACAAGGCTCACATGAATACCCACAGGTTAGTTTTAACTATTTTAACATTTTCAAATGTATTTACCATATATCTATACCTGGATCTAACTATAGATATAGAAATAGAGGTAGGAGTGACCATAGGAATGAATATGGATATAAATAGACACAGTGTTATTGTTGGGATCTTGAGTGTCCTATAAAGGCCCATGTGTTAAAGGCTTGGTCTTCAGTCGGTGTGGCACTACTGGGAGGTGGTTGCTATTGTGGGAGGTGATGCCCAGTAGAAAGTCCTTAGGTTGTGGGGGCATGCCATTAAAAAGGACCATGGAATCCTGGTTTGTTCCTCTTCATTCTTCCCTGGCTGAGGAAGGAAGTGGCTTTTCCCAGCATGCACTCTTGTCATGATGGGGTGCCTCACCACAAGACAAAAGCCATGGAAGGAGCTGACCTTGAACTGGAGCCTACAAAACTATAAAGCTTTGCTCTTTAAAAGTTACTATTCTGGACATATTGTAATAGTAATGTGAGTAAGCATAGATATGGATGTAGATACAGAAAAATATAAGATAGAGGAAAATATACATTATATGTGTGTGTGGGTACAGTCATTTGAAAATAGGGACAGATATGCTATTCTTAGCATACAAGTCTTTCTCTTTTCCTCACATTTTTATTAGCATCAATTAGTTGTACAAGGGAATTCCATTTTGACATGACCATATACGCATGCACACAATAATCCTTGATCAAACTTACATCATCCATCACTCTCATTCCATACTGTACAGAGGGGTTACAATTGCATGGGCAGGATAATGCGTACATTTCTTACCAAGCATTGCAGCCTCCTCCTTTGTTTACCCTTCCCATCCCTTCCCAGCCTCCCCCCTCCCCCCATCCCAATCCTTCTCCTTCCCCCCTCCCCCCCACCCCCCTTCCCCCCCCCCAAGCACCGACGTTGTAAAGCTCGTTTTGGACATGACAACTTGTACTTCTCATTGTTGCATCAGATCCACCTGTATCCTTAAACAACTGGTTTTTCCCCATCTTCTCCACAAGTTATACTGACATCAAATATAGTGAAAGCAGGGGTTATACTGTGGGGGAGGGACATACAAAGCAACAAAGAGATAATCTTATAAATGCATTAGAAACACATGCATGAAAGAAAAAACATTAAAATACATATCTAAGGGTTCATTTTCCTGACATCACATTATCTGACCTTTTCCGTTTGACTCATACATATACTAGATATTGCAAATAAGGGAAACCATGGGGCCTATGTTTCTTTGGGCCTGGCTTACTTCACTTAATATAATTTTTTCCAAGTTTTTCCATTTCCTAACAAATGGGGCAATGTCATTCTTTCTGATGGAGGCATAGAATTCCATTGTGTATATATACCACATTTTCTTGATCCATTCATCTACTGAGGGGCATCTGGGTTGATTCCATATCTTAGCTATGGTAAATAATGCTGCAATAAACATAGTTGTGCTGGTAGCTTTAGTGTGGTCTTGTTTGTAAGCATTTGGGTAAATGCCCAAAAGTGGGATTGCTGGCTCATAGGGGTTCTATGTGAAGTCTTTTGAGGAACCTCCATACTGCTTTCCAAAGTGGTTGAAAAAGTTTACATTCCCACCAACAATGCAGTAAGGTTCCTTTTTGTCCACATCCCCTCCAGCATCTGTTGTTGTTAGAGTTCTTGATTTTTGCCTTTCTAACTGGAGCATCACTCTCATTCTTGACCCCTGTCTTCCCAAATCAATATGGACAAGATTTATCCTTCAATGGATACACATATATGGATATTTGCATACACATGTATATAGGTATGTATATGTACATATGTATTCACACATATATACATGCATATATATGTGTGTGTAGAGAGAGAGAAATATATATATATATAAATTTCTATATATAGATAGAGAGAAATCAAACCTTACTCTTAGGGGAAGAACATGAAGGTGCAATGACTATGTGTCTCTGGTCATATAAAATAATATTTATAAAAAATGAAGTCCAGAAAAAATCATATTAAATAAGCCAGGTCCAAAGAAACATAGGTCCCATGGTTTCTCTTATTTGCAATAACTACTTGATGTCTAGGACAAGCAGAAAAGGTATAAAGCTATGTACATATGACCATATAAGATGATGTTAAGCAAAATGAACTCCAAGATAGGGACTAAAGAGGTTTTATCTTGGTTGCTCTTATTTTTAATGTACTTATAATGTACTGTGTGTTTTTGTTTCTTTTGTGTGTTCTTCCCCCATGGTATAACCCCTGTTGTCACTGCATTTGATCCCTGTGACATGCATCTTGTAGATACATATTGCTCTAATTCAGAGAGGGGAAGGGACATAACAAAGTGATGAAATCAAGATACAGGTTAACCCATTATAGCAATGAGATGTACAAGACACTAGGTTGAAAACGAACTTTACAACTTGGGGAGACCGGGAGTGGGGGTGGTAGGAGTTGGGGAGGTAGGGAGGGAAGGGATTGTAGGGGAAAAACAAAGGAGGGGGTAACAATGCTTGATAGGAACTATACTCATTACTTTATTCATGTAACTCTAACCCCTTTGTACAGTATCTTTACAATAAAAAATATATATTAAAAAATGAACTCCAGAAAATAAAAACAAGGTTTTTTTCCTTTGTTATTTTTGTTTTCTTTTTGTTTTGTCTTGTTTGTTCATTTATTTGTCTTTGGGAGGATAAGGGGAGCAGAGAAATGGAGGGGCAAAGGGTGAACAAATGCAGCAGTGGTACTCACTAGATATCAGGTTGAAAATAAACTATATAATTTGTGGGTGGGATGAGAGGGTAAAACTGAGGGAGACTGAGGGAAGGGGTAACATCCAGAAAGAAATGCACTCACTACCTGACTTATGTCATTATAACCTCTCTGTAAATCATCTTTATAATAATAATAAAAGGACCGGGAGCTGGTGCTTCATGTTTGTAACCCTTGCTACTCAGGGTAGCGAGATCTGAGGATCGCAGTTCAAACCCAGCCCAGGCAGGAAAATCCGTGAGACTCTTATCTGCAATTAACCACTAGAAAACTGGAAGTGGTGCTGTGGATCAAGTGGTAGAGCACTAGCTGTGACCTGAAGAGCTGAGGAACAGCACCCAGGCAGAGAGTTCAAGCCCCCCAACTGACAAAAAAAAGTAAACTTTAATTAAAAAAATAATCAAACATTGTCACACATAACCACATATTTGATCTTTATAAACATGATACAGATACAGACAAAAATTAGAGATAAGGCAAATAGGTAAGTAATAGATCAATAGATAATAGGTAGGCAATTTTCCTTAAAGCAATTTGAAAATAAAGAGGGAAATTATTGTATTTTGTTCTTTTTTTTTTTGTCATTTGTGGGCCTTGAACTCTGGGTCTGAGTGCTGTCCCTCAGCTCTTCAGCTCAAGGCGAGCACTCTACCACTTGAGCTATAGCGCCAATTCCGGTTCCCTAGTGGTTTATTGGAGAAAAGAGTTTGATGGAGTTTCCTGCCCGGGCTGGCTTTGAACCGCGATCCTCAGATCTCAGCCTCCTGAGTAGCTAGGATTACAGGCGTGAGCCACCAGCACCTGGCAGTTATTGTATTTCTTAACATGTACCACTTAAGAGGAAGCACTCTATCTATATTACCTCACAGTTGTTAACATATATAAAAATTAAAATATAATCTAATATTAACTAAAATATAACTCACATTTAACTATCCTTGCTGGTCCCCAAACATGGTTTCATAGCTTTCTTTTACATTAATGTTTCATAACCAAAAGAAACGCAAAACCATGGTTTATTCACAGCTCATGTTATACTGGGATTTAATTATTCAATTCTTTGGGGTTTTATTTCTCTCCCTCCTGTTTACTTTTCAGCACAATTTACTTTGTCTTACACAATGTAAAATATCTTGAGTTTGTCTGATTGTTTTCTTGAAATGTCATTTGTCATGTGCCTCTTTCCGTAGCCTAACTTGTTCCAATAGTTTTCTGTATTCCTTGCTCCATCCTACTTGTACAATCTTTTGTATACCAAATGCATATTTCTCTCCACTCTCTTTGTATTTTAATTTCTTTCCTAAAATCTCTCTATTCCCACACTCCACCCAATTTTCTACATCATCAAATCCAGCCCTCTTCATACTCAATTCATGAGCTCTTCAAACTAGCCTTAGCAGACTCTTTTGGTTTCATATCTATTTGGTTTTATATCTTCTTAAGACTTGTTCCAAAAACAAATCACTCTCTGGAGCATGCCTCCGACTTCCTCGCCTCACTGCGTTTGCTTTCTGAGGGAAGAGCACCCTCACCTCCATGTCCTACTTTCAAGGATTTGTGGAAATATTTTGTCCATGCATCTTCTCCAGAGTCCAAGGCTCATAATTATTTTCTTCTTCTCAACTCATAGTACTTAATGCTCACATCATATCATTCATTTGCTAATAGTTATATACCTCCTTAAGACAATTATTTACAATTGTCTCATAGATAACTAGAAACCTGTAGTGTCTTCATCCATACTTTACATTCTATCATTACAGGTCTCAAACAAGGCTATATGTACATTAACACACATTTCATTTAATAATGAGTCATTCAATAAATATTTATCTGATTAATTGACAGACCATAGAATAAAGAGCCAGACAACTAAAAGATTCAAACTTAGACCCTGACACTTACCCTCTATCAACCCAATGCTACTATTTATAATTAGTCTAATTTTTCACATTAACTAAATCCAAACTGTTAAGTCTTATTTGTTCCCATTGCCTAGTTATGGCCTAAAATAAGACAAAAAGAACTGGACTTGAAAGTAATTAACGGGTCTGAATTCAAGTCACAGCTATTTCTACACTAACTATATGCCCTTAGACAAATTATTTAAATACCTTTCCATCTATAAAATGGAAATAACAATATGCACATGTTCTATTGAGAAAGAGTAATAACAATAATAATAACAACTCAATCTCTTATCTGTAAGGTTCCCAATCATTTATTTCATTTTTATCTAATTTACATCTGCCTCAAGTGTAGAAGCAACAACAAAGAAAACTATGCTAAAAGGGAAGTGTTTGAATACTTGGAATCTAGTCATCTATGAATTTGTAAATAGTAACTGAATATTTAACTTTCCAAACAAGCAACTACTCACCAGAGTGTGAATGTAGAAGAATTATTCTGTTCATCCTCCAGAGAAATAACTGTCATGGACAGATCCCGCATAAACTTCCAAACCAATTGGCTTTAGTTGATTCTGACTTACTTACTGGATTGGTAAACATACACACACAATCTTGTGCAAGATGAGATGCACTAATGTTTATCTAGAACTTGCTACTCTGTGATTAGTGTGATAATATATATGAAATGTTTGACCTAATTTCATGTATGTAGTTATTGTTAACAAAGAGTTGTTGTTTACAGAAGAGATAGAAATTTCCATGTTACATTTTCTTCGCCTCATTTTTCTGCTGCAGTCCATCGTTTTGAGTCATGAACTTCCTCAAACAATAGGCATAGGCAAAAAAAAAAATAGGCAAATGTCTTTGCCTATGCTAGGCTTAGCCTCATGAACAGACTTCTTCCTCAATACCTGCCCAAATCCTTGAGATTTCACTACCGCCCTGTCTTTTTTATGGATGTTGTCACTTTTCAATCTACTTGGCATTTCCTCCTCTTTGACTTCCCTCAACGATAACCACATCACATTGAGTTGTATAGGGTGACTCCCATCTAATTTTCCTATCAACCAAATTGTGCATTGTTCAGAGTAGGGAGGCCTTATTTCTCAGCTCCAACTCAAGAATAATTATTTGTTGAATTCATATAGGTAACTGATAATAAGAAGAGCAATATTTGAAAACTCATAGATTATGTGAAACTTTATGGAATATAAATTTTATTCGTAAGTCATGAATCATTTTTTTCAAAGGCAGAACAACAACACAGTAGAGTTGGAAGAGATAAGATCAACCTAGAACATTCATCCTAAACTTTTCTTATTTCCACAAGGCCTTTAGAGTGACAAGAAATTTTAACCATTTTGGAAAAAATAAGATTACTTTTTGTTTAACACAAAGATACTAGAATTCTTTGAATTTCAAATGACAACATTTAATCATTTTAAGAATGTATTGGTGTATACAATTCTAAGGTACAGAATGAGTCTTGGTTTTTTGTTCAACTTGATACCAGGCTCAGCTTACCTCTGAACTTTACTAAGTTATCCTACAATCATCCTTCTAAGTTACAGGAGGAGTCAAACAACATAGCAGCCAAAGTCTTCCCACTTTCTGGTTCAGTTCCAGAAGAACAGCAATTCTCTTGTCATGAAGTCCAATGAAAACCAACTGGCCTAGTTGGATCCTATTTCCTTTGAACCAGCAAATCACCATGGCAAGAGACAGCATAATGACTTACTGAGGTCCTCATCAATCCACATCGACTCTCAAAGTAGAGAAATGGGAGATTCCTCTGAGGGAAACAGAACCGTGCATCAGAGGCTGGGTGAATGGAGTCTGTGGAAACATTTCCAGGATTGTTACAGACCAAAAGTCTTTCAGTAAACTCATTCGTTGAATTGTCTCCTTTCTTTTATTATATGCTAGCACTGCCAGGATTATTTCAATGTCATATTACACAGAAGATGGTGGTAGCTTTGCGCTATGTTATGATTTAAACAAAAGGTTTCTTCAGAGAAAGATCGATGTCTATCAAAGCTGGGTCAATGTCTCAACACAGCACAGTACAACAGCAGGTGAATGGGTCACATGATTACAAGTCTCAAATTCACCACTGACTTATTATCAAGCTTCAATCTTTCTGCCTATTAATTTCCTAATTGGTAAGATAGACACAGTAATGGCCAGCCTGACTCACAAAATTACTGTTTTATAAACAGCAATGTGATAGACAAATTTCTGGGACTTAGTTTCCCATTCAAAAAATAAATTGGAGGTTGAAAAGATAAACTCCCGAAATACTTTCTCGAACAGAATTTCTACAATGATCTGATTCTGCTTCACAGATAAATAAGTCCATAGGGGTCATTGAGGTTCTTTCATAATGCAGACAACTGAACTTACAGACAACCATGGGTAGAATAGGGTCAGCTAGAAGATCAGGCTTATTAATGCTATCAGGCCCATTTCACGCTATCTCAAGAGCACTGAGTATCATGTGCTTAAATAAACATTAAAAAATAGATCCAGAATTAAACAAAACTTCAGTAAGAAGTTAGAAATTAATAAAAAATTAAATAAATAAACAATAAATAATAATAGCTTCATCCCCTCCATGGGAACAAATCTTAACAAGTTAAGTGGAGTAACAGAAGGTTAGCAGTCAATCCAGAATAAGACAAGGAATGCTGATAAGAAAGATGGTCTGGTTGGGCTGGGAAGGTGGCTCAGTAGTAGAGTGCTTGCCTTGCATGCATGAGGCCCTTGGTTCAATTCCTCAGCACCACATGAGCAGAAGAAAAAAAAGCCGAAAGTGGTGCTATGGCTCAAGTAGTAGCGCTCTAGCCTTGAACTGCAGAGCTGAAGGACAGCGCCTAGGCCCAAAGTTCAGGGCACATGGCCGGACCCAAAAAAAAAAAAAAAGAAAGATGGTCTGGTTTCTCCCTAATAAAAATTAATAGACCCATCGCAACAATGAGATATACAAGTCATTATGTCGAAAATGAACTTTACAACTTTGGTGGGGAGGAGAGGAGGGTTGGGTGGGGGGAGGGGGGAGGATGGGATGGGAAGGGGAAACAAAGGAGGAGGCTACAATGCTTGATAAGAAATGTACTCATTATCTTGCTCATGTAATTGTAACCCCTCTGTACAGTATTTTCACAATAAAAAAATAAAAGCAGAACTAAAAAAAATTAATACCTCTTAAAATACAACCTGAGAACCATACATGGACATATGGCAAGTATAGAAATATTCACCAAAAGTATGACAAAGAAATTTATTAATACCACATCTTTTGCACACTGTAAACTTTTTCTGATCAAAACCAGAAGACAAAGCGACAAGATTTTACTTTAAGAATAAGATAGAAAAGAATAACACATTTTTACTTCTTAGGCAGATTCAATATACAAAGATACTAGATTGAATATCTTGCATCACCTACAGGAGGTCCTCAAAATGAGAGAATGATGCAGTGATTACACTTCAGAGAGAAACAATATGTTAGCAATAGCGTAAATCCTCATTCCTTGTTGCTTCTCTCTTAGTTTGCAAGTAAAATTTAAGTCACAGGAATGTCTCAATGCCTGGAAGTTTGTTTCAAGACAATACAGCTAATTTGGCCTCTTCCTGCCAACACAAGCATATAAAGAGCATAAAGGGGAAAAATATAAAAGTGGCTTAAGAACTTCTATGTAAGTTAATGACATATTTAATTACCCTCAATAGCCACTCAGTTGATTATTCGAAATTCTGCTATAGAGAACTGATGCTGTCTAAATGATATATTCAAATACACACACACACACACACACACACACACACACACACACATACATTTATATTTCTGGTCATGGGGCTTCAACTCTGGACCTGGGCACTGTCCCTCAGCTCTTCAGCGCAATGCTAGTGCTCTACCACTTGAGCAACAGTGCCACTTCTAATTCAATAATATTTTGATCAAGCCTGCTCTGAGAACTAGTATAACATTATATATCCACTCTTATCAGTGGCAGAAAAACTTGAGTGAAAATATCAGACCAAATACTGTACTTTTAACCTCATCCTTCAGTATTAAATTACAAACCTGACTGCCCATTCTAGTCTTGCCATTGGTGAAAAGATTAAATAGAGGATGAGCAAAGCACCTGGATCCATTTAGTCACACGTGCCCAAACCTAGGATTCACTCTTAATGCCTCCTTCTTAACTCCCATTCCTACTCTAATTCCAACTTCTGAGTTTTTAACCTCATGAATAGGATTCACAAACAGATCTAAAACAAGTTTCTCAAGCATGAAAGCATTGGTCGATTGTGTTGTACATTGTAGGGTAGTTTGTAATATCTGTGACCTCTACCCACTATTGCGCAAATACAAACCTATCCTCCCAACTGCTAACAGTCAAGACAAAAAAATATGTTGCTAACTATTGCCAGATAGTGCTTTCCTGAAAGTCTATTCTTTGCCCACTTCCTTTCTGATCCATTTGAGGTAACTGGTTCAAATGGGACGATTTCTGAGACAAATGCTATTTCAGGCTTCTAACTAATCCATTTCCACTCTGCCTATCCATAAATCTGATAGACATACTTCAGCGAAACTGGGTTGTTTCCTTTTTTTTTAACAAAGCTTTATTGGTCCTCCCTTTTTTCTAGGACACTTGAAAATTTTCCATTTGATTTTAAGGGAAAATATTTTAACAACAGGCCAATCAGTTCCCATCCACCTTTTTGCCTCTATTACCCTGCATTCTCGTGTATGCAAGATGTTTAACAGCAGTAATGTCTCCCGTGTTTCTTCTACCTGCTTTGGATTCTTCACACATGCTTCTTTCTCTGCCCTAAACATTCTTGCCATTATTCTTTACTAGTCTTTCAAATCTTGCCTTGGGTTCCTAATGCTTTCAAGAGCACTATTCTGAGAGCTGGAACTCCAGGCATGCACATTAACCCCTAATCCCAAGACACTTTTCAACAAGCACAGTGCAGATGAGCCGGAAGAGTGAAAACAAATTTATCAAATGTGGGATAGAGCACTAAGTACAGTGTGAAGGTGGTGAGGAGAGCTAGGAGAAGACAGATTTGCTAATTATTATAGGGTCATTTGGAGAGAGTTTGCTGATAAACTGAGTAGGTTTCTGGAGAAAAATGTTTTGAGCAGAAACCAGGAAGATCAAAGCCTTCAGCATGAATATGCCTCTGGAGCAGCAAGGAGACCAGTGGAAGAGAAAAGTACAGGAAAATGAGGTCAGAAAGGTAGCTGGAGTCCAACCATATAAAGGCTTATAAGATAAGGTAAAAATTACCCAAGTGGAGGAATACTATTTTAATGTATATATATTTTTATTTTAAAGATATGTACAAAGGGGTTACAGTTACATGAGTAAGGTAATGAGTACTTTTCCTATCAAGCATTGTTACCCCCTCCTTTGTTTTTCCCCTGCCATCCCTTCCCTCCCCAACTCCTCCCTGGCCCCCCCAGAGGTTGTAAAGTTCATTTTCAACATAGTGTCTTGTACATCTCATTGTTACGATGGGTCAATCTGTATCCTTATTTCAGTATTTTATTATTTCCTTTCCCCTTCCCTTCCTTCCCCTCCCCAATTAGAAAAATGTATATGCAAGATCAGGGCACCAGAATCAAATACAGTGAAAACAAGGTTTTTACCATGGGGGAAGTACATAAAAACAAAACAAAAAAAATCACATAGTACATTATAAATACATTAAAAACAACAGCAACCAAGATAAAACCTCTTGCATCCTATCTTGGGGTTCATTTCGCTTAGCATCTTATTTAGAGAGATTTGAGGAGTCTAAGGTAATCTGACTTTCATTTTAATGGGGTCATACTGGCAGCTATATTGAGACTAGACTATCAGAGAGTGGTAGCAAAACAAGTATAGCTTTACCTGTTTACCATATATAGATAGATAGATAGATATAGATATAGATAGATATAGATAGATATGTTTAACTTCCTCAGTAAAGACTTTCCAATCTCTTGCATTCTCTTAAATTCCATGTATCTGTCCCTTATACAGCACTTGGCATCTTTATAGTTTCATACTTAACTTGTAAAATTAACTGATTGATGCTCATTTTGTTCTCTGTTCTGTGAGGTGTTTTAGGAAAGGGTCTGTGAGCTTCAGTGCCTAGCAGAGTACAGAATACCACTGGTTCTCAATCAATGCTAGGGAAGGGAAGTTGCAAAAGGAGAAAAAAAGGGAAGGGAAAGGGAAATGTTGACACAGCAGTTATTCTGTAGATTCTGGTAAAATTGTTCCAAAATGATGTAATAATCTAATGCCAAAAATGACAGAGGTTTTGTATTTTGTTTTGTTTTTCTCCAAAAGAGAGAGGATAAATTATGTCCTACTATCTAAGGAACATGTGGGATGCGAAGAGATAGAAGTTATAGCTAACATTTGTTGAGACCTTACTTGGTCCTAGGCACTAACTCGTTATCTTATTGAATTCTCTCAGCAACGTCAAGGAGTTTGTACCATTACATTTTTCAGATGAATAAATGTACTTACAGAGGTTACTTACAGAGCCAATTAATCACAGACATTACGGTTTGAACTCTGTTTAGCCACCATGCACTCTGCATCCTATAAGGACAGTCAATTGCAATTTTATTAAAGATTCAGCTCTTGCAGTCTAATTCCTAAAATTCCACTGTGTCAAACAAATGTGAAGGTTCAATATAGATGAATTTTTGTCACATCGAATGTATACATTTCTCCCCACCGATACAGTTCTAATTAGTGTCATACAGTTTCATTTGAAATTTAAATGAGACACAAGCAAGAAAGAGGAAAATGACAAAAATCAGGGCCACCTAACAATTGATGCTAGGAAACATCTACACTGCAGTGTCAAAACACAAACCAGCATTTGAAATCTCATACCGTTTTAAAACCGTGATTCATGTAATATCTTAACAAAAGATACAATTTAGTGACACTTTGAGCTATACAATAATTCTTATTTCAAGATGTTCAATAAGAACAATAATTGTCACAAAATGAATTTCTCCTTTTGATAAATCTTTGGAGAGAAATAGAAGAAACGTCAATTTAAGGCCATACCTTGGAATATTTTCATCAGAGCTGCATAATGAAAGACAAAGTTTCTAAAATATTTATGGCAACTTTATTACTTAAGTATTTTCAGTGACTTTCATTTTCCCTAGCATGAATTGACCCTTTTCTTTGAAACTAAAAGTATTCAAAAAATTAGAGATAGAGATACATACATGTTGTTATTATGGTCTGTAGATATGGGAATGTACATCTGTATTTGCACACACATGCCTGTACATGTGTGGCTCCCTCATAAATAACCAACAGAAATGTTTAAACTGGCTTGATGTTTCAGAAGAAAATTGGAGAACACATATTAAGTTTTATAATATCCAAATTTTTTATCTAATATATGATTTCTAGGTATATGCTTTATGGTTAAGAAGAAAAGACAAGCACAAGGTATAGTTACTCCACTATGACTTATAGTAAAAACAAAGTGATACATATTTTTAAGAAATGACCCACAAAATATGGTATATCCAGACATTTTAATACTATGTTGACACTAAAACTACTGCTATAAATAAACATGCGGCTCATACCTGTAATCCTAGCTACTCAAGAAGTTGATACAGATATATAGATATATATTTACTACATGAAAGAAAATCAGTTTAAAATAATAAGCATAGTATATTTCTACTTTTGTAAAAACTTGTTATCACTGACAGAAAGAAATCTGAAAGGAGGATTATCCAAAAATATCAGTTTGTATATGAAAACTGGATTTATGGATTGTGGTATTATATTGTAGTAATTATATATGTATATACATTTCCATTTGTGTGTCATCATTTCTGTGTGTATGAATTTTACAATTATCTAAGAAATGGATTGGCCGAGTTACATTTTAATCTAGAATGAAAATTATGAACATTTTGTCATATCAAATCTTTATAAATACCTCTAGTATATATATTATATAGAGCATATCATACATATATATACAAAATCAAAAGCTTAAACTAATAATGGGACAGTAAATAAAATGCACCCAGTGATAATTTGCATTTTTGCTAGGCCTTTTAGAACGTTAAGCTACCTCAAGTGTCTTACTATAATAATAAAAAAAATACCCACTGTGTTCCCACTCAGCTTGTTAAGAAATCAAAGAAAGAAATTAAGTTAGTTTGGCATGATTTGTTTTTGATGAACCCATGTCGCCTTCTAATTATCACATTATTTTCCTCCAGATGTTTGCAAATTGAGTGAGTGTAGAAATTCTCTTTGTTGAAATGCACCATGAAAGCCCTGGACAATAGGCAATGTATGAAAGCTTTTGAGTTACCCATTTGCTAGCATCTAAAATGAAGCTTATTTAGCTGAAAGAAAATAAGCCCAAGCATTGAAATATTGCTAAAATCACTAAAATTGGCTATGTAAAATTAATGGTTTTATATTTTTATTATCTTTAAAAAGTAATACAAAGGGTTGTCATTCAACAAAATGATCCGTGAATACAGTGCCTCTTGATCAGTGTCACCCTTACAACATTCTCACCCATCCTTCCCAACACACCCTTTCCCTCACTTTTCTTAATTTTGTTGGATATGCATTGAATGTTTTTGCTATTAACAGAGCAGTTTATGAAAACAAAACTAATGACTTTTTTAAATTCTCTGAATCTTGTACAGTAAGGAAGACCCAAGGTGGGAGTAGCATTCAAAATTACACTTAGTTATATAAATGGAGAAGCATATGTATAGAATGAAAGGGAATTTGTAATTCATTGCTCATCTTTATTATGACTTATGGAGATAAAACTCAAAATTAGTTTGCATTTTTATATCTCTCAAAGTATCTTACCACAACATATAATCTCCTGATTCATAATGGAGACCTAACTTTAGGTAAACTCAGAATTGAAGCTACAGTTTCTTTCTCAGAACTTTTATCTAATACTAGCAGTCAAAGTAAGTGGACAGACTATTTGCCAAGACTTCTGCCCTCTGTGTTTATCTATATCTACCAAACAAGGTTAATGATATCAGGATGGAGAAAGAGCTTAAAGAAGAATTCAGCAGTGTGAAAAGAGAACGTCAACATATTAGGGATCTGATATAAAAAAATCGGAATATAAAGTGTTCTAAATATTCTCTTGTTAAATATTCTCTTTTCAAACTATTGCTGAAGTTTAGAATTTATTGATTTCTCTTATAGCCTAAGAGACAGAAATGCTTATTTCCCTCACTCAAAAATTGGGCAGGTCAAGACATTCATAGTGCTAAATGTGACAGTTTTAGAGTACTTATAAAATTCTTAGTTACTTCTGTTTTTCTTCATTCTCCTACACACACTTAATCTCCCTCCTAACATTTTTTTTGGTTGGTGATGGGGCTTAAACTCTGGGCCTGGGTGCTGACCCTGAGCTCTTCAGCTCATTGCAAGCACTCTACCAACTTGAGCCATAGTGTCATTTCTGGTTTTCTGGTGGTTCATTGGAAATAATCTCACAGATTTTCCTGCCCAGGCTGGCTTTGAATTGTGATCCTCAGATCTCAGCCTCCTGAATAGCTAGGATTACAAGTGTGAGCCACCAGCACCTGGCCTCACAAACATTTTTGAGAGAATCAGAAATTCAGTAAAACAACATTCTTTGTGAAAAAAATGATCAAGCTGGCTGATCTTATAAATAAATGATTATAAAATGAAATAAAAGAGGCAGAAACAGAAGAGGGTATAAAGGAAATAAAATGAAAGGGAGGGAGAAGTAAAGGAAAATAAAGGGAGGAAAGGGAAGAGAAAGCAAGGGAAAAGAAGGGAAGAAAAGCGGGTAGAAAGACAGGAAGGGAAAAGAAAAGGAAAAGATGAATAGTAGAAAGCAGTTCAAACATTGAACTTGCCTTTACATAGTCTCTTTATAACATTCTGGGTTCCTAGAGAATAGGTTCATGGTACTCTTTATTATCCAAGAAACCTTGAAGAAAATTCACATTCTTGGAATATTTATAAATATATCTACCTTACTCTGATATGTCATTTTCTTCCCATGTCATATCATTTAATACTTAGAATTTTTTTGACATGAGAAATTCACTAGCAATAGTTTCACTGATGTGGTCACTTTAAATAACTCTAGTTTACTTGGGGTTCATAGTACTAAACATCATCCACAAAGCTCTACTGAGAAACAGGGTACTTATTGAGTGCATACATGCACCCAACACTCTTGTCATCATTTCACCAGGAATGGTGCTCAGATTCACAAAAGAATGGGTTACAATATTCCAAGTCATCGCTTGAAATTACATTGCATTTAACAAATCATATTCTTGTGCCAGGCACAGTGTCTCACATCTCAGGAGGCTGAGATCTGAGGATCATTGTTCAAAGCTAGCCCAGGTAGGAAAGTCCATGAGACTCTTATCCCTGGTAAACTACTCAGAAAAGCTGGATGTGGCACTGTGGCTCAAGTGGTAGAGTGCTAGTCTTGAGTACAAAGAGGCTCAGGGACAGTGCCCAGGATCTGAGTTCAAACACCAGGACCAGTTGGAAAAAAGGGGGGAAAAAGATATTTGCTAAATGCCTTTCTTCATAAATTCCCACTAGACATTTAGGACTCTCCTATCCTGGTGATTCATTCACAACCTGTTTGCTACTTGTAGTAATACATAATCCAAGCCACTCTCTTTCTCTTGTCCTTAATCAAGATTGATATTTTATGACTATTTCTTTAGAGGCTTTTGTCTCTGGCAGGTAATCTATAGAAGGCTGAGCCTCCCATGTACCACGTTTATGTTCAGAGGTACTTTCTAAAGACATATGACTTAATCCAAAAGACAAGGACAGTTGAAAGCCCAGGGGTAGGCCAGTTGATAGTGAGAGATTCAAGTTAATAAGAAACTTCACAAAACCCTTCACCTTACAACACATAGGTGCTTGTCTGCCCTATGTCCAGGCTACAATGCACTATGCTCCTTCTACCATGTCAAATGTGATGCAGTTGTTGGAAATGATCAATTTAGAAAGAGAGTAAAGAATAAAAGGGGGAGAATATTTATGTAATATAATAAAGGGATATATAGAGGTAAATTCCTAGATAGTTTATTATTATACTATAATGATTTTTAGATTTCTTACATATGGCAGAAAAGTTGTCAGTTCTTTGTAGGAAGTACAGAGGGAGCTTGGCATGGTGACTCCTATCTATAATCCCAGCTACTTAGGGGGTGGAGGTAGTAGAATCACAGTCTGAAGCGAGCCTATGTAAAAGCGTAAGACTCTATGTGAAACACAAACTGAAAATAAAAGGAATGGGCATGTCTAAAGTGATAGAACACTTCCCAAATACAATACCATTAACTGAGTTCCTACTACAACTAAAGATTAAATAAATAACATTAAAGGGACTTGTGAAGCATTTCCTTTCATTGGACTGTCCTTCTTAATGGTATTATCCAAATGTGCAACTGCAATGAATATTGACTCAAAAAATTATTAAGTACAGTTATTTCTCTTAGTAATTTTCTATTTAAAATAAAATGTTATGACCTCTTCATAGCTTTCATTCTAGTAAGCAAATAGGTCAAAATAAAGTTCAAATTCTTATCATGTTCAAGAGCAGTATCTCTAAAACAAACAAATTCCAATAATGTAATACCTCCTTCAGCAAGGATCTTTGAAAGTCTAAATGGCAAAAATAATCATCCCCAGCCATTTTAACAGGCAAATGTTTTGCCGCTAACTAATGTAAAGTAACAGACAAAGACATTTCTCTTTTAAAAAGGTAAAAACCAAAAAATTAGAGTCTGGCTTATTGAAATAATGAAAAAATAGCGCACAGAGCTTGGAAAAATATACTAAAGTTATATCACAATAACATTATTAATTCTTTGCTCACACACAAAAAAATAATATGAAAAGTCAATAAAAATCCAGGCACACAGTATATGATTGCAGATATGATACTGATTCCCTTTATAATATTTTGTATGAAGTAACATTTCTCTTCTTAAGGCATTCTGAAAATATCTCACAATACTCCACATTCACAATCCAGGTCAAATAGTTCATTTCCTTTCACCAGATCTTTTGCATAGTGCTTCTTCTTATCTGTTCATTGGGTAAGCCTGTGTTGCTCTTTCATCATTCTGCTTGTAACATCATTTTATAAAAGGAAGCTGAGAAATCACTAACATTAAACTTTGGGTTTTGTTAGTTGGTTCCACATCTTGAGTTTCAAACCTTTTCTTGAGTTATGCTAACATGTTTAGAGAATATCAACTATTTGCACAAATTATATGTGTGTAGGTGTGCATGTGTTCTGTGTTTTTCTCCTTCTATAAGAAAAATTTAAATATTATCTAAAATCCCCATCGATTCTTACATTATGGATTTTTGTAATCATATATGTAAATATATATGTGCATACATTATCCAAATGATTTATAATTATATATTATTCATAGCCTATCATCAAAAACAAGTTTTTCTTTATGGTTAAGTTTTTCTAAGGTTTGTGGAAGTACTTTAATGGGGCAATTTCTACGGGTAATACCATGTACTAAATAAAAATTACAAAGTTTTCAAAGTGGAATATTAAAAAAGAAGAAAACTAACTACCATGTCATTTAAATACAGAGAAAGAGTTCTTTTCCTTGGGTAATAGTTCAAATTCACATATTTTACTTTTATATTCTCTCTTTTCATCTACTACCCCATCTATTTCTCTACCCTGATTCTTACTCTATTAAAGAGTCTCATATTTACCCATGAGCAACACTTGGATTTATATTTATCCCTAAAAGCATCCGATCACATCCTCCCCTTTAGAAGTCAATCTATCAAGATTATTCAAGAAAGAAATCTGAACTATTTTTCTTTTTCACCTATAACAAAGTAGTACAATCGAGTGGCTTGTAACAGTACAAACATGCTTCCACAGATAATGGGGTTGATGTCCACAATCAGCATGGCTTCCTCACCATACTCCCTCTGAGACTCTGCATGGAACCCTTCATCACCTCCTCCTGGCAGTGACCATTAATCCTTGGCACGTGTTGTTTTCAGCTCTGTCACTCCCATCTCTGCTTCTACCAGCACATGGCCTTTTCCCTGTCTGCTGAATCTCTTGCCTTATAAGGACACCAGTCATCTTGAATTAAGAGTCTACTTCCGTATAATCTCATCTTAAAAACTCTCTTTCCAAATTAGATCACCTTTACGGATACCAGTGGTTAGAATCTCATATCCTTTGAGGGGGGCTATATGTTGATTTTTAAAAGTATACCTAAAGATATAGCCAACACAACAACTCTACTAAAGAATGGAATCTAGCCAAAGATTCCCCAAAGTGTGAGAACTCTACCACAAATGAGAATATCAGTTATTCTAACTACTTGCAAGAGCTACAATGATTGATTTTAGAGAGAAAAGAGTCAAGTTTATTTTCCAGGCTAAACTGAGTTCTTTTCTTCTTAGGAACTGCTCCTAAGTTGTAGAAGTCAGCTGCATTAATAACCAGGGGCAAAATGCAGTCTGTAGCAATTATACTGATAACACGATCAACTAATGAAGTTCATTAGTCTAACTGATGGAAACAGGGATTTATTGACTTTTTATTTGTCACTAGTAAATGAGTACTGTATAGAATGACACCATCCAAGCAAAGAGTAAAGCAAAATGCATTCTTTCTGCATCTCATAGGTCTTAATTAAATTATGCTTTTAACTAATTTAAGATAAAATTACTCAGAGCATTTAATATTTAAACACCTATGTAAGAAATAATGGATACACATTCTGTATTAATTATGGATGGTCAATTGCTGTTCCTAAATTTTACAATGATCCAGTATGATTTCTCTCAAGGTTCATTTTATATGTGTGTGAGAGAAAGTGTGTGTGCATGCGTGTATACACGCACCAGTAGTGTACTTGAACTTGGTGCCTGAGATCTATCCATAAACTCCTTTGGCTCAAGGTTACCTTTACAACACTTGAGCTACCACTACACTTTTGGATTTTTGTAGTTACTTGGAGATAAGAGTCTCACAGATTTTTCCTGCCTGGCATGACTTCAAATCTACAATCCTCAGACCTCACTGAGCTTCCCGAGTAGTTAGGATTACAGGTGTGAGCTACTTGTGCCTAGCTAATTTTACTACATATTTTTAACTTTTTCATCTCAGAGCAAACCAGCATAAAGACACAAATGAAATAACTCACTAAGTATGCTTTAAATTACAAATATACTTATAATAAATTTAAAATTACCATGTTTACTAACAGATTACACCAAATCTAGCACCAGAAAAATGTGCTTGTCATATGATTTGATATTCTATTTCTCAAGTGTAAAAATGTATCTGGAAGAAAATTAAATAAATATCTTTTTTAATGTACCAAGGATATTCACGTTCTTATCACTTAATTGGGGTTACATACCAATTTATACCCTTTTAGATTTTGATAACAGTGTCATCAGTATCAACTCTTGACTGAAATGTGTTATTCTGTATGTAATCACTAATCTAATAGGATATACATTTAGATTTGAACTAAAGGCCTTGTGCAAGTATTTTGAGTTTATACTATAGCTGAACTAATTCATTTACCAAGCTTTTGAAAAGGCAGTGATACAGCAGCAATCCTGTATCTCTGTCCATTTCAAAAGGTGGGTCAAAAACAACACCTTAGTTTCTAATGCCTGGCAGGAATTTTATGCTGAGCTTGTTCCAGAGTGTTTTCTTGATCCCCATTATGTTGTTAGCACAGCAGAGGAAAGAGACAGTTTAAAAAATGTCACAGTAGGAAGTGCTTTAATATTGAGTGGTAAATCCTCAGAGGCAAATGCAAAATATATCCACATTGTTAGCTCTGCTTTTGAAGTAGGCCCAAGATTGTTAAAATAAGTGACTTTGGTTTCTTTCCTATGGTTGACATTGTTTGTGGTTTAGAGTTGCTTGGGGTGGGAAAAAAAGTGTTTGTCATAAAACCTAATTTTTGAACCCTTCAGTATTTTATAATGTACCACAAACTATAAGTACTTTCCTTCTCATCTTCTATCCATATTTCTCCAATTTAACAAGGCAACACAAATGTAAAGCAAACAGTAATGTTAAATTGGGTATAGAATAATTCAAATTAGAAATATGATATATCATGTTTAATCACATCATGTAGGTCACGCTACGCATCCTTCTCCCCCTGAATGCAATCACCAAGAACTATTTTTACACATTAGACATAGAATGAATTCTGAATATTCAAATGGGATCTCATTAATTCTCTAGAATAACAGATTCTGTTTGTTCCCCCCATTATATTGAAGAAAATAACAAAGATATTCTAAACTACAGTCTCTGGTGATTGAAATCCAGCGAGTACCTCTAACAAAAGTGGAAATAGAATTATTAAGATCTGACACTCGCATAGATCCCTTTCTGGTGTCTCTGTGATGCTCTTTCTTCCTAATCTCATTTGATTTTTATTGTCTCCACTCTGAAAGATTTAACTTATCTATTTTCAAAAACTGCTTAGGTTTTCGGGATCCATTGCAACTCCTTTGTTGACAAAATTAGTATTTTGATCTCTGATGCTGAACATCTGCAAGCTAAATTTATATGCATGATAATGACACACAATCATAAAGGATGGGAAATAATCTGTCTGTGTTACAACAGATGTCAATTTTTGTTCCTTGTTATTACTAAAGGCGAAATGGAGCTCCTCTCTGTGACAAGTAATGTGGCATCTAATCCCTAGCAATAAATGTACCTAGAATATGTACAGAAGTGGCACTCAGCCTGACTATCCATCACTATTTTGATTGTTTGAAATACATCTGGTCCCTTTGAGTATATTTACTATGATTACCCAGTTCAAGCCTTTTCACATCATTGTGTGTGTCATTAAATGACAGTAATGAAAATAACTGCAACTATTATTATAGGTTTTAGGACTTTGCCATCTGTTGAGTGTTAGCCTTTGTCATTCCCCAACTGGCATTCTGGTGATCCAAAATTACACAAAAGTCAGCCCTCAATACTGCATTTTTATGTCACCTTTCATTTTTCTTCTCAGCAAAGATAAGACATTCCTCAAACAGGTCTATTAAGAATCTAGTCATTAAGGATGAATCTCTGGGAACTCATTTGATGTTATTACAAATCTTGAAGTATGAAGTACAAATTCAAATGGATTAATGTAGAGTTAAATAATGGCAGTGGTACACAGTTACAAGAATTATCACTGATATGTAAGATTATGATACATATGCATCAATATAAATAAATAAGACTTGTAAGTATTATTAATTTTTTATGTAAATTACATGGAAATATTTTGTATATCTCTTACAAGCTATAGATGTCTAATGAATCAGAATGTCAGTATTTTGAAGAAAAAATTGAAAGGAATACATATTCACAAGCCTCAAAAATTGATACTTGATTATAGTATTGCCACAGCCATCTATCACTATACAAGAACCTGTTTATAACCCTTATTTTAGACAAGGTCTACAACTCCATGTAAATCCCAGAGTCACAAATAAGGTATACATATTACGTGATAACATACTGGAGATTCTAAAATTTAATGGAAAACTATCACTATAAAGCTTAAATTTCTACTTGAATTTAAAATTTTCAAAATCATTTTAAAATACTCTATTTGCATAATTCATTTTAACCAAAAATCTGGTGAGAGGAAAGCAGTCTAGTGTATAAAGAAAAAACATGTGGTAAAAAAAACAGACTCAGTGTAACTAAATTCAGCTAATTTAATTGTGTATTTTCTAAGCACATCAGCTAAAGCTCTATTTGAGGGGTTAAAGTGTCTCACACAGTATTCACTATTTAGTAGCTACTCAAGAAATAATACAGAAGATAACTAGAAATCAAATGATCAGGCTGTATTAGAAATGGTTGCAGAAATGTTTGAATGCACAGAATTAAAAAAATACTGCTAATAACAGTGAACCCAAATCATATCTCATTACACAAAATTCTAATTTTTTTAAGTAGCTCATAATCCTCACTTAGAAAATGCCTTTGACATGAAAAAGACAAGACCACCCACACTTCTTTCATTCTTTCTCAATTACATGTGATTTCACTCTATAGGACAGATACCTTCAATGTCAGTTACAGAGTATTTCCCACCCAAAAGTAGACCTGGAAAAAAATTCTAACCCTAATAAGTAAAAGCTGAGAAATACAAAAAAAATGTGAAACAAAGATAATGATGGCCAATAAAACCCAAAGTGATGAAGGCAGACTTGCGTGGTCTTTTTAAATAAATGAGTATTACTTTGCCTGGAATTTAGCTGAGGACACAGTTATTGATTCAGTCTTAATGATAATGTGGCCAGCTGAACACAACAAAAAGAAAATAGTAAGAGCAATAATGTTTCAAAAGGTTTCTGTGGCTCTGGAGGTTAGAGAGAACACCATGAAATGCACACTGATGTCTGGAATAGTATTTATATATTGTATTCTTATTCAAAAATGCTTGATACTACTAAGGATCAAAATAATTAGCTTACTTCTGAAAATGTTCCAAAGCATTAAGATAAATCATATACCTTTGGCATTTGACCTTTGCATCTTCCTTTAAGTTAAAAATATTTCAATTCAACTAAATATTGCTTAGGTTTTATTATCTTTTAGGCACTGAAATAGAAGCTGCAAGAGATATTGGTAAAAGGTACTTAACTATTGTTGACTCTGTACTATTACAGCCCGAGACAATAAGAACAAGATATTGGAGCTATGAAAGTGAACCCTGCCTTTATACCTTTGTATAGAAGAATGAAGGAAACTGACATTCAACAAAGTGTCACAACAAATAATAAGAATTTTTCCCTTCCACGGAAAATTTAGTGAGAAAGGCAAATATATGAACATGGAGTTAAGGTAAGGCTGACGGAGACATATACTTAGAGAGAAATGAGTTGTAAGCTCAGTGAAGCAAGGCATTAATTTTAACTCAGAGAATTTTGAAGGAAAGAGGATTTGAACAGGCATACCAAAGTGGATGGTGATTGGGGGCGGGGAACGGGGTACAATTTGAGACAAAAAGATCAAGTTTCTAATGCAGCATCTATTCATATGTCAGGGATCAAAGAAATAATGAGGTTTTAAAGGCAGCAATGGAAAACCATGAGGGTGTCTTAGAAATCACACCAATTAGGCAGCGGGCAGTGGTTCATATTGGTTGAAAGGATCATGGTTCAGCACCAGCCCAGGCAGAAGGAAAACAGGCCAAGTGCAGATGGCTCACACCTAGTAATCCTAGCTACTCAGGAGGCTGAGATCTCAGGATCATGATTCAAAACCGGCCCAGGCTTTATCTCCAATAAACCACCAGAAAACTGGAAGTGGTGCTGTGGCTCAAATGGTTGAGTGCTAGCCTTGAACTGAAGAACTCAGGGACAGCACCCAGGACCAGAGTTCAAGCCTCATGACCAACAAAAATAAAAATAAATAATAAATAAACCAGGAAACCCTACATGAAAAATATAACTGACATAAAAAGAAAAGGGCTGAAGGCATGGCTTAAGTGGTATAACACCTTATCTAGCAGGCACAAATCCTGAGTTCAAAGCCCAGTACCAAAACAAACAATCTACCAGAACATCTAAGTTTAATCTATAGAAAATTAAAAACAAGAATGAATAATACATGTCATACTAAACAATCTACCAGAATGTCTAAGTTTAATCTATAGAAAATTAAAAACAAGAATGAATAATATGATTATACATGTCATACTAAAAGAAATATTTAAACATATTTGGGTTCTACTTTCATTTTAAGTACAAAAAGAAATAACTAAAAATAATGAATATATTTTTAAAAGCGATATTTGTGATCTTTACAAACTGGTATTTACTAAGTGATCTTTGCAAACTGGTATTTACTAAGTGTTTACGATGAAAAGGGTCTGTATTTATATTTTTAAAGCAAGTTATATACCTTCTATTGCACCATATCCACCAACAGGGCATATCCTGTTTTTAATCACTGTTACAGAAACAGAAGAGGCTGGAAGAAAAATTCTAATGCCATTTAAGTATTTAACTTTGTGTATCGATTAAAACAAAATGTGGCTATTGGCCTTTGGTCAGGATTTTTACTGAAATTGATCTGAAGCCAAATATTTCCAGCAGCCAGAAAATGATGATGACACTTTCCCGAATAACCTATGTCTGGTCCTAGAATAGCACTGTGACTCTTTTACTTACGGGAAAAAGAATCGGTTGGATCACAAATCTAGGAAACAAAGGTGTTTTCCATCACAGAGCAAGAAGGCACTAAAAAAGCCAAGCGCTTAGGAAATCAAGGCCGGATGTGACACAATTCAGGATAAGTAGATGTCCTCCTGTGGACTCGATCTCCATTTTTAATAAAAGGCATTCCTGTCATATTGAATACAGATCAACCTCACTTGCCCTTCCTAGAACAGTATCACTTGTTCTCCGTGTGGAGAACAATAGGAAGTTGGTGTAGGAGCTAACTGGGAAATACCACCTGAAGAATGGGATGGAGAGCACTGAGGACTTAGATAAATTCAGGGTCATTGAAGAAGCCAAGTGAACGATACATCTTATTTTTGCTCTTTTTCCTCAATATATATTGGAAAGTAAGATTCTAGAGCACAAACACACTCTTTTTCATTTTCTATCGGTCTGGCTACTCTATGACTTAACACCACAGCAGACAAAAATTCATTTACCAAAAAATTTATTTTACAGTCTATTTTAAAATGCTATTTTAAAGCCATTTACAGGGAGGGGGAAATGATAATATCTAATTGTGGGAGTTTGAGTAAGGAATTTGTGATCCCCATATGGGAAATTATATTTATATTCATATATATATACATACGTACATGCATAAATACACATATATACACACATATTTATATGTATGTGTGTATTTCCTTAGAGACAAAATATTTGATTTTTATGGAATCTATTGAAAAGAAAAAAAGTAGTCCATTTACATCTTCAACAGAATTTAAATAGTTCTTTCAAATACAAGGCCAAAGCCAACTAGTAGACAATGAAGGCCAGCATGGCTTAAAGTTCAAAATTTAGGCCTAATTGGTTATACCACATAATCCACCAATCTGTTCTGGACATCTGTATCTAATCTTCCCTATCTGCTCTGGAGAGGGAGACTAGAAGTTGATGCTATTCTCAACATCAGAGTCTGCAGGCATGTCTGGTAAGAATGCCAGGCCTCTCATAGTTTTGTGTGTAGGTATGTCAAATGCAATCTGAAGCTGGCCTAAACAGATCAGAAAGAAGAGCCAACACCACAAGAAGCCAAGTGGGTCAAGCACAGAATGAGCTGAAGCATTAAGAGGAAATAAACTGACCCTTGCAAAATCCTCTGAGCTCTATTCCAGGTTTCCAAATTAGTATTTTTATGTGGTTTCCCTCAATCACTGGTGCAGATTCACCAGGATCTGTTAAAAGACTCTACCGGAAAAAAAAAAAAGAGTCTAGGAGAAAAACAAAAGATAGACACCTCAAAATAAGCATATTCTCTGTGAAACTTTCTATTCAATATCCTTGAATAAAGGAATCCACCTTTTCAACCATATAAATGCAAATAAAAGGCCGAAGAAGAGTTTTGTATTACTAGAGAACCTTTTTCTTGGCTCTACCCATCCCTTCAATAGTCTTTCAATACCCACCTCTTCCAATAGTCCCATTCCTTCAGTCCCAAGGACTTTCATTTTATAAGAGCTTCCTTCAAAATTAACCTATTCTAGAAACTGCCTAATTGCCAAAAATAAATAATAATAGAATCTGGAAAGTTCATTTGCATGTGAATACCCACCCCTCTCCAAATCCCCATCACTAGATATAAATTCACTTAAATGTGCTGTTTACCTAACCTACTCATGTAGGCTACATGATGGAAGAAACTGAACTAAGTGTTGGAAAGATTAAAATAACCAGGAATGAGACATTAATAGGTGCGAATGTATGATAAATAGGCAATCACACGTGAACCTGGAGAAGCACAGGGAACAACAGACATAGAGATTGTGGCAAATCTCACACGCTAAACCAAAAACTTCTGTCTTTATTCAAGACAATGTAATATTGTAGTAAAGTAAACAGGGAAGAAACAGTGAACCTTGTGAGTTAAATTTTACAGAAGTAGCAAAATGAAGAATGAAATTTAAAAAATGAGACTGGAACATAGTATAACATTAGGAAATAGAAAGCTACTGATGATCAAAGAATGATACAGAAAATGAAATCAAACAATGTAATGATCATAATTCCTGTTTTGGATGCCTGCCAACTCATCTGACTATATCAAAACTTTTCATTATCAAGCCTAAGGTCAAATATTTTCTCTTCCACAAAGTTTTCTGTTTAAACCTATTCCTTCATATATTATTATTCTCTCACAAGCCTCTGTTCATTCCTCTTGTATATGTGGTCCATTCTGCTTTGCATTAGAGTTCTTTATTACATGTCTATTGCTTTGATTATAATGCAAACTCCTTAGAAGACAGGAGTTGGCTCTCAATCCTTGCCTGATTCATTCTATACCTCTTCTTCTAACAACATCCAGCAAAGCAACTTATATATCATAATTTGTATAAATGAATGATAGCATTGAACTATCTTGAAGACATGCTTTGCTGCTTTGCATTAGTATTGACATAACTAAATTCCAGAGCCAAGAGCAAGAAATCATCTTAGGTAATAGGGCTAACTTCAAAAACCCATACTGTTTTTTCTCTACCATCCCTTTCCTCCCACCTCCACAACTAGTAAGGGAAAAACAAAGGAGGAGCAACAATGCTTGATAAGAAATTTACTCATTACCTTGCTCATGTAATTGTAACCCCTCTGTACAGTATTTTCACAATTAAAAAGAAAACATACTGGTCTATGGAGAAAAAGGAAATACCTGGAACATGAGATATTTATAGATAATCACTAATATTAGTTTCTTTATTTAAAAAATATCTATCCATCTTCCTGCAAATCATGACAATATTAATGGAGACCCAAGGACATTTTCTTTGTAAACTAAAAGAAAAATACTGACATTGTACAAAAACTCTTGCAATTCACTGCCCAAACTAAACTTTCGTCTCTAACTTTTCCCTTACACTCTAACATGAAAACTAAAAAAGAGAAAACCTACTCAAATGCTTTCCTAGCTAGGCCGATGCAAACATAAGCCCCCAAGTATCCAGAACAGTATAGTTGTAATGGACAGGGGAAACTGGGCAACAATAACATCTGTCTTCCTTAGTTATTACTACACCACTATGAAAAGGAGCTGTCTATTTTCCAAAAAGATGATTGGATCCTGAGATATTCATTAACAACTAATCAAGCATTTTGGATCTCATAATTGATGGGTAACACACAAAAGGAGAGCCATCTAGGGCTACTACTGGCTTCCTAAGAAGAATTCCTCAGCATTAATATCATTCTTCCAAAATCCCTTTGAGGATAGCTGCTTAGATGCTGAGAGAAAATAATTGAACAATTTCATGGTGACATTAAACAGCAGCTCATAATTGACCTCAATATGAATAGCAATAAAGATGGAGAGAATGGCATATGCTCTATAGAATGAGCATAGGCAGGACTCAAATCCTAATGCCTTTAACTCCACCAAGACAAGAACACACGAGGAAAGTGGTGAATAATAATGCAAAGCCGCCTTGCTTTCTGTAGCTGAGCTGGAGGTTTTCATATCACCCCTGCTTACTATGTGGAAATGATGGGGGCACTCTCTGAAGCAAAAGGACTCTCAGCTTTGCATTGATCCAGGAATTTGGTTGTGCCACTTCTATTTCTCAAATAGCATTTCACTGGCCACATCAACGTGAAGTGCTATGTAATTTTTTTGTATAAAAGCACCAATGACAACTAAAGAATGATGGGTCTTCAGTGTACTAAGATGTGTTGCCAGTGGCCAATGATAAAAAGGAAAGCTAGTGCTCATTCCTCCCTTTATCTTACTTCATAACCTAGACCTGACTATATAAGCAGAACTGGAGGCATATACTCACAGTATTCAACTTACTTTTTAGACCACTCTAATCTGAAAGAGCAAATAAAAAGGGACTGTATGGATTTTTTGTTGTTTTTTGGGGATTTTTTGTTTGTTTGTTTGTTGGTCATGGGGCTTGAAGTCTGAGTCCCCCATCTCTTCAGCTCAAGGCTAGCACTCTACCTCTTGAGTCACAGGGCCACTTCTGGCTTTTTCTGCTTATGTGATGCTAAGGAATTGAACCCAGGGCCTCATGCATGCAAGGCAAACACTCTACCACTGAGCCACCTTCCCAGCCCCAACTGTATGGTTTTTGACACTGGCTCCTCTGAGTTTCTATCCCCACAAAATAGTCCATTCAGAGTCAATAGTTAGAACACCTGGATACATAAATCGGCATTAAACAAACGTCTAGATGAAGGATTATACATCCTAACCAAGTAATCCAATGATTGTATCTTGGGCTCAGGCTCAGTATCTTTCCCAAACCTGTTCGAGCTCCTATATTCTCTGACACAGGTACTCCATTATCCACCTACTTGTCCACCCAAGAATATTTCTTTAAATTAGAGTCCTGCAGTAACCACAAAATTTGTCTCCCAACTGTCATGGCTACCTGCTACACATCTGTACAGTCTATCCAACTAACACACCACCCTTATTTTAGCTGAAAAGATCCACTTCTTGAATGATGTTAATCTCTTTGTTCTCATCTCCTGAATACTCCACCCACACTTCACCCAGTCTAAAATGTATACTAATTGACTACTTGTAGTTGCACAGACTCTATTGTAGCACTAGCCCTTCTGTACTTATTGTACTCTTCCTTCAACTATGAATAGACACCTATTGCCTTTATTTTATCTGCAATACTTTGCCAAGCTGTCATTGAATTTGTAAGCTCCTTGACTAAAAATGCCCTTTTACACAGTGTGAAAAATAATTTTCCATAGTAGTCTTGCATATTGCACATAAATCTTTGAATAAAATATTTTACCATATGCAGATTATATGACCTATTTCTCCCTTACTAGAAGGTAAACTTATCAAGTGCCTTTACTGAAGTATTAAAATAGAATAATGAAGCCCATTCTATATAGCAAAGAAAAGAGGGGGAATAAGAAAAAAATAATAGAGGAGAGGAGTAAAGCTAAAGTCCATTATATGCCTATAGAAACATTACAATAAAACTATGCAATGACTCTACACCAATTAAAAAGAACACAAGCTTTGACAGCAAAAGCAACAATTACCATGGTGAAGAAATAGCCAAGAGAACAGGAGAAAATCATTACCAGCCATTTATCCCATAGATCAATATCCAAAATTATTTTTAAAAACTTGAACACTTAAAGAGCAAGTTATCCAATCCAATCAACAAATGAGCAAAGGAATTGAAATAAATACATGAATAAAAGTATCCAACATCTCTAGTCATCAGGGAAGTGCAAACCAAAACAACATTGAAATTTCATCTCATTCAATCCTGAATGGTCATCAGCAAAAATATGAAAGACAATAAATATTGGTGAAGATATGGGAGGTGGAAATTGACACTTGGAAGTGTTGATGAGATAGCAAATTAGTGGTATATATGTATAAAAATGAAGTGTTAAAGAAGAATGAAACTTTGTTGTTTGGTAGAAAATGGATAGAACTGGAGATTGTTATGTTAAGCCAATATCACAAAAATAATTATTGAATGTTTTTCTCTTGTGTTTGGAGTTGGGAAAGCACAAGAAAATGAAAGAGGAACTAACAGGGAGATAGAAAGGAAGAATGGGGAGTAAGGGATAAGAAAGGGTAATAAAGGAAGCAAGTATCATCAAAACATGTTATATACTTGTATGAAAATGTCATCAAAAAACTCATTACTCTCTACATTTTACAAAAAATAATTCAGGCTTTGGAGATCTCTGACTTCAAGTCCTGACATAAGTTCATTCCAGTTGTGTTGTCTTGAGCAAGCTACCTAAGCTCTCTATACCACAGTGTCCTCTACTGTAGAATAAAGATCATGATAAAGTATGACTTATTACAACTATTATAAAACCTGATTTCTGTGAGGCTTTAGCATTATAATGTCCAATGAATATTATGTACTACATTGAAAGGTCATTGGAATCTCCCCTTGCTCTCCAGTGGACAAGTGGCAAAGTCTTAAATGCAATGGTTGAACTTAAGTGCAATGGTGTAGCTGACTGAAGCAAGAAAGAAATAACAGTAAAGTTCACTCCAATAGAAATGCTTTGGCAGCAGTTAATGATAGAATTTTTGGTTCATTTAACAGTAAACATTCTTCTAAGAGCCCTGATACCTAAATGATTTCATTACCTCCTCCAAGGAATGCTAATCTGTGTCTTTTCAAACTGATTCTCAAGGACCTTCATCCTTTTTAAGATTTTCTTTGTCATTCTATTCCTGTACAGAACATCTCCAGGTAACTCAGAATGAGCTAATGAACTTACTTGTAAAGAACGAACTTTCAAATCCTGACTTCACTGCTCATCTTGGAAGATACTACTTCAAAAGTCATCAATTTCATCTAATTTTATGTTAGTATAAAGGGTGGAACAGATAAGACTTTGGGGAAAAATGCATGATGCATAAGTGAACGCATAGACCATTTGTCTTCTCTATGACATGTGCACTATGGACCTATCAAACTTATTTTTTTATTGTGAAAATACTGTACAGAGGGGTTACAAGTACATGGGCAAAATCATGAGTCCATTTCTTATCAAGCATTGTAGCCTCCTCCTTTGTTTCCCCTTACCATCCTTTCCCATCCTCTCCCCCACTCCCCCACTTATCAAACTTTTATACTAAAATTTCAAAAGAAATTGGTGCCAGTGTATACTGAATTTATAGATTAATTCATCTGCATAACTGAAATCATGGAGCCTATCATTTATTAGTCCTCAAAATCACCTTTAACAAAAGGGAACCAGTTATAAAATTGACTCATAACCCTAATGTTGGTGGTTCATGCCTGTAATCCTACTTACTCAGGAGGCTGAGATCTAACAATCTTGGTTTGAAACCAGCCCAGGCAGGAAAGTTGGTAAGACTCATCTCCAATTAAACACCAAAACAACATAAACAAAAACAAAAAATAGAGGTAGAATTGTGACTCAAAACAGTAGAATGAATGGCCAGGCGCCAGTGGCTCACGCCTGTAATCCTAGCTACTCAGGAGGCTGAGATCTGAGGATCACGGTTCAAAGCCAGCCCAGGCAGGAAAGTCCATGAGACTCTTATCTCCAATAAACCACTAGAAAACCGGAGGTGGTGCTGTGGCTCAAGCAGCAGAGCGCTTGCCTTGAGCTGAAGAGCACAGGGACAGCGCCCAGGCCCAGAGTTGAAGCCCCATGACTGACAGAAAAAAAAATAGAATGACATGAGGGAAAAAACTAAATGACAGTGCACAAGCCCTAAATTCAAGTCTCAGTACTGATATGAAGTATATGCATGCTTAATTATGCATATACATAAAATTGAGACACATATGGGCACAATAAATATCAAAAATGATCGTGAGGGATGATTTTGCTCAATGCTCTTCTTATCAGTATAAAAAATATACATTTTCAAAAGAAAAATAGCCCCTTTTCAAAAACTCCCATAAGCTAAAAATTATATCCAATTGCATTCTCATTGCATTCTGGGTTTTATATAAGTGAGATCACTTCCACAAATTATAGGAAGTTGTAACCTTGAAAACTGAATTTTATCTAACACTTTCTATGACTACTTGACTAGATCAATATCATGTACACAATTCAAAATTTATACTTGCAGTTTTTCATGGATTTCTATGATTCCTACTAAATTATTAAATCTATACTTACATTTTTTATTTTAAAGTTTGCCAAATGATTTCCAGATGATTGTCATATTTTTACCTTTTCAACTTATTGTAAACACAGTTTTTTTTTACATTTTAAACATTTTTATTGATACGATCAAGGTGATGTACATGGGGGTTCTATGTCAAGTAAAGAGTACATTCCTTTTTAAATAATGTCCGCTCTTCCCTCTTTCTCTCCCAGTTTTTCCCTACCATCCACACTCTGCAATATGTTTTTAAAAAGCAACTTTACTAGCCATAGCAATCTGTCATTCCACTTCTCTTTCACTTGATAGATTATAAATAAATAAATTATTAATAAATTATATGACATATTATTCTTGGTTGAAAGTCTACAGTGCACATCGAAGTAAGCCAGACACCCTCAATACTTCATCACAAACATGTCTCATAAATTTGATATTCTTTTAAAACTCTTGTTGTTATATATTCTAGGTGCTAAATTAAGACAATATGCAGGTAGCTAGAATGGTTTGCATATAAATTTAGGCTAATTTGTTTTATATTTAGGCTAATTTATTTTATATTTGCTATCAATTTTAGACTCTCATCAAGAATCCTTGAGAAGCATATGTTTAATTTTTTGTGTGCCAGTCCTGGGGCTTGAACTCAGGGCCTGGACACTTTCCCTAAGCTTTTTTGCTCAAGGATAGCAATCTACCACTTAAGTCACACCTTTACTTCTGGCTTTTTGTAGGCGAATCGGAGTTAAGAGAACATTTTTTGCCTGTGCTAGCCTTGAACTAAGGACCTCCTGAGTAGCTAGGGTTACAGGCATGAGCCACCAGTGCCTAGCTGAATGTTTAAATTTTTTTTATTTATTTTATTTTATTTGTGAAGATACTGTACAGAGGGGTTACAATTACATGGGCAGGATAATGAGTACATTTCTTACCAAGCATTGCAGCCTCCTCCTTTTGTTTACCCTTCACATCCCTTCCCAGCCTCCCCCCTCCCCCCTGTAAACACAGTTTTGACATTACTTTTCTTCAATCAAAAATAAGTAATTTATAAATCCAATCAAATGTTTAAATAGTAAGTTGAGTGCATGATTGTTTAAATGAATACTTATTGCCTTTATTAATATTGTCTTCATAATAATGTTGCTCCAAATGAATTAATTCTGAATTCTTAAAATAATGTGCTCATTTGTTTGTTTCTTAAATATACTTCCTCCTAATAGCAGAGAACTTCAATTATTTTCAGTTTTAAAAACAGCCATAGGCTGATGGCTCCTATCTGTAGTCCTAGCTATTCAGGAAGCTGAGAACTGGGATCTTCACTTTAATGACAACCCAATATATGAGTACATGAGTCTTCATCTCCAAAACAATCAACATAAAGCTGAGTTCTCAGCATGGCTCAAGTAGTAGAGCATCAGCCACGCAAGTTTAAGACCTAACTTCAAGCCCTGGTACCACAGTGACTTAAGATTCTAATTAACAGTCTCGAAGCTGTAACTTTTTTAACCCTAGATAGCTTTAAATTAGGTTCAAGAACTCTTGAATCTTACACTTTCCCATCATCTGGCTTCTTTGCTTCCTGCATAGATAATTAACGAAAACACATACTCAGCCTGCAGGAAATGTTGAAAGTTTACTCTCCATAAAACCCTGATGAAAAACCTGCTCCACAAGACAGGAATGTATTTAAATTTGAACATGCCAATTGGTAGGAGTAACGATCCCTTGGGGACACTAGGTTTTATAAAGTACAATCTTCCTTCACTGAACCAGAGTAAAGTTAAGTCAACTTTCAAAGAAATATAACATGGCACCAATGCTCCCTTGAGAAGATTCCAGTGAGGCCAGCCAATATTCATTTCTCCTTGCCTCAGTTCTCACAATCATTCTGTGAAAACTAGCTGCTGAAGTCAAAACCTTCTCAATTTATTTTATTCCCAGCCGTGTCCCACAAACAAGCAAAGACAACCACACTTTTAAAACTAGAATAACTGCTTCATAGGCCCATAGACCACGCATCAATGCTACTGATGATGTAATGTTAGGAAAATAATGCTTCTCTATTTACCCGCTTCTAAATAAGGTAATGTTAACTGCCTTCTCCAGCTTCTTACCATATTTAACAATGATGTGTTTTGTCATGACTGAAATATGCACAACTTCAAAATAGTTCTTCCAGTACCTAAGCTCAATCTCAAAATATCCCTGTTCCTGAAAATGCCACAAAATAGAAGGAACTTATTTCAAAATGAATGCAGCTGCATGTGTGTCATTTCAAACTCATTCCCTCAATTTCATACTTATTGTTCAAATGAATTTGTGGGGAAGGAGGGTAGGCCAATATGATAGGGGCATTTAAGGTAAAAAACAAAATCACTGGACATCTTAAAGAAGTCCAACTTTCAGAGAAGGTTTGTATTCAGTGGTATTCAAAATTTGTTTCTCTTACATTTGCTAGAAGAATTTTGAAACATACCATACACACATATTTAAGTTTGTGTCTAAAATTTCATGATAATTTTGATTATAAGCTGGATTTTTTGAAAAAGTTATGCATTCCTTCACATGACAATTGTACATCTACTTTAAACATACTTTTATCAAGGCCTTTTAGCTATAGTTTAGGTGTTCCTATTTATGGAAAAAGTTTGCAATAATTAATACTCTATATAAACTACAATCTCATTTTTAAATAGTCATTGACTATGTATTAATATCATATGAGGTCTTGGTCTTGAGAGAATTTTGATTTTGAAATACTATTGAGGAATATGAAGGTAGAAACTAGGGGACAACAGGACACTGAGACAAATTCTCTCTCTCTTTCTCTCTCTCTCTATTATTTTATGGTCAGTTGTGCATCAAGATTTTTTCATTTATTTAGTCATTATTTTAGATTTTAAAAATTCTGATATTCATCTTTAATTTAATCCACACGTACAATTTCCAAACAATAAATTAAAGACTTTCTCATGGCCCATAGAACTAGAGGGCAATTCATTCTACAAAGAAACAGAAGTCAACATTTTTATTTGATGAAATTTGCACATGCAAATTGATATTAAGGCACTAATCTACAAATGTAACTTCAAAGTTGCATGCAGAATTTTAATTCTATTTTTAACCAGCCTCCCTAGGCCTGTTAGTCTCAAACATAAAGAAGTAAAACAAAGGGACTATTGGAGCACATTGGCATAC
Source organism: Dipodomys ordii (assembly GCF_000151885.1). Classification (NCBI taxonomy): domain Eukaryota; kingdom Metazoa; phylum Chordata; class Mammalia; order Rodentia; family Heteromyidae; genus Dipodomys; species Dipodomys ordii. The sequence goes on from NW_012267264.1 coordinate 14,861,340, forward strand.
CCTTTTTTCAACCTAGAGTTAGAAAAAAACAACGCTTATTAAGTTTTTAGCAAATGTCCTGTAATCTCAGCTACTCAGGATGTTGAGATCTGAGGATCGAGGTTCAAAGCCAGCTGAGCAGGAAAGTCCATGAGCCTCTTATCTCCAATAAACCACTAGAAAACTGGAAGTGGCACTATGGCTCAAGCGGTAGAGTGTTTGCTTTGAACTGAAGAGCTGAGGGAGAGTGCCCAGGCCCAGAGTTTAAGCCCCACGACTAAAAAAAAAAAGATTACACAAATGGCTATACAATTAAGGGAGAATAATACTCCCCTAGGATGGAGTGGTATGGAAAGTAAAGTCCTCTTGGAGATGAGATCTAATCTGAATTTTATTTTTATTAATTTTTTAATTAATTAAGGATTTTTAAAAAACTTATCTTTGAGTCGTTGGGACAAAGAGGTTTTGGGTTTAACACGGATCTCATAACTGCATATTGAATTCAATTGAATTTTAAATCATGATAAAATGTGAAAAGATGACTAAAATCAGAGCATTTCCAGTACAGCTTGAGAAAAATACATCTAGACAAGCAATGAACATGGTCAGAAATCAGAAATCACCTTCCTGGTCAAGTAAGATATCACTGTGGTGGTTGAAAATGTCATTTCTAGATTCAATTTCTTCACAAGTGCTGATGTGCCATGTGTTATTGAGTGACTTCTCTGTGACAAAATATATGACATTAAAAAAAACTTAGAGGAGAGAAGGCTTATTCTAATGCCTGGTTTCATAGGCATCTGGTTGCTTGTCCTCATGTACTTAGACAGAACTTCAAGGAAGGATCCTATGGAGGAATTTTCACCTAATTGAGGACAAGAAGCAGGGAGAGAAAGAGAGAGAACCTTCAAATACATGCCTCTACTTCCTCCTCCACCTGGTGCTTACCAGTTTGCCTACAAGTTACAGAACTTCCTAAAATAGCACCATCAGCTGGGGACCAGAAGTTCAATTAAAACTCTCCCAAGTCATCCTTGAGAGAGTCAGATAAGATAAAGCACACAGAGTGATGCATGATATGGTAGCCACACAAACAATCTTAGCTCTATTTGCTTTTATTGTCTTTCCTTTGTAACTATAGATGTGAGAAATCCTATCCAACTTTCCCTTTTCTGTTTTCCTGTGCCATTCTGAACTAAGATCTTCCCTGGAAGCCAATGAAACATTTCTTGTAACTGCATGAGCATTTTAAAGCTGCTGGGGGGCCATTGTGTATGCAGAAGCAATACCTAATTGAATAGTAGCCTAATAGCCTTAGAAAGCTGCTTCAATTAAAAGAAAAAAAATGGGCTAAAAATAGGACCAGTTTAAGGAGTGGGAGAATGAGCTTCTGGAGTTGTCTTGACATTCATTCTTAACACCATTTTTAAAAGAGCAAAATTTAGCTACATAAATAAATGTACAAGTCCAAATTGCTCACCAGTTAAACAAAATAAGAGTCAATTACTCTGAAAAGGTCCTATCCCTAGGAAGAAATCACTAATGAAAGCAAAAAGATCTAAGTTAAAATAAATATATTAAGTCAAAAAAATTAATTGTTTCCAGTTGGTAAACAGGATTCCATTTTAAAGCGTTTTTTCCAATGAATAGTCTGAAAATATGTGACTTTGGACACAAAATCTTAAACTACTAACTCCTTGGGCCAGGGATGATACTGCCTCTATGTACACTGGGGATGATGTCTACATGGTGAAAGATCTGATTTTACCACTAAAAGCCTGACTTTGAGAAGTGATATAACCTCTAAAAATAACATAACTAGTTCAGTCAGTTTTGAAATCACTCAAATGCAGCATTCTCTGTATACGGAGGGTCTTGCTTACCAGTTTGCCTACCCATAAGTAATACAGTTCTTTTTCTCATACACCTATTAAGGAAGCAAATGAGAAGATCTAGACATTGGGTTACATATGACAGCATACCCCAGTGTTTGTCTCTAATGATGCTAGATGTTCATCCCCAAATGCCACATTAGAGTCATTATCCAAATGAGCTCCCAACACAGTCTCCAATTACTGTGAAAAGAGGAATGAAATCTCGAATTGGACCACACCTTTATGATCATGGCCACTTAAAACTCTTTGAGACTCTTAGAGCTTTCTGTTAGAAGGGAAGTATTTCACACCTTCACTGACTGGTGTGTAGCAGCCTACTAGTCATAGCCTAATGGTCAGTTAAAATGTGGTTAGTATGACTGTGGAAATGGTCAGTTAAAATGTGGTTAGTATGACTGTGGAAATGGTCAGTTAAAATGTGGTTAGTATGACTGTGGAAATGAACTTTAATGTGACTAGAAGTTGTTTATTGGACAATGCAGTTGGAACCCTGGTCCTATCACTTATCAATCTGTCTTTCTCCTGCACATACTCTCTACAGTCTCCAGCCAGCCTGTGCTTGATAAATCACTCTAGCATAATAGTTGTTCAGCAAATCTTTGTCAACCTTTTCTTTCCTCTTTTTCTGACTTACTAGTCCAACTTGGCTGTGTGATTTATGTCATCTCCTATTCCTAGAGCTCCCTCACTTTTGCTGAGAATGGGCTGACCTAGCATTCTCTCTGGTCCTCATTCCACCATCTCCTGTCTTCTTCAGCATTCCATTCACATAGCCCTCAGCCATTTCCTCCCAGTCTCAAATGAGTATAGTTACTTTCTCCTTATAAACACTAACACTGTGGACACCAATGTTCCCACCCCAGAAAATTAGTTTCCTTAACTTCTGCTCTCAAATCTTACACCCCATTGCTCAATATAATGAGAGTCACCAGGCCTGCCAAAGACAGTTTCACTCCCCCTTTAATTCTCGGATTTGCAGTTCGATTTTAGATGTTGATTTCTATCTTAAAGTTTACGATTAGTCTTTCTCTTTGGTTAATCATCTGAAGTCTGCTGTGCACATCCCAGAGCAGAGGAAAATATTTTAGAAGTTAAGTTTTATATTTCTAAAGGTCAGTTAGCCAGGTGTGAAAGCAGGCAAACTTTATTCCACTAGAAACATGTTTTGAATCTTTTTTATGCACTGATACCAACATAGCACTTCATTCTTAAATCATAACCTTGAAATCTTGGTGATTTTCTCATGAATTTCCATACACTGATAATATGAAAGGAGATTTTTTTTAAAGAGGATAGCATACATGCAAACAAGTTGTATGTTGATTGGTCCTGTTTCTGTAATAATAAACAATAAAATAGTAGACTACTGTGACTTTTATGACTTTTTTTGTGTGTTGTTCTTTTTTTGGTTAGTCATGGGACTTGAACTCAGGGCCTAGTCACTGTCTCTGAGCACTTTTGCTCAAGGGTAATGCTCTACCAGTTTGAGCCACAGTGCCACTTCTGGTTTTCTGGTGATTCATTGGAGATAAGAGTCTCATGGACTTTCCAGCCCTGGCTGGTTTAGAACCACAATCCTCAGATCTCAACCTCCTGAGTAGCTAGGATGATAAGTGTTAGCCACCAGCACCCAGCTTAACTTTTATGATCTTATAATTACATTTTAAAAGTCTGCCACCAGCATCCAGCTTAACTTTTATGATCTTATAATTACATTTTAAAAGTCCCTCCATTATTTGGCTATATTTAACCTGAATGCTATTTTACAAATACATCTGACAGCAGCAATCAGCCCCTTCATGTCCAAGCACAAGATTTCCAGTTAGCATTCCTATGCCATGTGACTGTATTCAAAGTCCATTGGATCCTTAACTTGAGCTGCACAATCCTTTCACAAAATCTTCCAAGCTGGGAGGACTATAATAGAGCCCTAACAATGGAAGCCTTGAACAATTCCCAATGTGTATGCAAGGCATTCTGTGCAAGAGAAAGTCCACACTCAAAAAGAAGCAGAGATTCAATTTCCCTATTCAGTCTTCCCTTTCTTAGACCCACCTGACCCTGTCCATCCTGCTGTGATATTAACTATCCCAGTACAACTTCAGTAGGTTTTTCCTGAGTTAGTTCAAGTTACATTTCTGCAACTAATCTTCAGGAGTATCAATCATAAAATATATTTAACACATTATAAACTATACCCCTGGAAAAAAATGTAACATTGTGATTGAACCTTAGAATGATATACACAAAAGTATAAAATTCAAAATGAAGAGTCCCACAGCAACTATTCTTCAATAAATGTCACAGGAGTATTAAGGTTATGAGAAGCATGGTGCCTGGGATATGACAATGCAATGAAAGAAAATGTCATTTTAAATTCTCTGACATGCAAATTCTCAGACACATTTCGAAGTTCGTTGTCACTAAAAATAATAAAGAGTAGAATTTTTCAATCATGTATAGTGTAATCTCACTTTTATTAAGATTTTTGTCTGGTTGTCTAGAAATGTTCTAACTTTATACATGCAGAGAAAATTGCCTGGAACAGTTGCCCATACTGTCAACAGTAGGCTTTCTTTTAAGGGATGGGTTGTTGCATTGTTCTTTTTTTTCCTTCATAGTCTTGTGAGTTAAAATTTGAAATGTCTTACCACATACTCATCTAACATATTAAAGCAATGCAGAATAACAGTCCAGAGAGAGATTTGACACTGGCCCAACAAGAATACAAATAATGAAAATCAAATATTGAGAAATCACTACCTTTATTCCAAAGTAAATTTCTAACTTATTTATTAGTATTTCAAGTTTCTATTTAGCATGTAACTATTCAGCTAGGTGTATTACTACATACCTCTAACACTAGCACACAAGAGTTGAGAAATGGGAATTATGAGTTTGAGTCTACTCTATACTACGAGATGAGAGACCTTGTCTCAAAAAAAGAAGAAAAAAAGAACAACACTATTATATATGTGCATATATATGTATATATAAAGAGAGAGATTCATATAAATATATAGGAATGGATATACTTTGTTTGATCTACCTATAACCCTGTATCTAGCCTTCAAGACTAAACAAACCTTATCTCTTCTTTGGAATCTTTTCTGCCACCTCAGTACTGAATCCTTCCTCATTTCCCTTCAAGTCCTGAAGTACCAATTTGTTCACTAGCAACACAACTTGACTCTGGAACATATGATATGGCATTCTATTTTTAGGTTTGTATGAATCAGAGATGAATTCCAAACTCTCTCCTTTTGGAGATCAGGATCCAATATATAAACCAATTTAAGACAGCCTCCCTCCACATTCTTCTTCCCTTCTATTCCTACACTATGCAGTTTTAGAACAGTTTCCCAAAAAGGCACTTTGAATTACAATTTTCTATTTCATTATCCTCAATGTATTGGAGTTAAATGTTTACTCTGCCAATTCCATTCTTATCTCCATTTCAACTGTAACATAGTGAAGACACATACGTGGCATACTTTTGATGAGATCATTCTCATCTTCTACGGCACAATTTCCCTCCTTATAGCAAACTCTATTCTAAATTCCTCCATAATAACCTATAAAATGTCAGTGTCTACCCCACACTGATCTTCCTGAAGTTTTTATTTCCCCAACTGCCCCAAAAGTACTTGAGGGAGAATTAATTTTGATTCTCAAGAATCCACCTAGTCAACTCACGAAGTAGACATTTCCAAAGCTCAATAAAATCCCCTTGATAAAAATTGTGGCATTGTCACAAATTGCAAATTGGCATGAAAAGGAATCTGAAAATATTGCCAAGGCTGGCAATCTGCCTTCCCTGCCCAGTCACTTAAGAGAGTAATACCAACTAATTGCAAATGTTCCAACATATGTGAGGAACACACATGCCTTTATTTTTAGTACACAAAAGATGATTTCTGAAAAATAAACAGTCCAGACAAAACATATCACATTGCCAGATGGAGAGCAAGGCTGTGAATGGATACACAAAACAGATTAAGATTCAGTAGATTGGGGATTGTATGATGCAAACATGTATTGAATGCTTAGAGTCCATTAAGAATTGCAGAAGAGGGGCAAGGTCTCTAGTTTCCAAAGACCTTGTCTACTAAGACTGAATGCTCTGTCTGTAAACCTGTAATAATCTGCCCAAAAACTATAATGCAAGCTACACTGATAAAAAAAATTGAACTACTCTCTAAGGAATTCTACCTAACATTAAAACCCCAGTTTGAGATACCTAATGAATTGGTTGCAGCAGAAATACAAAATTGCAACTGAACGCCTGACCCAGGAATGTCCCATTTAAAGAAGACAGACAGACAGACAAACAAACAGACAGACAGGCAAACAGACAGACATATATCATATAAGCCAAATGTGGCAGCTCTTGTTTGTAAGCCTTGCTACTTTGGAATAGGAGGATCTCAGTTTAAGGCATTCAAAAGCAAAATGTTAGCAAGAAATCCATGTCAGGCAATAAAAAGCTGGGTGCAGTGATATGCACCTATATCCCAGCTACTTGGAAACATAAATAAGAGGATTGTGGTCCAGAATGGCCAATTAAGAATTGAGACTCTATTTAAAAATGATAAACACAAAATATCTAGAGTTATGATTCAAATAGCAGAATACCAGCACGTGCAAAATGCTGATTTCTAATCCTATTTTTCCCCTTCCAAAAACAGCAATAATAAATTGAAAAAGGACTATTTTCCAGGAAATTCCTGGTAGAGAAAAGAAAGTAAAATGAAAACTGACATAGAGTAGCAAAAATATACAGAGGCCCTAAGTCAATTTTTTACAAAGTGATATACAGTCATAAACAATACCTAAATATATAAACAATTTCTATGTTGCCAGTCTACAGAGATAAAATAAAACAGATATATAAGTTAGATGTAAGATTATGCATAACAAGTACTGGCCACTGATAGAGACAATAATTCGCGATTGATTACCTCACCAAAAAGGCATGGTGAACTAGACATGTAAATGGCAGACACAGTTGGAAAACCAAAGAGCAGTCTCCTAACTTCACAAATTACACTTGGAAGCAGCAGTTAGAGATCTAGTAAGTAGCAAATACTTCTTGAAAAAATCCTCAGAACCCATTATACCAATCACATTTCCATGAAACTAAATATTCTGTCATGGGTTCAATTTCTGACTTTGTGTCTGTCTTTCTGCATGAATGTTTGGCTCACTGGATCTTGACCTCTTGCAAGACATCTACTCTATTCTAATCTGAGTTCATACATTGGTGCATGTTATTGATGCTTCAATATTATCTTTTAATCTTCAAAACCATAAAGGTAAGCCAAGTGCTGATGGCTTATGCCTATAATTGTAACTATTCAGAAGATGGAGATCTTGGTTCAAAAGCCAGCCTGGGAAGAAATAGCCTAGAGACTCTTTTCTCCAATTAACAAGTGAAAAAGTTGGAAGTGGAGCTATGGCTCAAATGGTAAAGAGCCAAACTCAAGCAAAAGAAAAAGCTAAGTGAGAACTTGAGTCCCTGTGTTCAAGCCTCAGTACAGGTGCTCAAATGCACACACACACACACACACACACACACACACACAGGTGTAAACATGAAAATGGAAAGTATAGCCTAATTCTATTTGGTATTTGGGGCTGAGCAAATTGTTTTTCACCTCCATTGTGAAAATAGGATAGTGACTGTATCTGCCTCACCAATGCATGACAAATATTCATTAAGTTAATATCTACTTGTAGTTAACACAGAACAGCAACCCAGGCAAAATAGTATTTAAAGTAAAACTAGCTTATTCATTTATTTAATACTTTGGGGAAACCAAGAGATTTTGATAGGTTAAATTGTCTGTTCAAGTCTATATAAATAATTGTGTTCTTATTATTCATCTTTAGTTACACAGCTTGAAGTTCTTTTATCTTTCCATCTCTGCACAGAGACCTCTATGACCAGGCTATTGGAAAACAAGCAAAAAAACCTTCTTTCCCATCCCTCTTCTACCTCCTAGAGGAGTTGCCAGAGATTAAGACAAAATGGATGGGACTTCTTTTCCCTCATGCTCTGTGAGCCCTCAAGTCAGGGTAAGTGGCTGGAGTCACTGTCAGTGCATTTAGTACTCTGGGCTCCTGAAGAACTTGCTCTCCTACTCTATGATTAACCATCTGTGCTCTACTAGAAAAGGGAAGGACAGCATTGTTTGACAGGGTAGATGCATACTATAATCACTAAATGTGTGTGGTATGCCACTACATCTGTAGTGACTCAATCTCTCCAGTAGAAAATGGGGGTAATATTAACAATAACAATGTAAAGCTCCTACAACCATAATATATAGTACTATGTTCATCATTGACATAAATAAAATAAGAAAAAAAGAGGCATGAAGAGATCACAGAACTCATCCAAGGACATATGACTAATAAATCACAATTTCTGACACTCAATTTCTGACACTCTACAGCAGGTAATCTAGAAATGCCAGCTCTGTATACACAGTATGTGAAGTCATTCTTGCTTTAGAGATTACATAGTTTAAAAGTCAGGGTAGAGTTTCCCCCTACCCCATTATATCCTTGAGAGTAAGAAGGTTTACACTTGAACAGGTTTCAAAGTGTAGACATCACACTTTTTAGGCATTGGTCCCCATTAATCTTTCCAGCACCCACAGTAATAATCTATACCAAAACCATGACTACCAAATTTCACACCATTCACAGAACTCTTAGTACCTTAAATACGTCATGATTTCATTGTATGCTAAATCTTTTCAACTTCTGTGTCTCTCTGCTTTAGAACACTATGCCCAGCTCCATTTAACAAGGATCCTTGTTAAATGTTACTTATTTAAATGACAGTTTCTCTGGAAGTCTTTATTTGAGTCCTACCCTATCTCCCTCCTAAATAAGTTATGTGTCACTTCTTTGTCTCCTAAATCTGTATAATTTCTTATTAAGACTCTTCTCACATGGACTATAATGGTATGCTTCATATTATCACATCTTTAAAAATAGTTCACTGATAAAAGGGAAGAAGTCCCAGGCATTTCAATGAAGAAAAGCTTAGTATGTCCCAGTATACTTTTCTCCCTCCCTACAAGAAGGAAAAAAAAAAGTGACTACCATAAGTCAGTCTGCTTGAATAGAGCAGATTCAGCTTGGGTGTCACAGAACTCCACTCAAATGTCAATCACCAGAATTCGAAGCTATCCAGAGGTTTGGCTGGATCACTGCCAGTCAGTACTATGACTGATATCTTTTTCTTCAGACATCGCAACATTGAAAAATAAAAGGAAAATATGTTCAGCTGCTGCCTCTTCAGCAGCTTTGCAATTTTCTTAGGATCAGCCTGTCTCCTATTCTCAGCTCCCTAATCTCCAAGCGAAGTAATAGCTCTTCCTTGCCCAGGGATGCTGTCTCTGGTTAGTTATTCAAGAATCCTCGGTTCTCTAATCTCTTTCTGCCAGGAATATGGGGATGTTAGTTAAATGTAAGGTCCTCTGTAAAACCTGTCTCTTTTCTTCTCTTTCCTTCCAACCCTTCAAGGTGTCAAGGATAGTGATCATATAAACTATTAATTACAGCAAGCTGTGACTAGGTCCTCTAGTTTCCATTTGTAATGTTAGCACCATCTTCCATCTATACAATCCTTTGACAGCTCTTGGGAACCTTTAGGTATCTTCTCTGTTCCCTTATACAGGAAAGATCATCTGGCTTAGCCCAGGTCTTTAGGTACTCCCTCCCCCAGGAAAGCCAGTCACAGGGACTCAGCCTAAATTGTGCTCTTTAACTAGCCAACTATCATTCATTTTACACTTTTCGGTTCTTTGCTGAAAGTAGTTGATGAATGCCATTGATTCTTCTGAGACATCTCTCTACTCTCTGCATCTTATTACAAGATATATATTGCTTGAATATGAAGATTTTGCTTTTCCCTCGAAGGCATTAAAGCCAGCAGCATTCAAAGGTGAGAAATGTCTGGTTTCCTTTGAGATGGTTCCTAGCAGCCCCCATGAGCCTGACAAGGCTAATTTCAGCTGAACAAGACTTCAGGCTTTCTGCTGGTGACTCTGTTATCTCTTCTCTATAACATTCACTAAAGATGCTTCTAGAAATCAGGTAGAAAAGATCATGTGGATGTAATGAAATTAAATCCATAAACTGAATTATAGTCAACAGCTTGAATCTTAAAAGTCATAGCTACCTGTTATAAATCTCTATAAGAGATGAGTTACATGGGGGTGGGGGGGAGTAAATTTTATCCTTGCCCTCAGTTTCCTTCCCCCCTTTAAAGACAGGTATTGATGGTTAGCTGTCAAAATTAGTTTAACAAGTAATAGTAAGTGCTATAAAGTGAAAGGGGTGCAAAGAAGATCTGAGCTAGACGCATACAACCATGTCCTTCAAGCTTCGCTCCTATAGCTCTGACAACAGTATTATGCTACATGCATGGTTTTCTCACATCATCAAGTGCCATTGGCTCTTTCATCCTGATCCATTCCAGATTGTACTCTCTTCTGACTCAAAGCTTTAAATACCAAGAATATGCGACCTCTCCTTCACCTATCACATTTTTCCTTAGATAACTCCCTCAATATTTACCAGCCTCACATGACCTATAATGTTTTCAGAGAAGTCTTGGTTGACCCTTGTATTACGTTGGCTTCTCCCTAATTTTATAGTTCATAGAAATCAACACTTAAACCCTGGCAGTAAGCATGACTCTTGTGACTGTTTAAATGTTTCTCCCCTCATAGGTGAAAATAGACTTTTTCTGTCTTATCTCTGTATGACCCCAATATCTACCTCACTGAATGGAATATGGTAATTACAACATACATATTTATTAATTCACTCTTTGTAAAAGTCTGTTCTACTTTCAGTAAAACCATAGTTATATTGTATCAAAGCAATTTATAAATAGCAAAACTGGAAGTTGCTATAAAAATCTAAGTCTCTACTATTAGCTTGTATTTTTAGTGAACCCAGAATTTCAGATTGTAGCAAGTCTGTATGTGCTGAGACTTCAGATGAGCCTTGTTACTGTTGCTTGTGATATGTCTGAGCTATGAATATCAACCTCCCCTTTTATATTAAGGTAAACCTTATAGTAGCAGAGCAAACTTAATGGCTTAAAACATTAGCTTAAAACATTCATTCATTATCTTCCACTGTTTTGAAAGGAAACGAATTTTAGTCTATCTTGGCTGGTAAATGTTAGTTTAGATGATGTAGTGGCAATCAAATGCCTGTTGGACTGCAGTGATCTGAAGGCTTGAGGAAGTCCTGGAGATCCACTTCCCAGTGGCTTACATGATTCACAACTTGATACTGACAGGAGGCCTCAGTCCCTCCCAGATGGGCTGCTTCTTAACAGGGCTAGTTAAGTGTCCTCACAAGTCATTCAAAGAAACAAGAGGGAAAACACAATGCCTTGAAAATCAAGCCTTGTAATTTGTACTTCAGCTCCGTTATACTCAATCTGTCACACAGACAACCCTTGATATACTGTGAATAGAGACTACACAAGGGCACAACACTAGGAAGGAAGCAAGGAACATTGGGAGTTTTCCAGACTCTAGCCTTCCGAGACTGACTTTTCTATGACTCCTGCAATACATGGCTGAAGAATTCCATGGCTGGATCAGTAAATGAATGAGTAGGTCAAGAAGCAAATGCTACTAGCAATGAGAAGCAAAGTAAAGTGACACTGGCAATGGAAAAACCCAGAGAGATACTGACGTTGTCAATGAGGCTACACATACATGTTCTCCAAGCACCACAGAAAACAAAGATTGCAGCTACTTGTTTTAAGGGAAGAGAGAAGACAGATGTACCTAGTTGCAACCTACTTGTTTACCAACTACTTGAGTAACCCATAATTGAATAAAAAGATGCAGGTAAATAGGCTTTATCACTTTTGTTAAAAAAATAACAGATAATATTGAAACGTTTAACGTTGCTAAAGTCTACATATTTGTATTGTCTTGTTACAGAAATTTGTAATTTAACTACCCTCATGAATTATATGCAAATACATTAAACAATACAGGGGAGACTTCAGCTTTTAGAATTCTTGGCTAATGCTAGCATTACTGTAATTACCATTGCAGAGTTCTAATAGCATTATTTGCCTTTTATTTGACACTATTCTTAAAACGACTTGTGAATACTTGAATAAGTATTTGTGTTTTGACAATGACACAGTAAAGGCCATTCTGGGTAAGGAGGGAACACTGCAGACCAGAAATGATTATTTGAATATTAAAGCCTATAAATTCTCTCCAGAAACATAGTTTGACCTTTTAGGGATTTATAATCTAATGAGCCTGAGAATAGCATAGTGTTTCAATGAAGACCTACCACTATCCTATAAGGACCAATTCATAAGCATGTTAATTACTCTAAATACTTCCCTCTTCCTAGTCCCTCCTATCTGATTAATCTCACCAAAAGTCTATCTCTTCTCTCTACTGCAAGGTCACATATGACCTGGTCTCTGTATAAGTCTTCTTCTTCCTCTATGTTTCTCATTTTCCCTTAAGGCCTACAGTGCAATCTTTCACCACTTCATGTCTACAATGTCCCTCATTACATCCTTCTAAACTTACATGCCAATTCAGGGAAGTCTTTCCTGGGCTCCAGGGAAAATTACTTAATCCTATTATATATATACATACACACTCACACTCACACACACACACACACACACACACACACACACACACATATTTGCCCTGTATATCTTCCTGGAAGCTCTTATCACAACTGAAATTTTCATTCTCTGTGGGACAATTTGAGTAAGGTGACTTCCACATTCCAGTCACTTCCATCTATCCCAAGTGCACAATGTGACTTTACTTCTTCATTGTACTCCCAGTGCTTAGCACAAAACTAATGTTCACCATGTATGCATGGTTTGAATACATGGAGATTTTGAATGTATCTTAACTATAGAGGCATTTGTTTCATTTATTCCAGAAGCAGTACATGAAAAACTAAATGCATAATCTCCCACAGGGTGAATTTTTTCTACCACTATCAATGGCTAAAATAAAAAGAGATAGAAGCCATTTTGCACAATCATGGAAGTGGATGTTCTCATCCCTAGTTTAAAAGCTTGAGAAGTGTTCGTTGATGGCAGATCTTTTTCAGATAAGAAGGCTTTCAAGGGTTCTATAGAAGAGGCAGGGAAGAAGCAACGAAAGCAAAGACATAACAAAAGAATGCAGGATATGTCCCCAGTATCTGTAAGACATCTGTGTACAGAAAAGCCACAGTTAGTTGATCTTCATTCAAGGAGCACATTTTTTCTTAAAAAGAGAAGCAAGATGATAGTGTAATGCTATATATATGGTAAAATTTAGAAGTCCTCATTGCTTCTCAAAAACCCAGGAAATTATTACAGAAGAATTATTGCTATTAAGTGTTTTAGGTCTACCCAAAAATGCAAGTGCAATAAATACTCAGATTTGAAAATACAAAACTTACAGAAGTTCTATTTATTCTGTAGCAGTGGACATTTAAGAATATAATAACAGCCTTGACTATAAGTAAAAGTACGTACCAACTCTTTTAAAACATATTTCTATGATTTCTATTCATTTAAATCAATTCTAAACATGAATGCCAAATTTCTATTAGAACAGTCACATATAAAACAAAAGAATTTTAATGAGTTTTCTCCCTAAAAATACCCAGAAGTACAAATCTACATTAAGGATTAATGACCTGTCAGCTTGTACTTAAAGAAGAGAGGAGACATTTTAGTTGCTGAAATGTAAAAGTAAAAGAATCTGAAGTATGAAACTTTGTCTCTTTTTTTCCTTTTGTGTCATAAAAAGAACTGACCTGATTTATTTGCTTTAAATTGACCAAAAGAAAAACGTATTAAGTGGTTAGCCATTTAAGCAAAAATTCATTCTGGGCAATGTTTTATGACAAAATTAGAAAGCCTGGTCAGAAATACACTTTCAGCCACTTAAATGATACAGAGGTACTGTCAGAGTCCCACAATATAAAACGCAGAAGCTATTTACATTTTCAGTTTAACACAATGTCTCCAATGACAGCAGTAATGTGGAAGGAGTATCTCAGTCTCTTAGCCAAGCATGTCAGGTGACAGGTGCCATAAAGATACTTGAATAGCTATTTCAGGCCATCAATGCAATTTTATCCCTATTTTTTAAAGCCTTATCTATTTCAAGTAAAAGTTAATGCACAGTTTTCTGATTCATTTACACTTGATGCACAGCCATGCCAGACAAGCTCTATTTGAGGTGCTATGAATCTCTTTTTTTCCCCTTTGAATTGAGAAGCAATGTTATGACAGCAGGAGATAGAATCTAAAGGCTGAAAAGATCAAGTTGAATTTGAAACTTAGAACTTCCAGTGTTTAAATAGATTCCAAACTCAAAAGCTTGTATTCTCCGAACCCCAGAATATTCATGATACAGCGAGACAGAGGAAAACAGCCTGTGGTGTTGTCTTGTCTTCCCTTTCTATCATATATTTCCATCTTCCTCTTAGTGGGCAGCCGCTTGTATGAAGGAGGCGAACCAAATCCATATTTTTCATCCTGAGTCAATATCCATTAACCAAACTGAACAATTTCAACCTAAGTCTCTACCTGTTTCTCACACATAACCTTTTGAAGTGATAAAATAAAATAAAACTAGCTTTTGACTAGAGACTGTTACATATATCTGCATATCTTTTCATATAGATATTTACGGTGACAGAAAAAACAGGAGCACATATGAGAAGTGTATACAGGGCTTACTGATTTTAAAGATACAATGTGCACCTGTGTGGCTTTTATTTTAATAGCATTTCTTCTCTTCCAGCAGTGATTAGAGCCAGGAGCAATCTCAGGACATGTCATTAAACAAGAAGGTCCCTGAAACATCTTAAATACTCAATAAATCTTTATCACACTCCAAGTTTTATATACCACCCGGGTACACAGGTAAAGGTTTCCACGATACAAAGATGACCTAGCACTTTTTATCTTCCAGGTTCTTTATGCAGTTACTGACAGAAGTGTGTAAAAATCAATTTATGTTCAATAAGGTAAATGTCAATGATATCCTTAAACATGATAAGCCCGTGGCATAGTTTATTTCCAGACATTCAAATTTTGATAGCTGGTGACCTTAAATATTATTTGAGCATGATCCAAAAGTTCAGAAGCATTTAATAACCTATAATTAACTGGAAGAAAGTTCTAAAGTCATGGCATCATCCTCCTCAGAAGCATTCCATAGCTAACTATTTGCATTCATTTGGCATTTAAGATCTTCTCCAATCCAGTTCTAAGCTACCCTTTCAGACTGATTTCACTCATGCATCACTCATGCCTTATGCCCAAAAACATTTGACTGTTTCTTGTTGCTGGCTACATACTATGCTTTTTCACCTCTGCCCTGTGTTGATTCTCTTTCACCATGTCTTCATCTTGACCCTCATCAAGTCTAATTAGGACAATCTACTCTAATTGGAAGGCAGTTTGATAGTCTGTGTGTAGATAATTAACGTCATTTTGTACTGTTAACCCAATAATTATACTTGCAAGTCTCAGAAATAATCAAAGCTATGTAATTCCTTAAGTGTACAGCAGTATATTTTATAATAGAAGGTACCTAAAACCCGAAGTTAAAGGGCTATGCTATAATGTTCTTCTAGACCACACAATGCATTATTGTTTCATCTATGCAATGGTTTTAGCAGAGTTTTTAATAGCAAGAGAAATATTTAAGATACTTTTCAGGAAATTGAGGATAGAAAATCTTATATGTAATCATTTATGATGTTTACATTGAAAAACCAGGAAAATACCTGAAGGAAAGATAGCAAAATTCCATCTGTATTTTTAAGTCTTAAAGTTTGAGGTAGGGTTTCCTCGTTCTTTTACAAACACTCCTCATCTCATTCATACAACTTTATACAATTACCTTAATCAGAAAATATAGAAACTGAAAGGACTTTTTTACAATCTTGTATTTTAATTAGATATTCACATGCTGCCATCTTGGAGATTGTCCCACAAGACCCTTGATGGATTAACTTCTTAATTTAATTCCTTAATTAATTCTCTGTAATTTCATAGAACTTTATACTTCCTACTATTTTTGTAAATCACAGTTTCTGCTTCATGTAGTTGTTGCATTTAATGGAAAATATATATATTTCCTAGCCTTCCCAAAATAGATCTCATTAAAGAGAATGTTTCTATCTATAGTAAATGATACCTGTAATACAGTTTAATTTTCAACATTGCCTTGTTGAGTACAGCACACCTGCTTAATATCAGTCTCCTTTAAAAACCAAGTGTCAGCTTTCCCTCCCTCATAACTCTACATCTGCAGCTTGTTTGATAACTTATGCCTTAATTATAGGCTGTCTTCCCACTAAATGTTGTATTAAGATTATGGAAAAAGATGCTAAAAGGTATACAAGGTTTAAAAAATTAGTCAGTAATTTTATCATAAGTACAGGAAGAAAAATCATGGCTTAATTTAACCAGCAGGCTTGTTTTGGTTTATATCTCCAAACTGGATATACAAGTGCTTATATGAATCGATTCTTTTGTAAAATCTCAGTTTGTCCTTGAATATTAACATTTGCAATTCTATACATAAAAATTAATCTTTACTACTGTTAGAGTACTGGGCATTGTTGTATAAAATATAGTTAAAGTTGAGTTTCAGACAAATTCTTACTTTTTCTTTTTTCTCTGTCATGGGGCTTGAACTATGGGCTTGGGCGCTATCCCTGCCCTCTTCAGCTCAAGGCGAGCGCTCTACTGCTTGAGCCACAGCACCTCTTCCCATTTTCTATTGGTTTATTAGAGATAAGAGTCTCATGGACTTTCCTGCCCAGGCTGGCTTTGAACCGTGATCCTCAGATCTCAGCCTCCTGAGTAGCTAGGATTACAGGGTGAGCCACCAGTGCCCGGCTAAAATTCTTACTTTCTATATGTATTTTTCTTTTTCTTTTTTTTTTTTTTTTTGGTCCGGTCGTGGGGCCTGAACTCTGGGCCTGGGTGCTGTCCCTCAGCTCTTCAGCTCAAGGCTAGCGCTCTACCACTTGAGCCACAGCGCCACTTCCGGCTTTTTCCTTTTTGCTTATGTGGTGCTGAGGAATCGAACCCAGGGACCTCAGGCATGCAAGGCAAGCGCTCTACCACTGAGCCATCTTCCCAACCCCTCTATATGTATTTTTCTACAAGATATGGACATAGTGCTACTTAAAAATTATTCCTGATCACCAGAGATCCAAAACTAAGAGGGTGTCCTTTTTTTTAAGAAACCCACAAAGTATTTGTTCACCTAAGATTTGTGTTTGTTCTATTTTGAATCATGAGGTCTTTGCAGTCATGGATATGGAACATACACTAGAATATATTAATAAATCACAAATATGCTATTGTAAAGATACATTTGTTATAAAATTTAGAAGATAAAATATATACATGAAGTAAGCTATATTAAAGCTTATTGTTTCATCTTGAAAAAAAGAGGGTGTTCTGTATTTTTGTTTGCTAAGTCAGACAGCTCTGAGTGATTAAGGGTGATTGAGTATGCACCCCTAAGTGTGTACAAAATTTTATTTCAACTCAGCAGAGAGTGAATTCAGATATCTGAATTGTCCACATACTTCCAAACCAAGTTTAAACATATCCAACAATACTGATTCCAGAACTTCCTAACTTCTCCAAATTACTAAGCCTGAATTCTTGTCAAGTCTATACAGAGAATTACATCAAAGCTACCAAGTATTGTTGCACCTTACAATTTTACTTTTATGCACTTAAACTTAATGGAGCAGCCAGATCTCTTTGAATTTATGAGCTCAAAAATTTTCAGTATCTAATGTATATTAGCGAACAAATCATATGTCCTTTTTCTTTTATAGAAGTATCCCAGGAAAAGAATATACCCAGCATTAGTCATATTTAGACTTTCCTTGACATTTAGACAGTTAGTAGATTTTCTGTTTGATGATTTTACTTTGTCCATCTGTGTGTGTGCACAAGCACATGCACACCCACAAATGTATGTATGTGCCAGTATTGGGGCTAGGACCTCAGGGCCTCAGCACTGTCCCTTAGTTATTTGGCTCCAGGCTGGCACTCTACCACTTGAGCCCTAGCTTCATTTCTAGCTTTAGGGGAGATTAACTGGAATCTCACAGACCACAGTCTTTCCTACTGGACTAGCTTTGAACCTTGATCCTCAGATCTCACCCTCCTAAGTAGCTATAATTATAGACATAAGCCACAGCTGCCCTCCATTTTTACAGATGTTTCTAATTTCATTAGCTACCTATAAGCAGCACTCAATATAATAAGTTATTTTCCCTAAGTTTGTTTCATGAAACTTTCTCTTTTTGCCATATTACCAGAAACTCCAATTAGGAATCTCATATTTATTCTCAGCATGTCTTCTGTGCCTGTACCATCACCTTACCTTAACCGTCAAAAGGTTTTTCTCAGTTCTGCAATGCATCTGTGAGTGGTCCTCATTCTCTCATTTCCATCCCAATATTGCTGCCTTAGCACAGAATTTCCTGTCTCCAGCCCAGTGTTTCCCAAATTTCAGTGTGCTTGGGAATCTTGTAAAAGAGCCAATCTGATCGTATGGGTATGATGGGACCAAACAATTCCCACTTCTAATGGGTTTCATGATGTTACTGATGCAGTTGGTCTAAGAATCACTCTTTAAACTTTAAGGCTCTGTATTGTTCTTATTCATTCCCAATAAATCTTCCTTCCACTCAAATTAATCACCAATATTATTATTGCTCTTCAAAGTAGAATTTCCTTATGACTCCTTTGATCTACTGAATTACTAAGATGTAAAATACCTAGTGTGCATTTCTGTGTCCTACTCTTCATCCCTAAACCCATCTTCTAACCTTTAATGCTACTCCATTTACTTTTGCTCTTAAATTTTTCCTCCAAATTCTAGTCCTTTGTACTCTCCAGGAACTTTACCTAAAATGAGGTTAGAGTAACCATCTTTGCCTGAATGGTTCATTGCTTCTGGTGAAGTTCAAATATCACACTTAATCTGTGAAGCTACTGTACCTTTCTAGGACCAACCTTAGCACTCAATACAACTATCTGCACCTCTTGCAAGGGAAGGTTTTCAATTACTTTCTATAGGTACTAATTACTATAATATACAGGACTGATCATGTACTAATTGCTCTTCTGCATATTTTATGTGTAATTTTCATAACAATTCTATAATAAGTTTTATTATACCAAGACTTGATAGACAATAGCACTTAAACACAAGCTGTTTCTTTTGTTTCACATTATTTATGCGAGAGCTAGGAGTCAAGCAGGAGTCTAGCCTCCAGTAAAGTATAACTTCATTACCTCTGTGACTATGTCTCCATTTAGCTTACAAGTTGAATAATATAAAATGGCTGATATTTGTTTTATGTCTACAAAGAAGTGTTCTCCTATGAGTCCCCTTTTAAAATAACTGGGTAAAGGAGAGGATGCTAAATATGATCTACACTATGATATAATACATTTGAAGATAGAATGCTAAAACCCATCAAATACCAGTTCAAATATAGGGAAGGAGAAGATTAAGAAAACATAAGGAAGATATGGAACCAACCCAGATGCCCCTCAGTAGATGAATGGATCAAGAAAATGTGGTATATATACATAATGGAATTCTATGCCATCAGAAAGAATGACATTTCCCCATTTGTTAGGAAATGGAAAGACTTGGAAAAAATTATATTTAGTGAAGTAAGCCAGGCCCAAAGAAACATAGGTCCCATGGTTTCCCTTATTTGCAATAACTAGTATATGTCTGAGACAAACAGAAACTGTCAGAAAAGTTGATGTTAGGCAAAATGAACCCCAAGATAAGGACTTAAATGTTTTTTTTCTTTCTTGCAATTTTTCCACCATATTTATAACATGATTTCTTTGTTGCTTTGTATGTCCCTCCCCCACAGTATAACCCCTGCATTCACTGTATTTGATGTTGATATAATTTGTGGGCTGAAGGGAAAAAACAACTGTTTAAATAGGGTTATAGGTGGACCCATTGCAACAATGAGATGTACAAGACATTATGTCAAAAAACAAACTTTACAACTTCGGGGGCAGGATGGGGTATGGGGGAGGGGAGGAAGGAGTTGGAAATGGGGGAGGGAAGGGATGGTGGGGGAAAACAATGGACGGGGTAACAATGATCGATAGGAAATGTACTCATTACCTTATTCGTGTTACTGTAACCCATCTGTACAGTATCTTTACAATAAAAATATATCTTAAAAATTTTTAAACCACAAATAGAGACAGAAATATGGAGGATCCCTGGCTTAAAGGTTTTGGCCTTGCAATGTTACAAAAGGAAAACACATTCAAAAGAGGTAGAACTTCACATTATGAATTTTGATTTTTCTCAAAGTAGCAATATGAAGCAAGATTCTCTCATATAATAGTTAAGAGCAGTGGTAGATCACACAGTCTCCAACTACCTGTATGACCATAATACTTGGTGTTGCTAAGCTATGGGTAAGAATATTAAATGCACTTTATTTACAATGTTTTCAATTTATGACAAGTTTATTAATATACAGCCACACCAAAAGAACCATCTTACAATAATTTGCTACTGAAATTTCACTATTTTCAATCTACTTTCCCACATATCATGCATATTTGTTAGGTCATTGATATGTTTGAGTACTATATACCAATTTCTTTATAGATTTATCATTATGTTTTTCTAACTTTTTTTGGGTCAGTTGTGGGGCTTGAACTCTGGGCCTGAGCACTGTCCCTGAGCTCTTCAGCTCAAGGCTAGCACTCTACCACTTTGAGCCACAGCACCACTTCTGGTTTTCTGATAGCTTATTCAAGGTAAGAGTTTCATGGACTTTTCTACCCAGGCTGGCTTTGAACCACGATCCTCAGATCTCAGCCTCCTCTATAGCTAGGATTACAGGCATGAGCCATGGGCACCCAGCTGTAACATTATTTATAAGTAGCCACAAAATAATTATCACACTTAAAATTTTCAAAAATGTTCTTATATATAATCTACTGTCAATCTATGTTCAATTTCTCTTGTCTCTAAATGTCTTCTTAGGGTTATATTTGAATTAAGTTCCAAATAGTAACAACCCACTGTGTTTGAATGTTATATATGTTGAGTTCTCTTTAATCAAATATGGTTCTCCTTTCTCTTTTTTTAAACTATTTTATCATCTGTAAGTAGTTGTACAAAGGGGTTGCCATTCA
The DNA here is from genome assembly GCF_000151885.1 of Dipodomys ordii. Classification (NCBI taxonomy): domain Eukaryota; kingdom Metazoa; phylum Chordata; class Mammalia; order Rodentia; family Heteromyidae; genus Dipodomys; species Dipodomys ordii. The sequence continues at coordinate 14,882,487 of NW_012267264.1, forward strand.
CCAAAGCAGCTTGTGAATATAGTGCATCTTGATCAAAGTCAACCCTTTCAACATTCCCACCTACCTCTCCCAACCGACCCCTTCCCTCACTTAATGTTTGGTTATATATTGAATTTTTTGCACTTTAGCAAAGCAGTTAATGTACACAATTAATCTTGATCTTTGCAATCCCTTCAACATTCTTATCTGCACTTCAACCCACCCCTTCCCTATATTTCTCAATTCTGGGGTATATGCAATCAATTCTTGCATAAGTTTTTCTTCCCTTTCCCCCATAACTCTTCTACCCCTCTCTCTTTGGTCCCACCCACCCTTCTCTCAAGTGCCCATTTCCTGGTACTTATTTTGGGGGTTTTGACTTCATCTTTTTAAAGAATTTTTCTATTTGTGCTTCCTATAGAGTCTATTACACCTCAGTTAATTAATTTGTAACACCTTGCTTACCACCCAGTGTGTTTACTTATGGATTTATAGGTACAGTCTAGCCACCACAAATGAGACAAACTATGCAACCTATATTTCTCTGGACCTGGCTTACTTTGCTTAATATAATTTTTTCCAAGGCTTTCCATTTTCTTCCAAATGGTACAATATCATTCTTTTTGATGGAAGAATAGAATTTCATTGTCCATATGTACTACCCTTTCTTGATCTATTCATCCATTGAGAGGCATCTGGGCTGATTCCACATCTTGGCTATGGTAAATAATGGTGCAATCATAGTTCCACTTTCTTTATTTTGCTTCTTTCATGTCTTTTATTTGTTGTAGATCTGGTAATTAAGCAGAAAATCTTAAGTATATTCAATGTTTTAAGGTGGTGTTCTGCAAGTCCTATGTCATTAATCTGTGCACATATTGTCTATTATCCCAAATTTGGCAGATAGATTCACAAGCTCAAGAATTAGCCTGATCCAGCAGTTATTTCTCTCTGTTCAAACTAATTTTATTGAAATGATGTTTTAAAAACCTGTAGGAAAAAACATATTATAAAAAAAAACAACATAGATAGCAGAGCGCCAGTGGCTCACCCCTGTAATCTTAGCTACTAAAGAGGCTGAGATCTGAGGATCATGGATCAAAGCCAGCCTGGGAAAGAAAGTCCATGAGACTCTCATCTTCATAAACCACCAGAAAACTGGAAGTAGCTCTATGGCTCAAGTGGTAGTGAATTTGCCTTGAACTGAAGAGCTCAGGGAGAGAGCCCAGGTCCAGAGTTCAAACCCCACAACTGACCAAACAACAAAACAAAAATAAACACCTATAAATATACATTTATCAGAACTAGGGAAGGAAAAGGGAACCAAAACAAGTGGTGAGACAAAGGAGCAAGGGTGAACCAATGCAACAGAAATACTCACGAGACACTATGTTGGGAATGAACTGTAAAACTTGGTGGGTGGGGCGGATGGGGGATTGGAGGGAGGAAAAGTGGGAGAAAAATAAGGGAGGAGGTAACACCTTTGATAAGAAATGTACTCACTACCTTAGGTATGTAACTGAAACCCCTCTTTACATCACCTTGACAATAAAATTAAATTTAAAAACATAAACATCCATTTTGAAGAAGTAAAATTTGAAGGGTGTTTTAAAAGCATTTTTTCCTAATTCCACCATCCCTTTATATTTGTAAGCTAGAATTCTTATTATTAACCTGTTGGCATATTGTTCAGCAAAGGGGTCAGTTAAAAATGTAAATATATATATATAACACTGTATTGCATACTGATTTTTTTGGCAGATAAAAATCCTCCAGCCTCAAAATTGTTTATCTACATCAAACCCCCAGAGAAACTTAGTTGACACATAGCCAGACACTGGGGTCTAATGCTTATAATCCTACCAACTAAGGAAGCTGGACCAGAAGGGTTATTATTCAAAGCCAACTGAGGCAGAAATGTCCAAAAGTCTACATCTCTGAGGCATGGCTAAAGTGGTTAAGCACCAGCCATGAGGAAGACAACTGAGCAAGAGAATCAAGCCCTGAGTTCAAGCAACAGTACTAGTGGGGGGAGATAAAATACTACAGTTGATATAGAACTCCAATATCAGCAGAGTATTTGGTTCTTCACAAAATATTTGTGAAATTGCTTTTATGAGGACATATTAGAAATTATAGAGAACATATTTGAAAACCTATTATTTGACCAAAACATCAAATTTGTAGATCAACCCAAAGAAAAATACAACTGCAATTAGGAGGTCATAATACTGTGAAGAGAAATTTAAATAAGGAATATTCTCTCCATTGCATTAGCATCACTTGCCTTACAAAAATATAGCCTTTCTTTTATGGATCTACATGATAAGCTGCTATGCTAGGCATTGTGTAAAAGAAATTGTCATTTATAACATTTGCATTGAGTATCAGATAAAGAAAATCATGGCATCAGAAAGAATGAAGCTAATGAAAATACATTATTAGTTCTTGTTTTCCTATTCATTGACAAAGGAAATTGGGTCCCACAGAAAATGTACAAGAGAAGTTTTAAATGCTGAAAGCATTTGAGGAAATTAAATCTCAGCATCTTGGTTAAGGGCCAGTTATAAGTGGCATAGTTTCTACCAACCTCAGCACATTTCTAGTTGCTACTATGCAATCTGCTTTTCTCTATCCACCTATTTTTAAAGGGTTGTGATAACAACCAATTTTAAAGCCATATGTTTTATGCATCCTTGGAAATAGCATGGAGTAAAAGAAAAAGGTTGTAACTGCAATTCAGAAACTTAGCTCCTGATTTCCATACCCACATTGATTATCTATATTTGATTAAATGTGTTTCTATAATTATAATTGAAGTTGACTCAGACTGGATAGGGTAAGTCCACTCTGAGGTCAAATGAGCTATAGTTTTGTCAACTGCTGTGCTAATATATATATATATATATATATATATATATACATATATGTATGTATATATATAAAACTTCAAATTATTCCAATGAAATGATGCCCTGAGCAATACCCAAAGCCCATATGTTCTCTTTTAACGATACCATGTTTAGATCCATTATCAACATCTTACTCTGCATAGGCTTACTAGCAGAAAAGTAATCTCAGAAGTCTGAAAATAAAGAGCACCTCAGAGAAAGATGCAGACTTCATTGTATACCTAATAGACAAATAGCAGAAGAAAATCTGTATAAATCACTGTGTTTCAGTATTTGTTGATTTCAATTTCAAATGTTTCCTTTAGTTTGTCACTTAAAATTAATAGAAATAAATGTTCTAGTTTAGAATACAATAAAGATTGCTAAACCACAATCTGCATTCCTTTATGTTTCAATATTTATTTGAATCATAGAAGTCCTATAGAAGTAGTTCTACTCTAAGGATAGCAGATCTGCTCACAGATGCTAGTCAGTACACATCCTGTCCACAGCTTTTTCCAAAGATAAATGTTCTGCTCATAAAACCTAGGCACAATATTTACCACTAGACCTCTTCCAGACATGAGAATATAAAATAAAGATAAATAATTGAAGTGAAGTAACACACCTATGAAGGGAGTTATTATTTAAAATAAAATGGAATAGGGCTTCTCAGGAAATGTTTCTGGAAAATTCTAAAGATATTTTAATTATTTGAAGGTGTGGAGATAAATCTGTAAGATCTCAAGCAAGCTGACAACACAAGAAACCTGCAACAATCTGTAAAAGAGAAAAGCCAATGAGGAAAGAATATAATGGCACTTAGGAGGAACACGAAATTTCCATCAAAGATGTCTATATGAGAAAACTGAAGCAGCCAGTCCACAGAAAGGCACAAATCTTTCATATTCCCACCAAAATTCTAGAGCACACACTTTAAATATGTACCCCTTTTCCAATATTTGAAATCCTTTGAGTAAATGATGGGTCTCCTGGACATAAAGAAGATGGCGGGGTGGGGGGAACGTGCTGGGAGAGCAGGGATGGGAAGGGGAAACTAAGGAGGAGGCAATAATGCTTGATAAGAAATGTACTCATTGCCTTGCTCGTGTAATTGTAACCCCTCTGTATGGTATTTTCACAATAAAAAAACATATTAGTAAAAAAAGAAGATGGCAGTAAGGTGTGGCCTCACAAAGAGGCTTCCAATGATTCCATCTGGAGATGTACTGGAGTCATCAGAAAGAAAGTGTCAAACCACAGCAGCCTGGAAAACACATAATGCTGTGTCTCCTTTGGAATCAACATGAACTAGTAAAAAGCAATAAAAATTGGATTCCCTCAACAGCAGAGAACTTACCTGACATCATCCCACCTGGTCAGGAAGGACCAGGATTCCCCACAAACCAACAGAAATATTAGCCTGTAAATTATGTTAAAGGACACCCTGCCAACCTTACAAAGGGAGTTACGTTGCACTGAGGGATCTTTTTAACACACACACACACACACACACACATACACACACACTCTTTACCAAGTACAACTCTGGAAAACCAAACCCACCATAGATTTGTGTTTTCCAAAACTCTGTAAAATTCAGCAACAAGCCCAAGAGACATTACTGTTTAAAAAAAAAATAAAAAATTACAAGAGTACTAAAACATGCCAATGACACACAGAGCACTGAGGCCCACGTGAGGCAGCCAGTATGGAATCTAATTCTCCTGTTGATTTATATACTTCTTGATGTTCCAGCCTTTAAAAAGTGTCAAGATCCTATTACATTTGTGCTTAAAAGATGAGTATAGGAAAAACTCTTTTTTTCATAGAAAATACTCTAAGAGTAAAGAAATGAGCAGTCTAGTACAGCAAAAATACATTATGCTATGTTTGAAAAGAGTCACCCATGGAATCAGTGGGCTAGAATCTATCCATTTTCACTCTCCAGGTTTCTAAGAATGGCCCAGAAAACTATAAGATCTATCATGGAAAAGAAAACAACAGATCATATCTGCTTTGAGCAATTGGGCTAGTTAGTGTTCTCAACAAAATATCCTGTTTCATCTGCATTACTACCTCTGATCAAGGGGCCTTTGATGGCCATTTCTTGAGAGGACACAATGCAACTATTAAAAGGAGACAGTAGCATGACTCCAGCACTGACAGTTGAAGTGTCATGTAAACGAAGAACAAAATCATCTTATGCCTCTTGCCCCTTCACTACTAGCAAAATCTGTTTCAAATTTGTTTCTAAAGAGAACAAATACCAGAAGAGTTGGGTTTAGTGGTTCATACCTATAATCCCAGCTACTCCAGAAACAAATAATAGTTTGAGGCTAGCCCAGGCAAAAGCGATAGCAAGAGCCTGTCTCAAAAATACGCCAGGCCTGGAGGTTCTTACTATAATACCAGCTACTAGGGAGGCAGAAATAGGAAGCTCACAATCCAAGACTAGCCCTCAGCTCATGTGCAAGACCGAAGACCGTATATGCAAAACAAACTAAGAAGAAAAAGGACTTGGGGACTTGCTAAAGTGGAAGAGTGCTTGCCTTGAAAGCAATGGACTCTAATAAGATTATAAAGAGAAAATAGCCACACTTCACCTGCACTGAGCTCTCTATTAAAAGAAACATATTCTGTCTTAATGAACTTCCAATCAGCAAAGCATTCAAGTGACGCTTAATCCTTTTCCCTCCTTCTTGATTTTTTTGCTTCTCATCAGGAATTTGGAAAAGATGTTCAATCCAGTGGGAAAGCTACAATGTTTACTAACGGAGATGGCAGCCAGGATTCCTCACTTTGAGATATGCTTACAACTAGGTGTTGCCAACTTTCCTTCCAGATGGCTGCTAAGCACCCACAGATGACAACCAACCCAGCTTCTGGCAGCACTTGGGAAGAGCTGTGAGCAATGACACATCCTGAGGAGAAAGCCAGCAAACTCACGTCTTCTGTACAGTCATTCTCACCATCACAAGAGTTCTATTTTTATGAACAGAACCATTTAGAATAGGCATGAAATTAATTTATTGCTACATTGGTTTAAAGTACTTATTTTTAATTATTTTTTCAGTTGGCCTGAATCTGTTTTACAAGCAGAGATGAGGATGGCAAACAGACAATGAACACAGAAAAACTGTACCGTCCCTGAAAATAAATAGTTCCAAAGGTTCATAGCTCTCCTGCCCATGGAATGAGCAGTTCATTAGGCATGGGCTGAATCTTATTTTCGAGGTCTGGAACTGATAAGAAGGATGAGGTGGGGGTCTCTTAGTTTTATGCAATGGAACTGCATGTCCCTCCTGTACATGACCTACCCTGTTCAAATTTCACTTGGCAGGGAAGAATTCTGGCACTGGCTAACTGAAGAAGTATCACTTATTCATTTGTTTTGTGGCTATTTGTTTTGCTCTTTTAATCTCAATGGCCCATCAATTTTTAACTAAGCTCTCTCCAGGGTTTATAGTTTGGGCAAGCCAGTTAACTAGGATAAGTAGCACTTCTAAAGAACTTTTTGTGCATTGATGAATGAGCTCAGTGGCCACCATGGAATCCAGGGAAAGAGATAGAGCATTTGTGGGTGAAATTTTCTCTTAATTTAAGAATGGGAGGAATTTCCCAAGTGACTAAACCTTTCCCCTCCTACCAGAATCACCCCCAGATATTTTGCTTCCTTTAATCTTGTCCTTGTACCAGCTTTCATACTCTATCTTGAAATTTTTCATGCATCATTGATCAGAGCTACAAAGTAGTTTCTAAAGTCTCATTCCAATCACTTCTGCTTCTTCATTTCTTATGCTATTGATAAAATGGTAGCATCAACACATTATACCTTAATAAATTTGAGTTTCTGACCCCTGCAGATACTATATAATAATTTCATCATCTACTTCATGAGCTAACAAGGTGCATATATACCTAACTTCCTAGTGCGTAGGCATTGCCAAAGAGCTCTGAAAATTTAGGCCCAATGACTGCACATGCTACCTAAAATGAGATTAATGTTTTCTGCCCTAGTTTCGCCTTTGTAAAGTTAATATACAGAAACATTTTCTTGACCTAACTAAATAATGTAGCAGAAAGCAGAGAATGATTCCAAAGACTCCTAGTTTAGAATGGGAGCTGACAGTTTTCTTTGCAATGTTTGATAGAGAGCTGGTTCCATTTTTATTTTTTAATAATATGCTTTTATTGTAAAAATGCTGTACAGAAGGTTACAGTTACATGAGTAAGGCAATGACTACATTTCCTATTGAGCATTGTTGCCTCCTCTTGTTTTTCCCCTACCATCCCTTCCTTCCCATCTCCCCAAGTACCCCCCTCTTGCCGAAGTTGTAAAGTTCATTTAGTGTGAGGACTCACTAATCATATTTTCAATTTGGAAGACAAAGGTCTATCTTGCTTAAAATCCAGCTATAATTTAAATAAAAAGTAAAAATACAATTTATAACTTGGTTAAGTGTCTCCCAAATTCATTTCTAAAACATGATGCTGAACACTAAATACTCATTTTCCTTTGGAATTACATCTCTAATAATTATACATGAAATAGATATGATTTTTATAAAATAGGGAGACTCACCGAGCTTGCTGGTTCATGCCTATAATCTCAGCATTAGTGAAGCTGAGACAGAAGTATCACTATGGTGCATAATGATAATCTATGGAAAGAAAGAAAGAAAGAAAGAAAGAAAGAAAGAAAGAAAGAAAGAAAGAAAGACAGGAAGGAAGGAAGAGAGGAAGAGAGGAAGGAAGGAAGAGAGGAAGAGAGGAAGAGAAAAGAAAGAGAGAGAAAGGAGAGAAAGAGAGAGAGAAAGAGAGAAAGGAAGAAGGAGGAGGAGGGAAGGAAGGAAGGAAGGAAATCAAGGGGTAGAGGGCTCACAGAAGCAACATATAAAACATTCATATTCTCTCTCATCCATAACTGGAGATAAGAAGAATCTATAAGAATCACAGTCAAGAAAATTTAAAGAAAATAGAAAAAAGTCTCCTCTTTAAACAAGCAGCCATCAGGTCAAAATCCAGAGTTACAGAGATAGAGGACATCAATCATATTAAGGAAATGAGATAACCATTAAAAAAAACCATGAATTTATAGAGGCCCACTTTAGTAAAACATCCCTTCAGCTGGAGTATTTTCACTGGTACTATTCATCTGCCTGGAATAGAAACCAGCTCCACAGGCTAGTTCAATCTTACAGGCTTTTATTTGGCCTTTCCAACTATTCCAACTTTTTCTTAGAGAGGCTCTTAAGTCTCTTGGAGAGAAACTGAAGTATAAAAATTGGAAAGAATATAAGGTTGAAGACTGAACACATGGCACAAGTGGTGGAGTGCTAACGATAAGCAAAAAGGCCATGTAAGAGCACAAAGCTCCGAATTCAAGTGCCGGCACCAGCACATAACAAAAATATCATGTTGATCTTGGGAAAATTAGTTACACTTGCTAGGTTTCTCATCTATAAAGCAGGAATAAAGATTTTCCTTTCATGGGAATTTACAGGGATCGTAAGTCAACATAGGTCAAACACTTAGAACGGAGCCTAGGTCAAGCTAGGTGAAATCATTATCAGAAACTTCCATATGGGTGTTAAGTCACAGCATACCTTGCTTAATTATTTTGTTTCTTGGTCATATTTTCCCTCTGGGGTTGGAACGCAGGATTTCATGCTTGCCCTACTATTTGAGTCACAACTCCAGCCCATGAGCAATTATTTTAATTTTTCTTGTTTGTATATTTTCTCCTTTGTATCACTCTTTTTATGCAAATGCATAAAATTTTTAGCCCAGTGCTTTATGTGATTTTTTTCCTATTAAGAGCTTGCAGACATATACAAAATATTGTTGTACCCTTGAATAATCAAAGGCTTTTGACTACCACCAGTCTGAAGTCAAGGAGTAGTATCTAGCAGAAAAACCACACACAAAACATCCAGTCTGTGAATGCTTCTCTGCCAGTAGGCTCTCTCCACTATGTGACACAACCCAATTTATAATTGATGCTCCTTTCTTTTTACCCTTGGGCTGAATGTCTGTAGGTGGAAGGGTTGTCTCTCAGGTGGTAGTTGAGTCAAAGGTAAAACCTACAACTATTGCCTGGTATACTCTTCTAATTATTGAAAATAGCCCAGAGGAAAGTGGAAGAATTGAGAAAAGGCAGAGTGACTTTACACAGGCTTCCCTAACTATAACACTGAGTTGATAGGATGAGATAAAGAGATTCTACCATATACCTAAAGGCAATTTCCTACACAGCTAGCTCAGCAGTTGAGAGTAGTTCTTCCTCACCAACCAAATCTCCTTGCTAGAATCATTTTTCTCTTTTAGAGTCTCCAGACAGAGAAGCACAAGGAAACATCTAGTTACAAGTATCAGAGCCCAGCTGAGTCCGTGTGTGTGCATCTGTGTATCCTACTGGGAGAATATATAGGATTCCTGTAGCTATAATTGGTGCTGCTGCCCTTCGGCTTAGAATTGTATTACTTGAAAAGCAGAGGGGTTGCTGTTGTGCTTATGATCATTAATATTTCAATCCAGAGGGGCCTGTTTCCTAAACCCTAGGAGAAGTAACAGAGGTTAGCATGGTGAAACTCAGCCAAAATGCTATAACCTGCAGCCAGATGTGTTATGAATAACAATAGGTGAAAGAAATCATAAAACAGGATAAGGAGAACAAGCTTCTAGTATTAAAAACCTTAGCAAATTGAGGTTTTGTTTAAGTATGTGGGAGCTAAATGCCAAAGAAATGCCCCCTGACCTAAGCAGCTTCTAGAAAGTGGCTGCACATAATTCAACAACTCTACCAAGAAAGTTACACAGAAAAGGTTTACAAAAGCCGCTCCAATAGATCGACTAATGACCTGGAAGGAAGCTATAGAACCAGACATCTCATCCCAGAGTCCTCTCCCTCTCCCCCTATCCTTGACATTTCATCAGGGCCATATTGCCTCAGAAAAGGAATTTAACTTGAACAATGGTGAAAGGATAATAAATACTTGCCAATAACCTACCATTGGAGGATGCTTCAAAAACAATGTGGCTTCAAAGAAGTGACTGCCTCTGTACTGTATTGACCCTTACCATAGATCAGCAAATACAGAAACCAAGATTTGACCACATTTTCTCCAGATGCAAAGTATATTCTTCAAAGAGGGAGTGTTCAGTCCTGTTTTTCAGATGCTCAACAATTTTTCAGGAAACTACTCCCAAGGAGTAATACAAGTCTTTTGACTCTATTTAGTTTCATAAACTGGGAAGGTTGAGTTTGAAAACTTGTGAGAATACTGAACTCCTACAAATGCTCGTTTTCCTATTACCTCACTTTACAAATTCAAGATGTTCAAAACTGAGTTAATGTTAACCGTTCAAGTAGAATCTTGTTTTATAGCTGAGGCACCAATATTATTTTAAATTATTTTAATGAATTTTTGCCCATAATTGAAAGAGTAAAAGCAAACCTTTCACTGCTATTACTTCCTTTCTGTTCAACATTATATATTTAGCCAACTCTGATATACTTTCTGTCACAATTCAGAAAACCAATGCTCTCAGCAATCATTGATCAAAGTTGACAAGTAAGTTAAGAACGGGCCCAGTCTATTATGAACTCTTTAAATTAGTGATATCATGATGACTCATTCTATTATCATTGACGGATGTTTCAGTTTCTACAACTAGAATTCATATCCCTGTACCTTGTCTTGATGGAAAAAACAATGAGATAAAATTTACCTATTTAAATCTACAGCCTTAGTTCTTCCTAAACACTGAATCCAGACCAAATTCTTGGTTAACACCAAGTAGATAGGTGGTATCCAACTGAGGAGGAAAGCTCAATTGCTGGTGGACTTAACTCTTGAGGGTTTTAGAGAACTCAGCTAAGAGACTTATTTTTTATTTTTTTGTCAGTTGTGGGGCTTGAACTCTGGACTTGGGCGCTGTCCCTCAGCTCTTCAGTTCAAGGGGAGTGCTCTACCACTTGAGCCACAGCGCCACTTCCGGTTATTGGAGATAGGAGTCTCACAGTCTTTCCTGCTCGGGCTGGCTTTGAACTTCGATCCTCAGATTTCAACCTCCTGAGTAGCTAGGATTACAGGCGTACCCACTGTCACCAGGCTAGCTAAGAGATTTAGAAAACAGTTTGTTTCCTGTTTGTATGTTACTGAAAACATCTAAAACAAAAGCATGGGTTGCTAACCTAAAGTAAATTATAAATAAAAATGTCCTAAGACATAGAAAATGTGAAAGAAGATTTTTTTTAATTAAGTAAGGTTTTCTATGTTAGAAATAATGTACTAAAATTAAATTTCTGTATTAGGATATGACCCATTGTCTAATTTTTTTCTTGAAATTTACTATGCAATTCTAACTAGAAAATACTTTGAAACCCTCTTTACGCTGGCTGATAAATGGAAACATTGTTAAAGATCAGTATGAGTTAGGTAAAAGCAAAGGATTTGGTTCAAAGAAGATGAGCCTATGAAATGTAAAAATCCACCTTCTTATGACACTTAAATTCAAGTCTTAAAGAAGTAATGCTACTTGTAATATAAAGATCCAAGAACAGGGGCTGGGAAGGTGGCTCAGTGGTAGAGCGCTTGCCTTGCATGCATGAGGCCCTGGGTTCGATTCCTCAGCACCACATAAGCAAAAAAGAAAAGAAGCTGGAAGTGGTGCTGTGGCTCAAGTGGTAGAGCGCTAGCCTTGAGCTGAAGAGCTGAGGGACAGCGCCCAGGCCCAGAGTTCAGGCCCCACGACAGGACCCCTCCCCCCCAAAAAAAAGATCCAAGAACAAAACAACTGAAAACAAAACACCAAACTGAAAACTACACTTTTTTGTTTTTATGTCTCCCAGACATACAAAATAAATGTTTCACTCTTTTTTAAAACCAGAATTGAATTCAGGGCCTCTTACTTGCAAGGCCAGTGCTCTACTCTTTGAGCTATTCCCCTAACCGTATAGTTTTATTTTGTGTCTGACCTAAGGTATGTGACTAAGTCTGCCCTGGCTGGCCTTAAACTCCAGATCCCCCATTACTGTTTCCCAAGTAGGTGGAATTACAGGAATGTGCCAGAACCATAGCAGGCTGCATGTTTCACTCTTAACCCTTCACTAACCTCCTCTGAAATCTAGCTGCTGGAAATCCTCAAGTCTAACAGGATGTCCACCAACCACTTAAGAGAATTACCAATTTCAGCAACTATATCCCTTAACAACTATCAATAATCATAATAATGCAGCATGGAGAAGAAGGATAGCTCAGTGGTAGTGTGTTTAATATATCTCAGACCTTCGGTTTGGTCTTCAACACTACACACACACATACACACACACACACACACACACACACACACACACCACACACCACACAAAAAGATTTGTCAATTCAAATAAATGGATTCCCTTAAATATATGCTATTTCAAAACTGAAGTACTAGGTAAACGGATAATAAAAACAAAACCATTCAAAACAAAACTAATTGTAAGAATTGAAAATCAAGATGACTATCACTTGTACATTTCAAATGAAATTCTCTCCCACACTGCATTAAGAAAATACGAAATTTAAGAGGACTGGAGAGAAGTTTTCCTAACATACCTTTCTCCATGAGTGAAGAACTCTGACTGGTACTCTTTAACCATAGGACTACAAGAGATGGAAGGATGGCAGGTTTACATAGGAGAAATTAAGTACATTCAAAGCTGGGGATACACTGGGAAGAATGAAAATGAAGCAATTGCCTGGATTGATTTTCTTTATCCTTTCACTTGTAGTAAATCTGTGGAATGTTTTCCCACAAGGAAGAAAGTACAGGATCCTTGTATGCCACTGAATACTAAACAGTGAGCTGGACAGTTTATGTAGCTATATAGAAGTGATTCGGTGTAGGGATTTCATTTGGGGATTTGTTCTGCCTTTAGAGGGTAGCAGCTACTTGAGTAGGAAATGTTTTTACTGCACCAGTTCTGTGCAACACTCAAAATACCATTAAAGGAAATAACACTGGATGAAAACCTATTACTGCTGGGTACATTGCACACAGTATATTATTTTGTCCTCAAAGCCCTTAAAGGTGGTTGTTATTAGCTCTATTCTACAAACCAGGAAATCAGGCCCTGAGGGGAGGGGGTCAGTAATTTACCTAAGATTATAAGGATTGCAAAGGATTCTGACCAAGTCAAGCCCCAAAGCAAGAACATCCCCAGTGTAATATGCAACCTTTTGCTGAAGGTTTTTAAAGGTATTAATTGATCTTGTAAGATATTTGAGACTAAGCTTGCCTTAGGAAGAGATGAACTAATGTTTTTAAAAACATTTAAGCATTTCTAACACATACTCTTTTCCAAATCTAATAAAAGCCAAGGACACACACACACACACACACAAATTATTCTATATGATAATCACAGAAATTTCAAGTATCCAGTGATCACATACATGAACCTAATCATAGGTTCTTTGTCCTTGGAAAATGGTCACATTTCTGTGCTGTGTTACAATATCTGACTCTGTGGAGTCCCTAAACAGGAGACAAAAGAGGGAAGAACGTAAATGCCAGGGTAAGGTTACTTTGGTTCACATTTTGCTTTTGCCTTTTAATAGTTGTGACTTTGAGCAAGCTGATACCTTTTTGTATTTCAGCTTCTTCTTTGTAGTTGGGGACAATAGCAAGTCCTCAATTCATAAGTTGTTAGAATCAAATGAGAAATCATATTAAATATTTGATTGCATTTTCTAGCACAAAGTGAGCACTAAATTAATGTTAACTATCATAATTTGTATTGAAAAGAGTCCATTACAAAGGGATTTCCTTCTGCTTTCTTCCACTTGTATGGTTTCTTAGGAAAAAATTTTGTGCTATTTCTATATTTTCAAAATATGTTCAAAATATATGTGGTCTACTGCAATATGGCCACGCTACTTTCTCCCATAAAGAGATGAAATTTGTTTCTGAAGGAATGATGTGCTAGGTCTGGACATAACCCATTTGCTGACCTAGCTCTAGTCAAATCTCCCTTCTTCTTAGTATGATTATTTAGATCTTGCTGGCCATGCTATAATAAAGCACAAGCAGTATCATGGAAAAGCCTAAATGAAGAAAAACTATAGCCCATGTCAATGCTTGTGGCTGAACCCCCTGAAGACACCCAGGGCAACTTGCTATTCGTGTGAGTGAGCAATCTTAGAATTAGATTATCTAGCAGATTCTCTGTTCAGAGAAATCCTACCTAACTCTTTATAGGACAGAGTTACTTGCAAGCCCTGCTAAATGAAAGATTGGTGTTACATTGAGTTAACATGTCTGGAAATAGTTTGTTGTACAGTTACAGATACTCAGAATATAGCACATGATAGAAGACCCTTCACTTTCCTGCAATTCCCCTTCCCTGAGCAAGTCCATCATAAAGATACTTTCTATTGGAGAATCTATGGGTATTATTTATACTGAGAATCTGTGTTGTGCCAGCCCCTGGCCCAGGCTAGATGGAAAGAGAGGTGAAGAATATACTGCATAATCAAAAATGGCCCTGAATTCAAGATCCCCACTATAGCTGGGAAGAATGAATCCCCCTATATAGCGCCAAATAAAATACTAAAAGCCAAACAGTTAACCCCAGTCAAATTACTTTAGCATAAAGTAGACCAATTTGTTCCCAAGGTAGATGAAAGGATGAGTGGTGATACAGTTTTTTAGCCACAAGCCGTTGAGTTGTAAAATACTGTCCCCAAGAGTTCCATGTCTTACGGGTATCAAAAATATATAGCAGATACACCGATAGGAGAGACCACGTTAGAAATGGCAAATGGAAAAGCTGGAAACTAGTAATGAACAAATCGTAGACAAGATCTGTGAAGGAGACTGCCTAAATTCTAGTAGAGAATCTTTGCAGAGAAGGATTTTTTTTAAAAAAGCTTGGAGAAATTGGACCAAGAGGTCAACAAATCTCTATTCTGAGCTTTTACATCCTGGTGTGCTTTGACCTTGGTAAGTTTTTCTTTTCTCCTTACAGACATAAGGCTTCTCTCCAGCCCACAAAGATGAGCAGCCTGCAGGGAGACTGAGATGCTTCTGTCACATAATACTTAGCCTCTTTACGAACTTGCTTCCTATGTGTTACTCGGCAGTCTGTGTCATAGCTTTTGTAGAATCAGGATTGTTCAAAGTTTAGTCCTATCTTCTGCCTGGTGTCTTCTGACAGTGATGTCTAAGCTGATTCCTCACACATCCATCAAAGAGACACACTTCAAAATGGAAAATAAAAGCAAAGTGACCATAGCAATAAAAGCTGCTCTTGAGTTGATTCACAAATGCAGCTACCAATGGAGTGCTGAGCAGAACTAACTCCCACTGGACTTGCTGCTCTTAACAGTTGTGCATTTGTTTTCACCCAAGCAGTGGGCTTTGGGCCATTCAAACCACAGGTTCTCAACATCAGCATAACTAAGTCACATATTACCTTTTCATTCAATGCTTTTCACTGAGAATCTACACTTTATCAGAGATGAAGCCAAACTGCAGGGCTCAACCACGCTGTCTGCCAAGGACTACCTTTCCCTGCTGTTGAGCTTTGATAGAAGATGGAATCCAGATGTGTTCTGATCCAAAAGGAACTTAGAGCCCACATGATAAGAAGATCAGGACAATTTTTCATTAGCGATATCTCTCTCTAAGATGCTAACAGGATAGAGATAAAATTTTACACTGACTTTTTAAAAAGCTAAAATCTTGCTTGCTTGCTTTCAATATTCTCAAACCCTTCACAGACAGGTGCTCTACTCTTCTAGCAACCACACAAGTAAGAGAACAAGAAGACTTGAAATTAGAAAAGCCAAAGAAACCAGGAAATAGATTCCTCTGGAATCTCTTTTCTACTCAATTACTGTTTTTGCTTTTCCTGAATTGTGAATGTAAGAAATGATGTGGACATATACAGAAACAAAAATAGCAGGTATTACTAAAATCAGAGTCCTTCTATTACAGATGAATTTGTGGATCACATTTCAACGTTCTGAGAACTGCTGCTCATTTATTCCCAATCATGGACAGGATGACAGAGGCACAACATGCTCAGGTTCAAATCCAAACAGCACCAACAGGCTCACACTGATGGACGTGAGCAGATCTCACACCAGACGGTCTATATCTCTTTTCCTCTGATGATTGCAACACCCCAGTTTGCATCACATCTGTCTGTATCATTAGGCTAAAGGGCTACCCCTGGCAATTATTGTATTTTTAGACAGCTTCAGTGCATCTTAAATGCCTGAAGGCTAACACTACAGCAATATCAAACATCTAAACATCATTGTTTCATTTTTGTTAGCTTGTGTGTGTACTTGTGTGAGTGAGTGTGAGTGTGTCCCTTTGTGTGTTTCTTGAATGCATGTCTTGTTGGGAAAATTTTAGCTCTGTTATGAGCTAGACATAATTTCCACTCTAACCAACCTCCATATCAAATTCCTACATTCATTAGAAAGCTAAGTGATGATTTGGAATTAGTGACAAATCGCTATTGGATAGATCCATAGTTTTTTTGTCCCTATCAAACAGAACAAGTTGTTAAGTTGACTATTACTAAAGGTGATTGACTCCCAGGTTTGAACATCTTAGTATGATGGTGATTTACTATATACATGGAAATAGTTTAATAGAAAACTTCAAGAGAAAAGAATTAGATCAACATAGACTTACACATGTATTCTAAGTTAATGCCCTAAAATAGTTTGCTGAGCAACCTCTTTACATTTTTTTCCTTTATACATTTTTTAAATCTAGTTTGGTTGAACTAAAAGGATGGGTATGTTCCTAGTAAGCTCATTCTGGAACTAGCCCAGCTTTCTGGCAAGAGCTATATCAGAAAGAGGTCTTGTCAGTCAAACAGTATCTGCAGTTTCCAAAGACACCTTCCTAAAACTATTCTTCCCTTTCTTTTGGTCTCCAGCCATTATTTTATAGAAAAAGTGTTGGAGGCAGGGCTGAGGCACATGTGTTTTTCTCTTTTCTCCTTTTAGTTTGAATCCATATTTAGTTTTGGTGAAAATGACTGCCTGAATTATTACTAGCCTATAAATGATTACTATTCAATGTATTTCATATATGACCATTATTATCTGCATCTTTACAAACAAAATTGTCCAATCTGACTTTATTAGAATGTATAACTTGATGTCCTGAAATTTAATCTCCAGGTCAAAAAGTAAACATTAAGTAGTTTTCAATTACGGACAGTAGAATGGTGACATTGATGGATTCATAGAAATAAATACAATGCAATAATTATGTACAAGTAAAAAACAAAACAAATTAGTTTTCTTTCCTGTGCCCTCATATCCAAAAGAAAACCTTGGCAGCAAGAGTATATTTTTAAATTGTACAACTGATTTCCCAGTGTAGAGAGAAAACAGTTTAAGAAATCATAACCTACACAGCACAAGGTTAATGTTATTAAAAATGCAAGGTCAGTGAGATGGTACCCATATTACCTGGTATTTTAGACATTTATGCACCCAGGAGCAGACATGTTTATCGTTCACCTTGACATCTGATTGCTGTGCTAATGCCATTTAAAACTAGATGGAAGAAAATTATATTCTCCTAAGGAGTTGGCTGATTCTTTTCTTTAAAATAAAGGGGAGGGAAAAAAAAGAAAGATAGCCATTTTGATTCAAGCAAAGTGGCACATAGAAACCTCTGGTCATAAATCGCATCAGGCCTCTATAATTTTTGCTTGCTATTGGTTATTGCTGGGATAATTGCACGGGAACAGTATTTGTGTAATTGTCAGCACTAGTACTCCTGGACCAAGGACCAAAGCCTCCTGCAGGCTTCTACTCTCTACAGTTTGAGTTTATTTTTTTGTTTTTTGTATTTTTGTTGTTCTGAAGATCACTGCAGGAAAGCCAAGTAGAATTATTGATCTCAAACTTAGGAAAATTCACATTAATTTCTGAAAAGTACAGACAAATTTTGCAGCTAAGCAAACTTGTGCCCTTTGTTTAAGGAAAAAAGGGACACGAGGGACTGAGAAAAGGGAAGTGTTCAAAGAAAATGCACATCTTCAAAGCTATAACTCTACTTGACCAAACTAAAAGCTAATTTGGTGAGTGGGGTCAGGAAAGCAGACTATTTAACCCCAAGGGGTTGGGCATAGAGAGAGATGTTTAACAATTATTTGTTCAACTCTGGTTTTTGCTCATTTTTTTCTTTCAAGTTGTTAGAATTCAGAAGCAATAGATTATTAGACACTCACAGTATTAAATAAGACTAAGGAATATGTTTTTCCTCTTCCTCCAAAACTTCAAAGGATAGTTCTGACCTATTTATAATTTATTGCCTTCTGTAAGATATTAAAAACACACAATTTCCTCTAATTTCCATGTTTCTCAAAAAAAAAAAGTCTTGCTAACTTTAGTAAGGAAGCAACAACAAGGTTTATTTTCTTTTTTTGGGGGGGAGGGTCCGGTCGTGGGGCCTGAACTCTGGGCCTGGGTGCTGTCCCTCAGCTCTTCAGCTCAAGGCGAGTGCTCTACCACTTGAGCCACAGCACCACTTCTGGCTTTTTTCTTTTTGCTTATGTGGTGCTGAGGAATCGAACCCAGGGCCTCATGCGTGCAAGGCAAGCGCTCTACCACTCAGCCACCTTCCCAGCCCCAAGGTTTATTTTCTTTTAACATGTTTAACCTTAATTAAGTTTGCATAAAATTCCCAACATTTAGATTACAACATATTATATGAAATATTTATTTATTATTGTAGATCTTAGACAAAGTATGTAAGTAGAAAATTGAAATGCCAAGGAGATAATACAGATGGCAAATATTTTAAAATGAGTAAAGAATCAGATAAGAGAGTAGACTTATTCAAGTAGCCAAGACATTTTGAAAAACAATCCTCAATGTTCATAAGGATTTGGTGAAATGGATCTCTTTCTACATAGTAGCTAGGACTGAAAAATAAGATATTCCTGCAAAGCAATTTTTAAGACACAATAAAGCAAATATTTTAAGCTGTATTGGGGATGGGGACAGTCCTCAGGCCTGAACTCAAGGTCTGGGTGCTGCCCC
This sequence comes from Dipodomys ordii, assembly GCF_000151885.1. Lineage (NCBI taxonomy): Eukaryota > Metazoa > Chordata > Mammalia > Rodentia > Heteromyidae > Dipodomys > Dipodomys ordii. Next base: position 14,901,427 of record NW_012267264.1, read on the forward strand.
TGAACTTCTTTTTCTCAAAGCTAGTGCTCTACAACTTGAGTCACAGCCTCACTTCTGGATTTTTCTGAGTAGTTCGTTGGAGCCTCATGGACTTTCTTGCGCAGGCTAGCTTCAAACTGTGATCCTCACATCTCAGCCTCCTGAGTAGCTAGGATTACAGGCATGGGCCACTGGCCTACTCTATACATTTTTTAAACAGATGCCTATCCTAAGAAAGGCTTTCTATCAATAATTTTAAAACTTCAAGAACTCATGTGTGAAAATACTCTAAAGTCAGAAACAACGGTATAATTATCCAGAAATAGGTTAGATTAGGTGCAAAGTACAAAGGGGTTGTTAGCTGCTCTTTCAATAATATGTTCAAATCTGATATTCAAAAATATTTAAACAAATATTATAAACATGTGTGGAAATATAACAATGAAATCTTCTATATAACTAATATAAGTAAATAAATACATAAAATCCAAAGGTAAGAATATGCAATGAGTAGCTAGGCACAGCCAGCTGTATGAGCAGCAGGGGTAAAGGACTGTGGCTTGAGACGGCCCTGGGATTTTACAAAGTGGAAAAATCCAATCCAAACATAATAATAAAAAAAAAACACTAGAGGAATGATTTAAGTGGTAGAGTGAAGTCCTAAGCTCAATCCCAAACATACAATGATCTTAATTAAAATCACATTAAGTAAAATGCAAGCTTTAAAAGTACATATGCATGTGACTCTCAGAGTTATAACTATAGAAAAAAAAGTTGTCTAGGATAAAAGCTGTGGTTTAACTCTATAGTAGCAGGCCCTTGAAACTCTGTATGGAATAGTAAAAGTCGTTTTGAAATGCCATTTAAAATGTAGTGCTAATTTTGTTTTGGGTTGAGGCTGTCAAGGAAGTTATTACCATAAGCCAGATTCCTGCAACCCCATTTCCACCCCCAAGCATTTCATGTTCTGTCACTTCCCTGTGGAATCACTAATTGTCTCCTAGTTATTTCTATCCCCTGCAGCCATGATGGCTGTCACCAAGAAGACACATTGTCTAGTGGCTTTAGCCAAGAACAGAGTCAGAGTTGGAAGACTGTACCTGTGTCTGCTTTCACTAACATCTCCAGATTACCGCAGGCACATTTTATAACCACATATTAGCTGCTTCTCCTACTTTAAAACTGAGTAGCATTTGATATCATATTCTTTCTCACTGAGAAACAAAATAGGACATAAATATAGCCAGTTACAAGCTTCCATTCTTTCATTTGATCCTCACTATTCAGTGCCAGCTTGTTTCTCTGCCTAAGGAAATTGATATGATTTGAAGGCATTTGAGAAATATTAGTGGTTTAGTAGTTATAAACACAGACAAAAATCTTGACTTTGGCCACAAATCCAGTGCTGTCACTAGTCATAAGATCTTGAGCAAACTGTATAATTTCTATGAGTTCCTGTTTCTCCTCTGCAAATGAAAAAGATAGGAAGGAAGAAAAGAAGGAAGGAAGGAAGGAAAAGAGAAAAGAAGAGAAGGAAGGAAGGAAGGAAGGAAGGAAGGAAGAAAGAAAGGAAGGAAAGGAAAGGAAGGAAGGAAAGGAAAGAAGAGAGAAAAGATAAGAAAAAACATGGGGTTAGCTAAAACATACAGCATTTGTAGTCATTTCTGGCATACAGTGTTAGCAATTATTAAAAGGCAATGTGTCCTCTCTTTTATCATAGCTATAAATATGTTTATAAACTTCCTTGCTGCCAAAAAGCACAGATTATACTTTGGAAGGTGTTGTTGATAACACTTCCATCTTCAACACAGGAAGAAGAGAAAACACTCTACTAAGTTAGCTTTGGCAATAATTTACTTAAAACGGGATCTTGCCAGGAATCAGTGGCTTGTGCCAGTAATCCTAGCTAGTTAGGAGTCTGAGATCTGATTATTGTGGTTTGAAGCCAGCCTAGGCAGGAGAGTCCTCAAGATCCTTATCTCCAAATTAAGCAGCAAATCAGCCAAAAATTGAGCTGTGGCTGAAGTAGTAGAGCACTAGCCTTGAGCCAAAAAATCTGAAGTACAAAGCCCTCCCCTTTATTCAAGCCCCATGACAGACACAAAAATAGAAACAAACGGATTTATTATTGAGAGAAGCTTCATTAAATAGGCTTGGTATTTAATATACTGACTCAGAATAAAAGTTGTATAACTGAGGATTCACAAGTAGTTCTGCGTGTATTAATGCCTGTCTGTGATGGGCATCTACATTCCAACAGAAACAGACTTAAAATAATTACTTTTCATTTTGGCTCATGTCAGCCACATGGTAGCTCAGCACAATTTAATGGAAAAGCGCATTGTCTCTTACACTTAATGAAGCCACATTTGATAAGAGACTCTGGTGGGATCTGGGATCATAACAGTAATGAAATCCAAAGTTTGAGTTCTTGGTTCATTAGGCAACAAGACTAGCTCTTCAGTATATTCATTCCCTAAGAAAAAAGAACAGGGACAACTTGTTGGATTTTTTTATCTATATTTTCAAGTGCTAGAGAGTAAGTAGGGTTTGTCTTCCAAATATTAAAAAAAGCATTTCACAGTAGCTATTATTTCAAAAATATTATTTTTGAGTAGACATATGGAAGTTCAAGGCTATGATATAGAACATTTAACTATTTACAATTACCACTAGTAATATACTATTCATATAACTGTCCCTTTTATTGATGAGGAAACTAATGACTACAAATTTGACAAGAAGTTAATCAATTACAAAGACAAAATCAGAAACAATGACAGTAACTGTTATTAATCACTTACTCACCATGATGTTAGTTCATTTATTCCTCAGAAATCTTACTTAATGGATGATAAAATGTAATCACATATAGAATTAAGTGGGTAGTAAAGGGTCACATAATAAGTTGCATAATTATATTAAGACACCAGGTTCACCAACTTCAGTCTCACTAAAGTTAGCATTAAAGTCTTTGTCATGGACTCTAGTCCAAAGGCAACATCAGAGACACACTATACAGTCTCATTGGGAAAAGCTCCCCTAAAAGCCTGAATACCCCTCTTTTTACTCATCCCAGTCATTTATATAATTATATATGAATGCACACATTAACAAGATCAGAGAGCTTTGACATCTGGAAGAAATAACCTGATAGCAGTCATCAAATTTTTTAATTACTTGAATCAAAAAATGGGCTTACTCATTGGAAATTTGCTTGAAGAAATAATGTCACTGCATGGATTTCTTTCTGAAACTGGGGCAGTGCCAAATATGAATTTCCAATAAATATGGGCACTACTAAGAGTACAGATCATCACAGTAAAGTCTGTGAACAGGACTTTCTAGTGTATCATTTTAATAAATTATGCAACTTCATAAAGGCCAACTTCCCTGAAAATCTTGGAGGATAATAAATATCTTTTCTATACTTTCACTTACTCACTTATGATAATATATGTTTTGTGCAATTGTAGACGTATAACATTAAGCTAGGTTACAAGCAGGAATAGGGATCTAACAACTTCTTTAAGCCCTTCAGAGCAAGTCTAGGGGTGGGGACTCTCATTCACCCTCTTAATCATACTTTCATACAGCTTTTAAAAGAAAATATTCTAGGTGCAATCAGTTGTTTGAAGTCACTATTTTGTCCTCCTCTTTGATCATTACAGATGGATAAACTGATTTTTGACTAGTTACAACTAGCTGGACTTGAGCCATTCCATGACTATTAACCATGACTATTAACTGACTCCTAGAATAACCACACAGAAGCCCAAGGTCATCTCACAATATAAAAATTCCTCTCATATACATATATATTTGTGTGTATGTACTATATATATATATATATATATATATATATATTCTCACAAGACTTGAAATGTACAGAACCAGATGCTGTTACTGACATCATCATTTACTGTTATCACTATTCAAACAGAAAAGACACTTGGAACATCTAATAGGTTAAGCTCTAAGTAACTGAGAAATGACCTTTCAGTAAAATCTAGATACACAAACAGTAAAAGAGGGAAGAAGGATAATGGATCACCAGGAGATGAATGAGCTAACAGTGAGCAAGCAAAAGATGGAATGTCTGCCCTAAGTTCACATTGCTGCTACATAAGTTTTGATATCTTTTAATGAGCTCAGTCCTTTGGGTATGTTTTTAAGAACTTGTATATTCCTGAGCTTTACTTCAGACCCACTGGAAGAGAATGTTTGGTCCTGAGGCCAGGTAATATGCATTTTAATAATAAACTCAACGGAGACTCCAGTGACTAGTCTATAGATAACACTTTAACCTAAGAGACTGATTTCTAAGAAACCTAATGCAATTAATTCAGCTGAACTATCCACAACTGCTCAACCTCAGGCTCTACCAACACCAGTCAAGAATGTCCTGATCTAGTTTCAATAATGAAGGAAGACAATCATTTTTTATCCATACTTGTAAATGTTCTATGCTTCTACATGTTGCCTGAACTAACTCCAGGAATTTGTGCATGAGTATTCTTTAAAAAGGTTAACATAGCAATCATCTTGGCACTTACACTTCCAAAAATGTATAGACAAAATAAAAATGAGGGAAATTTCCACTGTATGCACTAATCCTAGAACAAATTTACCAGGTATATATAATCCTTGGGATTTTAATTAGCTGGCATCAAAAGTTTCCTGACCTCTGTTTACAATCTTGAGGGTGAAATCAAAAAGTACAACAGCTGGTACCCCCTCTCACTGTGCACATTTAGCCTACAAACACAGAAGTAACTGTTTTGTTCATCAACATAATTAAGCCCAGATACTGACTGTCTGTGTCAGACTTTGGCCAGGAGCTAACTTGCAGGAGAACTTGATGTAATTGCGTTAAGGGCTGACAGTGTTTGAGTAAGAAAAATGATACCAAAAAGGAAAGTATGTGTTCTCTACTGAATGTTAATAAGCTAATGGGAAACTAAGTGATTACTTTTGTCATTTCTATATTTTAATTATAAAAAGCATCAATATTAGAATAGCTGAATATTTCCTCTAAATATTTAACTACTAATTGACCTGAGAAGAGTACTGCAAGCAGGAAATATGACATGTCTCTAAACCATGAAAAAAGAAAACCATTTGGAGGTTAACACATCATTTTATTTCCATTAGAACCACGCTATATTGAGATCTATGTATATAAGTCCTCCAGGAAAAATCTCACATAAGCTTCTCCAGAAAATGACATTTTGTTTTGATGGAGTGACATTTTTACTTGATTTGTTTTTCTAGAATGATTGTCTTTCAGTCCAAACAAAAAAAATTCTGAACAACATAAACAATTGAAATTTTTACTGTAGATAATTCATATAGAAATGTATGTGATTACCTAGCTTGCATTGTTATTAAATGGTTAACTCGAATTATCTCAAGGTCAAAAAGTGTCTATAGTGACACAGCCATTACTGCAACTCAAACTTCACTCCACCCTCCATGGCATCTCTATTTCACAAGCTACTCTCTGGGAGAAATTTTCTCTTCAATAATATTTGTCTTTCTTTATTTTTGGACCCATAATAGCACTGCAGAGATGTTTCTCTGGTTGTTGTTTGATAAGATGTCAGTCATCTGTTAAGCCTCAGTTCATATTTCCTAGTCTGTGAGAGTACAAAGATGCTCTTTCCTTCCACGCAGCAGCAAAGATGAGTGGGCATCCATTAAGAAATTACTCTGTTAAGGTCAAGCTTTAATAAAGTGGTCAGATATGCTTCCCTGTGCTTCTCTACTCAAAATAGAGAAGAAATAAAAAGGATAACACATGCAGCATAATATTGTATATATTTATATTTTCCAAAGGGTATATCTGTGTAATTTTTCTTGGCTTTTGAAAAGCACACAAGATAAATGCCTTGTGTGTAAAATACAAATATATGCATTGGTTCACAGATGACAAGCAGCACTCTTTATGCCAGAGCATAATCTTCCTCTTAAAGAAGTAACAGGCACTTACTAGAATAGCAAGAAATAAAATTTTAAAAGAGCATAACAAAAGTTCATATAAATAAAAAGCCATAGAAGAATCTAAATCATACCATCTTATGCCTTACTAAATTCTATATTATAGCATTGCAGTACACACCTAACTTCACTTTTATTTACAGCATATGTATCTGGTGTCTACAGATAGTATTTTATATGAAAATTACCCTTCACATATAAATCCTTTATGAGTCTTTCCAGGAACCTGTGATCTCTGTCCTTGTCTATACAAAGCAGAGGTTTTCAATCAAGGGTGAGTTTGCCCCCCCCCAGTGAGTGTTCAAAACTGTCTATCAACATTTTTGATTGATGCAGGTAGGAGAAAAAGGGTGCTTTTAGCTACAAGAGATTAGCAATCTAGATAAAATTTCTACAATGTACAAAAAGACCTCCTACTATGAAGTAACATTGGACCCAAAATTATCCACAGCAAACAAGCTAAAGACACAATCCCTGTGAGTTCTTTGGAGTGATATGAAGTTTTCGGTCATTTAACCTTGACAGGGAACATTTGAATCTTCTCACATGCGTGAGGAGTCAAATTTCCTTGACAGCACTGCAGTGGTAAGAATAGTAGGCCTTGGAGCCTAAAAGGTTTGGACTCTGGAGATAAAGCTTTTTCATTTTTCACTAAATAACTTTCTGAACTTGGGTAAGTCACTTCACCTCTCAGGCCCTCAATTGCTTGATTGAGAAATGAGAGAACAAAGCTAAATAAATGCCAGAGCTCTCTTATAGTTCTAACCTTGCCACTCAAATGGAGAAGCAAATCCACAACAGTAGAAATTTTTTTGTTGAAATAACCAGCTAAGGAATCATTACATTTTGGAAAACTCAAGAGTGCAAATACAAAGTGTTTAACTACTCATGTCAATAAGTTACCTAATAGTTTCTCATGCTATAGGAACTTGTAGGATTTTTACTCCCAGCAACCAACGGATATTTTCTCTTGAATTGCTGTATCTCATAGTTAATATGACCAACCCAACTTTAGTGTCGCCATTGACACCGGAAAGAGATTTGAGAAATTAACTTGCTTCCCAATTTGGAAATTCGAAACACCTTTCCAATACTATGGGTACATTGGGTTCTGCTGGTTCTCATCAGAATTAGAGAGAAGTAGTAGGTATGTAGAAACATCCTTTACATTGATACTGTTAAGATCTGACTGTGAACTACTTTATCAATTTGATCTGTTTGTTTCATGGCCATAGTAACAACTGATGTTCCCACATGATTCTTAAAATACAGTCCCTTCAGCCCCAAATCCTGTTTCCCAGGCACCACCTTCAACTCTTTTAACTGCTTTTTCTTCCTACTTATCCTTGTGTTTCTAAATATTAATCCTGCCTTTATTATACAGCTTAACTGTTCTTTGACTTCTTGTCACTTCAGATGAGAATTTAGCTCTGTACCACTACCCTCAAGACCTTCTCTTACACACACTCATTATTTTATTGGTAGAGTGAAGTTAAATTTTTGGTTACACAGTCACTGTTTACATAATTTTGACTATGTAACATTTGTTCTTGAGCCAAAGACCATGCAATGATGACATTTCCTTTACTTGCAGCAGTTTTTTTTTGACAAAAGGCTCATAATATCTTTTTATTATCTTTAAATAGTCATTTATTATCTTTAAATAGTTACCAGTTCAATATGTCAGCTTATGAGTACAGTGTATCAAAGTAACTATTTTTGTCCTTAATATATATTTTTTATTGTAAAGATACTGTACAGAGGGGTTACAGTTACATGGGCAAGGTACTGAGTCCATTTCCTATGGAGCATTGTTACCCCCTCCTTTATTTTTACCCCCATCCCTTTCCTCCCCACCTCTCCAACTGCTTCCTCCCCTGCCCCCCCCCAGCTCCCCACCACAAAGTTGTAAAGTTCATTTTCAACATCCTGGGTTTAGTTAGATTTACATGAATTATGACTAATATTTTCTGTGTATACTTATCAGCCTTCAATAATACCTTTCAGACTCCAAAGATATTAGACAATATATCAGGTTCATTTTTCCCCAGAGACCTCTTTCCAAATAGCTTTATCTTTCTGCTCAAATCCATGCAGAGTATTGTCTGGGCCCTCAGCACTGTTGTCACCTTCTAACATTAAAACTGGACAGTTCTGACAATCTCTCCGAGGTAGCATTTGCATTGATGTCTCTGCTTGCCATAGTGGATAGTATCTAGACCTTATTTCAAGAGTACGTATTTGGGCTTGGATGCATAGCTCACTTGGAAGAGTACTAGCCAATGAGTGAACCAGTCAGTTACCAAGTTCCAGGTCTGGTCTCAGGACAAAAACAACATAAAGTACATATAATAATTTATATGTAAGCAATAAAAAGACTATATGGAGGGCTGCTATGATTTAGCAAGTGTGGGGGGAAATAATTAGCAAAGATCTTATTTGTTAACCTTATGGATGCCATGAACATTGCCAGATACTTAACCTTATTCTTTATTCTCAATACATTGCTTTGAAGTACACATTATTATTATTATCATCCCATTTTACAAGTGGGGAAACTGAGATTCAGGAAAACATATCCAATACCCTGCAGACAAAGCGCAACTAAAGCTAATTTCAGGCCATTCTGCTCCTAGGGCATGCTCATAACAACTCCATTCATGCATTATCATGACATTATTCAATTCAGTTTCCTGGAGGGAAAATCAGAGTAGTGGCCAAGAAAAGAAAATTAATATTTAGTCCTGGTTCTGCTACTTGCTTGTCTGACATCTTTTTTTTTTTTGGTTGGTCATGGGTCTTGATTTGGCCACAGTGCCACTTCCAGTTTTCTGGTGGTTAATTGGATAAAAGAGTCTCACGGACTTTCCTGCCTGGGCTGGCTTTGAACCGTGATCCTCAGATCTCATCTCATCCTCCTGAGTAGATAGGATTATAGGCACGGGCCACCAGTGCCTGGCTTGTCAGACATCTTTGGATGTCATAATAGTATCACCATCATAACCAACATTTACTTATCATTTACTTCTAGCAAGGCATGATTGCATATTTTATCTGATTTTAGTTCTCTAATAATCTTTTATAGAAGGTTCTTGTCATTGTTATTATTATTAATAATAGTTTGATCACTGTAGTAGTATAAATGGTGATGCTATCATAGGGTTCTATTTCTCTCACCTTGTCTCTAACCAGTTAAACCTGAATTGAACTGATTACCTAAAAATGACCTCTTTATAAGGATGCATTTGTTTGAAAATAATTACAATGTACACTTACAAGTATATATTGGAATTAGACATCTCAGAGATAAAAGTATCAATTATAGAATTCTCAAACTAGAAACTGAGAAATCATCCCTCGTTGCCTCATTTTTCAGATGAAGAAACTGAAGCTTATAAAAATATAATGAGAGCACTTAATGTCACATAGCTACCACTCAAATGTGATGATGACTATGTCAGTGCCTTTTCCTAAACTGAAAACAAGGAGGTGGTATATGGAAAGAATGAGGGGACAAAAGAACCAAAAACAGAGACAAATAATGTGAAAGTACTGTGGAAGTCCCCACCACCATCTATCCATCCATTTATTTACTCTCTTCATTGACAGATGTCAGAATACAAGAAATACAAATGTGAATGCAAGCATTCTTGATTAAGAATTCACTGTTTTAAAAACATATACAATTTCCCATCTCAAATGTAAAGTATCCATAAGATAACTCTCACTTTCATTCACCTATCTACCACCACTCAACCCTTCACTCATGCCAAAACTCAGCTGACATCTTTAACTCCCTGTCACCCACATATAATCAATAAAATAAACCCTCTCAATTCTATTTCCAAGATACATCTCAAATAGTTTTGCTTCTCTATTCCTTCTTCTAGTCTATGAACTGGACACAGCTTCCTATATAGGCCCCCTTTTACCATACTTCCTTCCTATAATATACTTGCCAAGTCAGAACCAAAACATTTTTAAAGTCAAGTGAACCAGATTGTGTCCTTTTCTAAGTCTACCAAAGGTTTTAATAGTTTTTAATTGAAGTTATTAAGTGCGTTCTTGAGTAAATCTCAAACATAAAATTAAATTCTCTAACCACTGACTACTTGACTAGACAGCCTATTAGTTGACTAGACAACCTACTAGTAAAAAGAGGACTCATGATTAAGTTGCCATAAGGCTACATGGTATTTTTCTTTCAAAATGCAAACAACAGCAGAAAAGTCTATTGCTAGTTAGAGCTTCACAGTGCAATGAAAAAAAACAAATATATTCTAAAAGTCACTTTCTCAAAATCCAGTTACTGCCACTCACCCCATTCCCCCCGAAAAAAAGTGATCCAAACTGGAATATATATATAGTCATATGAGTTCAATTTCCCAACTGGAAGATAAACTCTTAGTTGCTTATCTGAAGGCTTCAAATGTAAATGGGCAACATGAACTTAGAACTCTCTTAATTCAATGGAGAGGTAGCAGGATATTGATACCTAAGTGCGAGGATGAATCATATTTACAAAAGTGAGAGCATGAGGCATTTAGGTAGACTTAAGAGATAATTCCTGTCTGAGCAAGGGATCATCTAACCTAAAAGCTGATGATTAAGCCCAAGTTAAGAATCATCTGGGCAAAGGAGAGTTAAGTGGGGTGCAAGGACAAAAGCAAAGCTTCCAGCAGGTGAAGCAGCAGGGAGAGCAAAAGATGAACATGGTGTGCTTTCACTACCATACCTTGCTTTAGTATCTTCATATTTAAACTTGCAAAGCCCTGGCCTTTGCCATAACCATGAACTGACTGAAATTTCCTATTAAGGTTTACCTTGTGAAAGAAAAAAAAAAAAGCCCTTGCCCAATCAACCTTATCTAAAAGAGATTTCCAATCATTGTTGCTTCTTCTTACCTTGCTTTATTTTTCATTGTAGGGTGTACTGTCACCTGCAAGGGCACATATTTGCATTTTGGTGGAGTTTTTTCCTTTCTTCCCCCACTAGACTCTTAAGCATTGGGAAAGCAGAGCAAAGTCTTGATTTATTATTGTTTTTTACTTGTTTTTGTGTTTCTTTTTTGGTTTTTTTAGTTTTACACTGGATAGCCCAGTCAGCTACAGTTATCCAAACAGTGTCAACATGCATCCATATCAAGCCCACACAATAGGAACCAGGTTACCTAATTTTAGTCCTTTTTTTCTTAATAGACAAAATTAGCAGTATATGATCAAGGGCTTAAATTAGAAAACCCTCACGATAATTTTTTTTTCAGAAATCCCAAGTGAAGCATGACATTATATTATATATTCTCTAATTCTGTCTCTATTATTTCCACTGATTGCTTTTTTGATACCAAGACATGTAGTTATATTCAAACCTAAGTCAAATGGAGAACTACCACTGGGTGCTTAATTTGAATTAGATAATCGTTGTCATTTTGCGTCCATGCCTGTCTATCGTTAAATTCATCTGTGTCTAAATGATCCCAAAACATCTGGATAAGAAAGAAAGTTGTATCCATCACCAAGACATTTTAGAACAATGCACTTCATTTTCAACTAAATAGTAAATGTATTGTAGACAATGTGGTGTTATGGGTTTTTTCCTTCAGTTTACTTGATTATCTTCTTTCATATATGACTATGTATGCCATAATGACAAATGTAAAAGAAAACCAGACCCAAAGAATAGGCTGAATATAGGCTAGAATATGTCTATAAATCTACAAGTTAATCCAATGGATAGTAAAAGACAAATAATTACACTTGGACATGATTAATTAAACAGCACTCTAAGCATTTGCACAATGTGAATATAGGAGGATATTCTTCAGAAAGGATGGCTCAATAGCTATGTGCATATGACCATATAAACTCATGCTTATCAAAGTGAACGCCAATAAATAGAAACCAGAGGTTTTTTATTATATTGTCTGTAGTTATTATTTCTCTTTCTTTTGTTCCTTCAGTTTACTCCCTTTGTCCCTGTTTTTTATATCTATAACTTTTGTATATGAGTTTATCTGATTTGGGGAGGGGAAGGGAAAGCACAGAAATGGTGGAACAAAGGGTGAACCAATTCAGCAGTGATACTCACTAGATACTATGTTGGAAAAGAACTTTACAACTTGGGGGGAGGGGGGGAGAAAGAAGGGGGAAAGTGGGAGAAAATGAGAGAGGGGGTAACACTTCAAAAAGAAATGTTTTCATTACCTGACATATGTGACTGTAACCCCTCTGTATATCACCTTTACAATAAACTTTAAATTAAAATATAAGAAAGGAAAAATAATGTGAATAAGCCCCAATTTAGTAGATGTTATGACCTATTCTGTAGTTTTAACCCTACCAGTAACTTCAAGCACATGACTTCAAGTTGTCTTAGTTTCCTCCTCAATCAGGGTTGCAAATGCTTGCCTGACATTGTGTTAGAACAGACTCACATAGAAGGTCTGAAAACATGTCAAGTATTTGTGACTATTGTAAGTGTAAGATATCACTACTGCACAGTATTTCTTCTTTCAATAGAATTTGCTTCACAAACTCTCAGAAACTAACATAAACATTTCTCCCTATTTTAGACATTATGCTTTTATATGAAAGATTATGAAATGCTTTCACTCCAGAGCTTCCTATCCCATGCCACCAAACAACTCATAGAATAAAATAGCTTAATATGTCAGTGTGGCTGGGAGATTATTACTACCACCTATGATTACTACCACCCATGATTCTACTATTTAGTCTACAATTTCTCTATACTCAAAGTTACCTTCCTAGGAATTCTCTGTGCTAAATTCAGTAATCACTTTATCAGAAAACAAAATGTTTCCAGAAGTTCTTGCATGGCCCTGAAAGATATTAGAGCCTTTTCTATCACATCTGCTTTTATTACAACATATTGTTGTAATTATGGTTTTTGAGATGCTAGAATCTGATCAGAATCCAGAATGACCTCTAATGATGTCTAGTGATAACTAAATGAAAAAAAATGAACTACAGAGAAATTGCACCTCTAAAGTGATAGCTTGATGTATAAATTAGCACCCATATTGATTTTTATGTGTTTCCAAAGAATTGACTGATGTTGTTTTTCATTAAACTAATAAGTTTTGGCATCATAACATTACAATATGTTGTTAACATTTGGCCAAAATTAGAAATGAATTACCTTGCTTGTTTGTTTATTCTAGGGCTTGGTCCTCTGGATATCCTACGTTAATTTTCAAGGTCAGTGAACTGAGGCATACTTCTAACGGAGCTCACAGGCTCATAGAACGAGTTTTAAAATATCCCCTTGAACCAGTCTCTCCTTCCTCCTCTTGGCATCAAACTATTGATCAGTTTTCTCTCTGCGTCCTATGGAGATGAGCAAGATGCATGGTTGGGAATGAACAGCAGGCTGGAGAGGCACATAACCAATGTTGCCGTGAGGATCTATTTGTAATTAATTTTTTATGTAATGGAATCATCTTTCCAATTACAAAAGTAATACAAGTTCTTTGTAGCACAAAATTGAAGAAAAGCAAAAAGTCTTGAGAAGTAAATTAACTACACTACTACTTGCCATAGATTGTCATAAACAATACTAAACTTTCTAGTTAACTTTCAACTATTGTCCCCATGTTTTCCTTTGTGGATGCACACTGCCATGAGTCATCTAATTCTTCCTCTTTTTCAATTAATGTTGGGAGAGATGATGGAGGAAGTGAATAGCTCAAGTTTTAAGAGGTAGGTTCTTGCTTCCGAATGCATGCATGTGATGACTTGTTTTTTTGTGTTTGTGTGTGTGTGTGTGTGTGTGTGTGTGTGTGTGTACTAATAAAACAAGCTAGGGCAAAAATCACTCAAATAACCAGAAGTGGCATCTGTGCTGGGCTCAAAACAGATATACATAAAGTTAGAAACAAAGGCATAGGACAGCTCAGGTTGAAATTGAGTAATAGTGGTGCATAAAGTGCATATTATCTGAAATCTCATAAACCAGGTTCTTGCTTTCATTTTGCTATCTCATCACTGTATGACTGAAAACAGGTTACTAAATATCTCTGTACCTCCATTTTTTTCAACCACATAAAATAGGCATCAGAAGAGAATTTACTTGAGATTTCAAAAGGGCAAAATCATGTAAAGCCCTCAGACAAGAAGCACTCTGGAAGTATTAGCTACTGAGAGTAGTAATCATATTAAAATTTATCTGATTCTGACTCAATGTTTATATATTTTGCCTCATTTATTCCTCTGATTCTACAAAGTAGGATTAAAGGAGACTGTGCCTCGAACACTTTATCATGCATAAATTGGAATTACAAATGAGAAAATTGAAGGATAAAAAAGATTCTTGCCCAAGGCCAGAGAACTTACTGAGTGATAGAGACTGGATTTTCAACCAGGGCTGCAAATGTCTGTACTTTTCTAAGTGTGGTCTGGGGACCACCATCAACCTAATCAGATCTCTGCAAGTGCGGCCCAAGAATCTGCAACTATGGCAGGTTCCATAGCTAGTTCACAGGCCCTGGTCATGGTTCTTTGCTTTAGAGAAAGAAGTTGTCTTATTTCTGGCAATTTTCCAGAGATAGCTAATCTCAATACTTCCATTTAAACTCAAAAACTTGTATTCAGATCCTTGTACCAAGCAGATACCCAGAAAATGTCAAAAGAAAATTCTGCAGCAGGTGAGAAAATTACCCCAAAAGGACACTAACAGAGCACAATAGGAGGACAAGACTGAAGTAAAACACCTGCCTCTTGCCTGCCTGAAGGTGTTTGCTTGCATGTGATTGATTTTTATCTTACACTTGATAAATTGACACATAGGTTTAATTATATTATGTGTTGTCCCATCAATACTGCTTTGCAGCTATTTTACATTCAGCCTGGGTGCCAGATTGAATTAAATGGCTTTCTTTAGAGCCTATAAAGCAGGAAAATATCTTTCCCTGGTTGGTATTTTTTTTACATATTGGTTACTAAGAGTCTATAAGCTAAAGCAGGTTGTAAAGTTCATTTGCTAGTGAGGAAGCTGATTTGACTTTTATGGCTATTAATTTTTTATGGAGCACGAAGCAAGATTACTGGTGCTGATCCTGACTTAGATGTCTCTGTAGCTTTTGGGTATGAGGGCAATTCCGCGAGGGAAGTAATGACGCTGACCCTCCCGGAGAGATAAAGGATCATAGACAAGCAGTTTCCAAGTCCTCCTAATAAGGTCCAACCATATATAATGACACCTACTAGGAGCCCCACAGAAAAATGACTGCCATTGCTTTAACATCAATTGTAATATACGTTACAGGTTGCACATGATGTTGGATGGAGTGAAAGAGATAAACCACTTAAGAGGCTGAGGCGGCCCACAGCTATTAACTTGCCATTTGTTTACTTCTTTGTTTAATTATTTATTTTTTGTGCTAGTATTGGGGCTTGAACTCAGAGTCCACAAACTGTCCCTTAGCTTTTTCACTTGAAGCTAGTGCTCTACTAGTTGAGCCCATAGCTCTACTTTATTTACTGGAAATAAGAGTCTTGTAGCCTTTCCTCTTCAGGTTGGCTTTGAATCCTGATCTAAGCCTCCTGAGTAGCTAAGATTCCAGGCATGAGCCACCAGCACCCAGCTCATCTTTTCATGTTACTACCATAGATTTATATGGTGCACTTAGACCAAGTTTGCTCCTCCCTTGAGCTTAATCCTTCCTTCTCCCCACCCCTTCTCATACAGTATTTGGTGCATTTCATTAACCTATCTTCATGTATATATGAAGATATATAGAAAGGCAACATATGTGGATGTGTATATTACATCCTTCCATCTTCTTTACCCTCCAGTATCCTTTCCTTTCTCCCTGCCTCTTCCCACTGATGGATTCAACAGTCTTCGTTTAACACACATCCCATTATTTCCAGCACTCATCCAATAGCTGTTTATTGACTCCATCTAGGTACTGTGCTAGGATTGGAAAAACAATATCTCATAATTATGGGACATTTGCTAAGTGAAAGATCATTCACAGCACTTTACATGACTTAGTAGGCTGGTAAGACAGAAATCATTATTTCTCTCTAGGTCTCAAGGAATAAGATGTAGACAGATTACCAATGCTCAGGTTCAGTTCTCTGGTGACAAGGAGAGGACAAAAGTCATGTTTTCTGCTTCTCCTTCTCATTATCCCATGACATACTAAAGCTTGGATAGAATTCGTTAGAGACAAAACACACCATGTGCATTCTGGAATAAACATAACTCTACCTCATTGCTAAATGAACCTCAAAAGGCTATACAAATTAATCCCCTGCCTTCAGACAAATAAATTACTATTAGCCTCATTTATACATGAAGCTTTCCCCAACAGAGTTCAATCAGCTCAGGAAACAGACTAGTAACTTTATAGTACAAACCAGATGTCGGAATAGATGCCCCCTGTAATCAGAGACAGCCAGCAGGGCTAAAGAAGCGGGCAAAGGCCTGTCATGGCAACCTTCATTCTCACCTCCCCAGTAGACCATCTGCTCTGTTGCCTCCTTCAGGCCTCCTCAGGCCCCGCCCAGGCACATCTTCACTGTTGCTTGCAGAAACCCTATAATAGCTTCCTCTCCTGTGAAATGCCATTCACATTTTACCCACATGAATAGTTATTGGACTTTTTACACACTAAAATCAAAGGCATCAGCAATCTGGTTCATAAAGGACAGTCCACAAAGATCAACTTAAACTAACTGCATTCATTGACAAATGAAACCAAAAAGAATGCATGGTTTAAGGCTAATGAGTTCTAGAACCAGACTTAAAACCCAAGTTTCATTCTCTGAATAAAATACTCTTTGCATTCTACGATGGTGCTTTTTAGGTCTTCTTTTTTATTTGAAAAGAAAGTACCTCTAAGCTACAGTTTAATAGAAAACATATTGTAGAGAGGGTCGGGAAGAGTTTGACTTTTTGACGCCTTTCAACTCATCCCTTAGCCAGCCAGCTACTATGCCCTTCTGTGAGATAAGGTCATTCAAACACATTCTTCATGGTGATTGGTTTTCTCTGCACAATATTGAATGTTGGGCTCAAGGGGAATTTTCTGGGTTTCTATGATTAGTCATAGAATTAACCTGATAAAGAATGAGCTAAAAAGAGATCCACATTCTTTTCTCTAGATCATCAGATACATTTCAAAATAATCACTGATTATTTCTAAGTGTTTTAAAATTATCAACTAATTTTTGACATGATTTGCTTAATTAATATCATTTTCATTTAAAAGTGACAAAATTTTGACACAAAGAAAGAAAGATCACACTACTAACTAGAAAAGAGGAGGAAAATTAAGTTCAAGCCACTCTCAGCTAGATATGAATTAATACAGACTTTTATTTCTGAAACAAAGAAAGGTGTGTAGACATTGTGGCTCATACATGTAATCCCAACTCCCAAGGAGACAAAGATCAAGAGGGTGGCCACCATTCAAAGCAAGCCTGGGCAAAAGTAAGGAGACTCCATCTTAACCAATAAACCCCCATCTTAACCAATAAACCCAGTGTGTGGCACATGCCTGTGATTCCACAGGCAAGCATGAGAGGCCATAGGCAAGAGTACTAAGGTCTTAGGCTAGCCCTAGGCAAAAACACAAGACCATACCTGAAAATTAAAACAAAAAAGGGCTGGAGACAAAATACGAGAGACTGCCCTAGCAAGTGTGAGGCCTCCATACTTCCAGAAAGAATTAAAAAGGAGGTTTTAACAACGCAAAAATGTTGAGTGGGGAGATATATTCCAATGATCACATTTCTCTGAACTGAGCGGTATTTATTACTGTTATTACTATTATTCTCTTCATGATATGCATGAGACTTGAAAGTGGACCACCAGATCCTACAAGTCTACTCCCAACCACTGTACTCTCCCTGGGCCCTTCCTGCCTAGCATGAACAATGGACCTTGGAAAGTGTAATATCTCTTTAATCCTATCTCCCTTTATAGTCTTCTGTATAAAACCCTGTCCACATCTTTGCTCCTGTGCCCAGTCTGTCTGTGGAAGGCAGAATTTGGACTCCCTGCTCCCCCTCATATGAAATCTGGAGCTTGCATGTATCTAATAGTGACCTAAAAGCAGGGAGATTATGCTGAATTTTTTTGGCAAGCCCAATGTGGTCACAGGAGCATTTAAAAGTGAAAAACAGAAAGGAAGTCAGAGGGAAATGACAGAATAAAATCAGAATAAGGGCTGGGAATGTGATTTTAGTGGTTAGAGTGCTTGCCTAGCATGCATGAAGCCCTGGGTTCCATTCCTCAGTACCACATAAATAGAAAAAGCTGGAAGTGGCACTGTGGCACTGTGGCTCAAGTGGTAGAGTGTTAGCCTTGAGCAAAAAGAATCTCAGGGACAGAGCCCAAGCCCTGAGTTCAAGCCCCAGGATTGTATGGGTGGGTGGGGAGGGGAAGGAGCAGAATGATACAAAGAATGAGAAAAATTAACACTTTTCTTGGCTTAATGACATATGTGGGAAATAGAGACCAATAAGGAAGAGATCAAAGATCTAAATTCAGGTTTAATAAATATTTCCATCTCCTTAATAGTCCTTTGTGTTTAGAGACTTCAAATTCTAAACTCCTAATTAAAATATGTAGTATGTTGCCAGGCATGGAAGTATACATCTATAACAATCTCAGCACAGGGGCATAAACAGGATGATCATAAATTCAAGTCTAGCTTGGGCTATACAACATGACCTTGACTCAATATAAAATAGTTTATTGTGGGCAATAGCAACCTATTTATTGGAACTTATTATTATTTTTACCTATTGCACTAGGAAATATCACTTCTATCTATCTGTATTTGGAAACCCATTCTCCAACATCTCTCTACCCCTCTCCCTTCCCACCATCTACTAGTCACTATTATATTATCTGACCAATGGTTTGTTAACATCCATGTGAAAAGAAAATGTATGACATTTTCATTTATGAATCTGACTAATTTTTGCTTCATATGTCATCCAGTTTCATTCATTTTGAAGATAATAGTAAAATATTGTTCTTTTGTTGGATAAATGATATCCATTATATACATATATACATGTGTACATACACATATACACACCTTATATATGTGTCAGTGTGTCTGTGTCCATGTCACATTTTTCACTACCTAAAAGTCCATTAATAAGCATCTAAGTTAATCCTATACCTTAGTTACTCTGAATAGTGAAGCAATAAACATCTTTTTGATGTGCACATATTATATGTTTAATCAAAATGCATCACATTGCATAACAAAGTTACAGTTACTACACATGAATAATTGTTTAAATGTATAAGGAAATAAATGTTTATTTTATTTTGATCATTAAATGTTGTATAAATTATCATATTTTACCCTGTACCTAATCAACATGTACAATTACATTTTTTTAAAGGAACTAAATTGTGGAAACTTGGAAGAAGAATCTCAACCACAGCTGGAAATTGTAGCCCTGACTAATACCTTCATTTTAGCTTAGTAAAGCACTAATCCCGCCCCTGCCTCTCCCCCCACACACACACACACAAAACTCCAGTTATGCTGTGTTGAATATTTGAACTACAGAAAATGTAATATCACCAATAGATGATGTTTGAAATGGCTAAATTTGTGATTAGTGACATGAACAACAGAAAACAAATATACTCTGTTCTATCTTGTAAGCTTTATGCTTCTTTGCAGGTTCATCTAGGGTGTGAAACACAGATGTCTGTAAGATAATATTTAAAATATTAAGTAGGAATATGCAAAGTGGGTAGATGCAATTTTCTCAAGATCTCTCTACTCTTTAACAATATAAAGGCCTTATGTTTTTCAATGGTAAACCAGAAGAGCCATTCCTTGGAAGAAAATTGAGGAAGAAAACCCACCACAGAAGGGAGATATTTTCATATGTTAATCAAGCATATTTTGAGACAAAGAGTCTTAAACAAAAAAATCCAATATGGTCTATGCCTCACACTTCAACCGTGCAGATTTCATGTTAAAAAAAAAAGTCCTGTGTCTGTTCATGTTGTTTACTTGTGGGATGCAATCTGTTAGGAAAACAAAAGTATTTCTGCAATACAAAACCATGCCTAAATCCCACCACATCTCCTGAGTTGCATCCAGCCTGGAGCCCCGTACTGCTAGAGCTTGCCTGCCTCCTCAGCTCCCAAGGTTTTCACAAGTGCCATCTGTGCTGTGCGTCCTTGGCCAGTCACAGGCCTCCACAGTCACCCTTCAGGGGAGTAAGAGGCCTTAGCAAGAGAAGCCTTAGTTCCTTTCCCTTCTCTAGAAATGAAACTGTAGCTTCACAGCACAGCACCTGTCCCTCTCTCTGTTGGTTACTGTGCTTTTGGAGTTGGGTCAAAGAACCAACCTTGTGAATTCTCACAGCTACAAAGCAAAGACCAAAGCAAACCAGTCTACAGAGGGCAAGCCTCTTCCTTAGAGAGGTGTCTTCACGAACCAATCAGTTAAATGTGTTAGCATATCATGCATGGCTCTTAACATTGGATCCGGAGGTTTTTCTTTGTTTTTGTTTTTAATGTACTATATGAAGTTATTTCTTTTTTCTTGTAGTTTATTTTTCTTTTTTCCCCTATGGTTTATCCCTTGTTGTCACTGTATTTGATTTTGGTACCCTGTGTTTTGTATATACATTTATCTGAATTAGGGAAGGGAAGGGGAACAAAAAAATGGTGATACAAAGGACAAAGGGCGAACCAATGCAACAGCGATACTCACAAGACAATGGGTTGGAAATGAACTTTACAACTTTGCAGGAGGAGGGAAAGTGGGAGAAAAATGAGGACAGGGGTAACAATGTTCAACAAGAAATACACTCACTACCTTACATATGTAACTGTAACCCCTCTGCACATCACCTTAACAATAAAATTAAATTTTTTAAAAACACATTGGATCAAGGGGCTGGGAAGGTGGCTCAGTGGTAGAGCACTTGCCTTGCATGCCTGAGGCCCTGGGTTCGATTCCTCAGCACCACATAAGCAAAAAGAAAAAAGCCGGAAGTGGCACTGTGGCTCAGATGGTAGAGTGCTAGCCTTGAGCTGAAAAGCTGAGGGACAGCGCCCAGGCCCAGAGTTCAGGCCCCACGACCGGACCCAAAAAAAAAAAACACACATTGGATCAAAACAAATCTGGATAATGCTTATATCCCATGCTCCCACTAGAAAATGAATCTGTTTTAAGTATCTTCCCTTTGCCATGTTATGTTATACAGTTGGGCCTCCTCAGGAGGAAAAAAGTCTCAAACAATTTCATACTCATTACTGGATAACTTAATGACTTGGAGACTAGAACATAGTCAACAAATCCAATAATTGTATTTCTCTCCTTGCCAGAGTCTAGATCCGTAGGGAAGTCTTATTCTGAAGTATAGATCACCAGTACAAATCCCTTCCAGATTTATCAAACAGTTAAGCTCTCATCTTAATTAATGGCATAAGCCCTCTCCTGATTGGAAAGAACTGATTTGTCTTCTTACTTCAAAGCCATGATTACTATTATCTTCCCATGAGTAGCTGTGTTACTTTTATCTAAAAGGACAAAGTGTTGCAGTGGGGATACTGTTGTACGTGGTGAACATAATCTCCTAAAAGCAGCTCATGGACCATTCTGTTTCTCTGAGATCTTTCCTTTCAACCTCTAGTCATCATGAATTGATGAGATTCACCACACCCCACAACTCACTCATAAAGGTGAAAATTCATGCTGGCAATCCATGTCCCTATCCACAATGACCACAGGAAGTTGCCAGTCTAAATAAATTTGTCTTCTCCAACTCAAACGCAGCTATTTCTCCAGGAACTAATTAAAGAGGGCTGTTCAGCCTGGGTTTGATGAATTTTAGTTAGCTGGAGAATTCTGTATACTTTTTCTGTTGGGAAATTACTGTTAAGGAAATTCTTGATGAGCTATTATCACCATAGACTTCCAGAATGCATTTCAAAAGTACAGGAATTAACATCAATATTAATTCATCTCATCCAAAGAATAGAGATCCAAGCAAAATAATATTTTTACCGGTGCCTTTCCTTTGTTCATTTTTATTTTTATTGTCATTATAAAGGAGAGGTATAGAAGGATCACAGTTATTTTAGCCAGATAAAGAGTACATTTCTTTTTGAATAGTGTCACTCCTTCCTTTGCTCTCTTTCAGTTTCCCACTTCTATCCCTACTTACACATTGTATAGTTTCATTTTCAACGTAGTGTCTAGAGTACCACTGTGTGCCCTGCCTTAGCTAGAACACTTCAGCAGTCTCCATTTAACAAAGCAGCCTCTTATTTTGCACAAACTCCATTGTGATTTCTGAAGGACAATTACCAAGTCCATGTTAGTGAAGGCAGAAGAGTGGAGCAGATGAACCTCTGAAGCAGCTATTGCCAAGGGACCTTTACAGGCCTTACCTGGGGTACTCCTATTAAGAGCTTATTATCCTTGAAAGAACAACACTCCCTCAAGAGATTAGGGGATGGGATTACTATATCTGTTCTAAAAGTATTCACAAGCATAAAAATAGCTTTCTATAACATGAACACACCATCAACTCTGGTGTTTCCTTTCACATGTGACATCTGGACCAAAGCCTGTGGGTCAGAAAAAACACATGGTAAGTACTGATAGGCAGAAATCATGTCCAGGCCAATAGGAAGGAATGGGCAAGAAGTAAAAGGAAGTGGATCCAAAGAGACAATCTTTAATCAGTCATTGGTTTCAATTAGGGAACACCTATTTGTCACATGCCTTCTCTGTATCAGATGTTTCTGAGCATCTTACTACAAATTAGCTGGGAAAATCTTAAACAACAACCAAAAAAAACTCAATCTAGGTTTCCAAAATTATTTAATCATTAGAATCCTACATTTTTCTGCTGAGAACATCTGAACATTTCAAATAATGTTCCCTAAGACAATTTAGAAATTCTAGAGTAGAGCAAACTGTGCTTTAATTACAGGGAAAAAATGATAGTGATATGTATTAGATTCTTCAGTCTCCTCCATATAATATTAAGAGGGGAGAAAAATCTAAGAATTTTCATGGATACTTTGGTCAGGAGGACTCTAGTTTCATGATTAAAGTTCCAGGAGGGACCAAATAAGCAACATCTGCACAATATTAGAGACTTCTGGTTGTGCCCCCATGTGTGAAAGGCAGCAATAGGCTCTCTGTCTAAAACTCTGAAAGATACAGGCTTAAGATTGACACTGAAGGAAGTGGCATTGTAGCTCAAGTGGTAGAGCGCTCGCCTTGAGCTGAAGAGCTGAGGGTCAGCGCCCAGGCCCAGAGTTCAAGCCCCACGACCGACAAAAAAAAAAAAAGATTGACACTGAATTAGGTCCAGTAGAGTCAACAAAAGTCCAAAGATAAACCTTGCTGATATTACTGGTTATATCCATTCATCAACAATCTTATCAGATAGTTATCATCTTCAACAGGAGCCACATCTTTTGTAATTCTCACACCTACTATATTTACATCAATCCCAACTTACAGGGGAAGAAACTCAAGCACTTAAGAGTTGATTTGCGCAAGGTTGTATAGTAAATGCATGATAGAGCTAGGACTGGAAATTAGCTTCCTCTCTCCACATTATATTTGCATACTGCTCCATAGCAGAACCTGCAGGCCTTTGTGCTAACAGCCTGATGTAAGCACCAACTCCAGAAGAAGGAAAGAGTGTACACACAGCCTGGACCTGTAGCTGAGGAACAGCAATGGGCCCAGCTCTAAGCATTTAGGAGATTCAGGCTGAAGAAGCCAGGTTTAAAGCAACAATTCAAGCCTTTCAAGTAGGAAAATTGGTTTTCTGTAATCTAGGAGGAAATTAATCTAAATGACAATGGAATAAAATTAACAATCACAAAATGATGACTTGAATTTTAAGTCCTTCACTAGCATCTCCTGTGTTATCAAAAGAATAGTCTACATCTGATACAAATTCATAAACTGAATACAAATTCATAAACATGTCTCTCTAAGAATTGTCTACTCTATAAAATCAATAATGCATACTCAATAAAATAATAATAACTACATAAAACAAATTAGATATTCCCTGTGGGACTTTTAACAACGTTGAGAATAATTAATGATCACATTCAATAGTATAAACTAACTGATTCTCAGGCCCTAACATCATACAATTAAAGTATGTTTGCTGTTGATATCACATACTTCTACAGAGCCCAGCAGGAAGAGAAACAAAGTGATAAGAGCTAGATTCATACTATGGCCCAAAGACTCATTGTTTTTGTTCAATACCAATTTGTCTTTTTCTCTCCCAGTGAACTATGGCATACTCAGTCATGAATGTTAATAATATATTGCACCCTTAAACTTTTAACCTATTCAGCTATAAGTAAACAGATTTGTAGCTTTCAATATTTATTAGATTCTTTGTCATTTTCATACAATACCAAGAGAAAAAAATAAGAGCCCTTCTCTCTTCTTTAATTTTTCTGAAACAGTACCTTGCAATGTAGCCCCAGTTGGCATCCAATTTGTGATCCTCCTTCCTAAACCCCCCAAGTGTTAGGATTAAAGATGTGAGCCACCATGTCTGAATGCACTTCTATTCTTTAAGGCAGCAGAGGCTCTTCCATGAGGCAGCCATAAAAGTGTTGGCTCGGGGCTGGGAAGGTGGCTCAGTGGTAGAGCACTTGCCTTGCATGCATGAGGCCCTGGGTTCGATTCCTCAGCACCACATAAGCAAAAAGAAAAAAGCTGGAAGTGGTGCGGTGGCTCAAGTGGTAGAGCACTAGCCTTAAGCTGAAAAGCTGAGAGACAGTGCTCAGGCCCAGAGTTCAGGCCCCACAACCGGACCAAAGAAAAAAAAAAAAGAAAGTCTTGGAATATCCCCCCTTCTCTCTCCTTGTACTCTACCATCCATTTACCCTGCATCCTTCAAACCACTTCTGTCCACATCAGTCTTATCTTCTCATGTGTTGATGAAATACATTTCTTATATGATGATTATTATTATATCTCCTGAGAACTTTTGTCATTGTTTATATTATCACTTGATGCTTATCATATTTAACATTCCATTTCATTAAAATGGGAAAGAGTATTCTGTAATTTCTTTTGGAAAAAAAGCTGTAACACAAATGTATAACCCTTCAGAAATTTTTCTCACTCATACAAAGTTGAGTGAAGGTTCCTAGAATCTCCATCTTTTGATGTCTCAGAGACTCAAGCTTCCTCCATTTTATGATGCTGTCATCTCAACATGTGACCATCAAGGGTGCCATGGTGGGTAAGAAAGAGCATCGACGTAATTTTCACTTAATGCCACTACACACATTACACCTGCTAATTTATGATTATTTAGAATTAGCCACACAGCCTACCTGTCAACAAGGAGCTAGCAAGAGCAGTATTCCTAAATCTTCCAAAATAATGACAGAATGAAATTTAGTGAGTGCTAGTATTCTCAATCACAATAAGTTCACACATGTCCCAACAGAGAGGCCATCTAGGCTGAAAGTATAAGGTCCGCTCCTGGATGGCGAGAATACCCCACCCTCCTCGCAGCAAAGTCTCCACCCAGTACCTGCATTACCTAGGCAACTGGCACACCTGGAAGAGGTCACATCTGCATCCACTGAGGTCACATCTGAATCTGATGTGGCCACACCTTTCCCCGCCCATACCCTAGATAAGGCCTAGCCCAGGCCCAGACACTCTCTTTCCCAGCTCTCTCTTCTCTTTTCTAGTTCTTTTCTAGCTCTTTCTCAGCTCTTTTGTAGGAAAGAGCTCTTTCCTAGGTCTTTCCCAGGCCTTTCCCAGCTGCAGTGGAGGGCCAAAGTGGCCTGGTGCCAGCCAGAACGATGAATAAACCTACCCCTTACCTGAATACCACATGAGTGGTGCTGTTCTTACTCGGCTCCCTCTTTTTAAAAACCTAACATAAATGGTGCCCACAGAAAGTAGGTCCAATTCTGATACTCCAAAGGTCCTATAATTTTACCTTATATAGTGTAAACTAGAGTCACTACAGGAAGTATTTGTTTATAGATATAATCAGAAGCTATAGAAGACACCATACCTCCTCAAGTGAATGTTTCTCCAGTAAGCCCTTGCTCCACAGTAAAGTCATCAGTACTACCATGTTCACTGCAGCACTTTTCACTATAGCCAAAACCTGGAATCAGTCCTAATAACCCTCAATATATGAACACATCAAGAAAATGTGGTGTATATACATAATGGAATTTTATTCATCCATTAGAAAGAATGACATTGTATAATTTGCAAAGAAGTGGAAGGACTTGGAAAAAATTTTATTAAATGATGTAAGTCAGGCCTGCAGAGACAAAAGTGCATGGTTTTCCCACACACTTAGAAGCTAGAATTTGCTTATAAACATAAGTAAATGCATTGGGTAATATGCATATGTATATTAACTGAAATATGGAAAATTCAAGGGAGAACTCAGGTAATGTGACTCCTTAGAAAAGCAAAGTCAAATTTCAACAAAATAAATACTAGGAAATGGGTACTTGAAATGGGAAGATAAGAGGGAGATAATGCAGTCAAGAATTCAATGTATATCCTTCAAAATTAAGAAAATCTAGGAAAATGATAGGTTGGGAAGGATAGATGAGAATGTTGAACGGGATGAAAGTAATCAAGATGATTGTATTCATGAACTGTTTCAACTCTTTTGTACAACTACTTAAAGATGATAAAATTTAAAAAAGTTAATACTGCTTGTAAGAAAAATAAGTGTGGCAGGAATGTCAGCGTTTCCTGTGGTTATCTCAATCAACTACACATGAATATCACAACTTTAAAATTTTCCTCATCCCTGCTTTGTACTCTGGGATATAATGAAATCAGTAGTGATGGAGAAGGCCCTACTGAGGAGGAGAGGAAATGACAGAAGCTGCCAAGAAATATGTTTATGATCCAAGACCGCCCAACAGCATATTACTCCTGAGCTGCCTTACACAGTAGGCTCAGAGCTGAGGCACTGTCATGCTCATTAATGGATGGAGAAAGTGATGCCTGAAAAGGTTAAGTTTCTTGGGCCTGGCCGAACAGCCACACAAGGAAAGCCAGGTTGAGCACCTGCAAGGTTGCAGGCTGGGAGCTGCTGCTATTAAATTAGATGATGTTCATTCGTCACTGACAGCTTTGGGGGGAAATGGATCAATAAGCACTTCCCTTTGGGTCACTTTCCTACTGTGTCGGATTTATATCTGCAAATGTTTAAAGAGTTCCCATTTACCTGGGGTTTTATGACTTTGTTATAATTGCCAGAGCTGAGAGAAAGCTGCCTTCTGTCTGGCTTCTCTTCCTGCAGGGAGCAGTCGAAAAACCATGTCATCTCAATCATAGAACAGAAATGCTTTGAAGGAAAACAAACGCTGCTTTCTTTTTCCTAAAAAAGAATTGTTGAATTGCCTAGAAAAGTCAGACAGTGACTTGCAAAAAGCCCTTCTTTTAGGTTGTCTAGTTACTGGCAGGAGAGAATGGATTATCACAATGGATTTTCTGGATATCTCATCCAGGTCAGCATGAAAGATTGGGAGATGGTTCCAGTCTCCTAACACCATAATCAAAGATGTGTTTTCCATGTCAAATATATATATATATATATATATATGCATACATATGTATGTATACATGTTTCTCATATATATATATATATAAATTTCTCATGTATATCCATACATATCATCCATCACCTTTCCATGACCATTTTTGATGAGCATTATCAAAAAAATAATTGGCAAGCAATACTAATGCATTTATCTATAGTTAGTTGACATATGGCATTGAGTTTTTTAGACCATATTTTCTCATGGATATACTTCTTCATTTCACCTGTTTTATATATATATATACACACACACACAAATATATATTCAAAGACAACTGTGAACTCAATGTATACATACATGTGTAGATGTACACATATATACATTAAGTGTGTCTATATATATAGGTAGTTATATATCTATCTATATCTATCTATTTTTCCTGTTAACAACCAATAAAAATCAATATGCTTTTGCTTGCTTTTTTTCTTATTTTTCCTATTATACCAACCTTCAACCTATGCCTCCCTTAACACATACAAACACACACACACACACACACACACACACACACACACACACACACCAAAAAAAGAGAGAGAGAAGATAAAGGACAAAAAGAGAAGAAAGCACAAGAGAACAAATGCTGGTTTGCAATTTATCAAGATACAGATATTGACAACTCAATTTCATAACAAAAACAGTAGATGTACTTGTTCCATATTATAACTATTCCTTTGTATAATCTATTCCTCTTCTCTACTTGAAATTTCCTAGGTTAAATAAATGTGTTTACAGTTGAGATGTGTTCATTGCTGAAAACAGAATAGCATTTGTAATGTTTGGAACAGTTGTGAGAAACACTGCTAAATCAAACAAGGCAAAGCCATTCTCCATTTGAACAAGTCAATTACAGAGTACGTATTACTTAATCAACCCTTAGAAACTCTCTGCATAGGAAGAGGAACTTTAATTCATGTCTATGTCATTCATTTGCTTCACCATTCTTAAATGTATATATTTAAGTGAATTTAACACATTTCCTATAATTTTCCTAATGCTATTTTTATTTAAGAAAACCTTCCCTCATACAAAAATCATATATAAAAGTAGATGATCTTTGTTCTTGAATAAATGAGATTAGTATTAATGAAGCTTTGTCATAATGTTGTGATTTGAGAACAAAGAAAAGGGTAATGGAGAGTAGACGACAAATAACAAACACTGCAAGCCAGGCATTCTGACATATGTATTGCATAAAGATATATATATATATATATATATATATATATTTCATCCTATCTTTGAGAAAATCATGCCCAGTGTTATCTCTATTTTGTAAGAAAATGAATGACCCAAGGATGAAAGGAAACACAAAGAATTCGAAAACTTTTCCCATACCATTCCAACAGTGAAAAATAGGTTAAAGCATAAATTTGTATGGCTCCAAAAATCTACTACTACAAAGATACATTTGAAGTTAGAAAATCAATCCATGTTTTACAATTCTTCTGCTTCTGCTATAGATAATCCTTTCTCTTTATAATTTTCATGAAATAGAACAGGAAAACATCTTAGAAAACATGATAAAAGTTGCATTGTTAAAAATAAATTGCCCTGCTGTTAATTAGCACTACATTTCTTCAATATGTCAGCAAATATTATTTACCCAGTAGCCAGATCAGTAGTAAATAGATATATGCAAAAGAAGTTTGAAAACATTAAACTTGTTTTTTTCCTTTGAAATCCATATTGCTCTGTAGCATCGTGTGAATTCAAAATTCAACTTCAACCTGTAATATACAAAATGTTGTGTTGTAATCTAAACCTCAGACCATCAAAGCGTCACAGATTCAACCTACAAAATCTAGCTCTTAAGTATTGCTAGTTCTACCTACCTTTCATGTGTGTTTGACCAACATTACAAAAGTGGAAAGAAATATATGTGAAACTCAATTTTTAATACAATTCTGTTTACCAAAACACAGTTCCAAGCAGCTCAACTCACTCCTAACAGTTCTTTGGGGATGGCAAGGATCATCTCTGTTAGCCCTCTCCTTGGTAGTGTTTTATATTATCTCAGAGAATTGCTTGAAACTATGTCTATATAAATGTCCCAAGCAGAGTATCAGAAAAATAAATGTTCTCTCTCCCCTCCCTAGATCCTACTCTACCATTCCTATAAACAGACGTCCAGGCACAAATGTGGATAGAGGTCTCTTCTGGGAGAGCTCACTATTCCAAAGCCATATGTTCTTTTTAAAGAGAAACAAGCAGTGCATCCCTTTGGTGTCTATGTGGCTCTCTGTCTGCTTCAAGCTCAGAGTCAGAGCTCAAAGAACATAGGTAAAAGCTGTTGCACAAAAACCACTCCAGGCATCAGTTCTTTCTTTCTAACCAGAAGATGGGATCCTCAAGAGAACCCTCATACCTGCACAGCACTGAACTGTGTCCCTGGAAGTCTGTGCTTCAGCCAGATTGTTGCTCACATACGTGCATATACACAGGCACGCATGTACACACGCGCACATACACATGCCACATTTTTTCATCCCAGGCCTTCCCTGCATTCTTCATATGGTTTTTACTTCTTCATATGGTTTTCTCACCTATTATCTACCATAAGTGATTAGCCAACTGCTGCTTGTTTCATCCACAGGCACCTTTAGAGAGCTGTTGAAGTTCCTCGCTCTCAAGGGCTCTCTTCAAGGCCCTGCCTTCTCATCTCTCCTGACTGCTCTACTTTCCTCTCTTTTTCCTCTATTTCCTCTATTTACAACTCTTCTCTCCAAATTCTGGACAACTAATTCTTATTTATCTTACAGAGCCTTCCTCTGAGACCCTAAATCTAGGTGAAGTTGCTTTCTATCCCCTCACAGACCCTGCCCTTCCCTCTAAATGCCAAGGCACATTCCATGGTTGTTCAGGGCTGACCTGCTCTGATTCATGCTAGCTTCCAGAAAAGTGCATCTATACCTTCTTACAATCAGATTTATATTGAGCACATAGTTAGTGCTCAATAAATGTTTGGGGGTTGAATGCAGCAGTCAACCAATTAATGTGTGTTTATTATTTAGTGATTCATGCATACATTCTTGTTTAATAAACTCTACCTAATGTAACCTTAAAAGCAACAGAAAGCACCCAAGATAGCCAGACCTATTATTATAAAGGGGAATGTTCAGTCCTTTCCTTACATAGATCCTCTGTCCCCCAGATATTTTATGTCCCTATAGTTATTTATGCTTTTCTTTAATAAAGTGTTTTGTAAACTTACTTGAGTGAGAATAAATGACAAGAGATTGGATCTCTTTTTCTCACCCTCACTTCAAAATGAAGTTCTAAACACAAAAGACTCTACCTCCTCTTGATAATTGGACAAGTCTATACTAAGGGCAAAGCAATTAAAATAAAGCCATTTATCCAGTTAGGTGTCAGCCTTTAGCAAGTATTTTCCTGAGGGCAAAAACATTACTTGTGTTGATCAATTTATTTTTTTTTAAAAATCTCAGCAAGATCAAGGTATCTCTGAACTAGAGATGATATTGGAAGAATTTCAAGTAATATTTCACACAAAACAACTTAATTCTTAACCATTACTAAATAGGCATTAGAGGCTCTTTATACTGCTCTTTGACCTATTTGCTTTTGTTAACTTACACCAGACAAACATTTTTGGTTGACTGTTATTGATAGATAAAATGCCTTGAAGTCTAAGAAAGTACCCAGCCAGTGATAGAATATGCCAACTAATAAGAAATTCTAAGTAAACAGAACACAAGAAATGGGAGGGAATAAGTGTGATCCAAAGGATGGGTGATAGTAAAAGAGGGGAAAGCAAAGAGGTCAGGAGAGATGAGAAGGCAGGGCATTGAAGAGAGCCCTTGAGAGCAGGTAGAACTTCAACAGCTCTCTAAAGATGCCTGCGCTTGAAACAAGCAAAAGTTGGCTAATCACTTGTGGTAGATAATAAATGAGAAAAACATATATAAAAAAAATTGTCTTTTATTCAGTTTTCTGTAGCCTGAAAGACTGAAGTGATCAAATCCATATCCCATGTGAGTTTGGTGATGCCATTAATACGTCCAGTGTTATTCTTCCCTGACTGTTAAATGAGGAAGGGGAGAGCACACAGACCTATTTTCCAACATTGACTGAATATGGATCAGGTCTTATCTAAAGCATTTCATAATGCTCTGATAATAAGTAATATGGACTTTTACAGTTGTGTTACTACTATATTCTTTGTTAGTTTTTTGTTTAATAGATGCATTTCTCTTCCTCACTGGGAGAATCAGCCACAAATAATACACACTTAGGAGAGATTTCTCTTGAGCCTAAAGACTGTAATGCATTTTTATAAACAATTCATAAATGGGCCCCTCTAACCAATTGCTCTTAGATTCACCATTTAGATGTGAAATGTAGCAACTTTTTCTCCAGGATCTCATGGCAGGGAATGAAATATTACCCTTTGGAGCACCATACAGTGCTCTGTGCTTCATGATCTATCGCTCAATAAATATTAATTGATGATGATGAAGCAAAATCACACAGACTAGTGAGAGTCCTGCAGAACTGTTCTCTTATTTTTCCCACCTCCTACCTAGACACACATCTGTGCAGAAATGCAGAATTTTTGCCTCCCTCAAAACCTGCTCTAGTGAGAAATATTCTCAACCCAGCTAAATTAGAAGTTCTAGTAAAAAGTCATCTTAGAAGGAAAGTTTCTATAAACTTCCATTCCTCTTCTCTCTCCCTCTCTCTCTCTCCCTCTCTCTCCCTCTCTCTCTCTCTCTCCCTCTCCCTCTCTCCTCTCTCTCTCTCTCTCTCTCTCTCTCTCTCTCTCTCTCCCTCCCCTCTGTTTCCCCTCTTTCTCTCCTATCTTTTAGGTGCATAAATGCCTGCATACTACATACACATTACTCTCTGCCATGCAGTATTAATCCTTCTTCAGAAAAGGCGAAAAATAATTAAGGAAGTATCTGTTTCTGTGTAGGACAGAGAACATGTAAGCTATATGAATTAAACTGTATGAATATTTGGAAAACAAGATAGGAAAGTAGATTTCCTTGACAGTGTTTTATCTGTATTTTCATCTCAATTGAACCAGTGACTTGTAGCTGGAGAGGTAAATGAAGGGGTAGAGGGAGAGAGGAGTGAAGGAAAGCAATAACATACAACTGGAAATTTCGATGTGCTATTTTGCCTAGTCTTTGGATCAGAGATTGATGTGGAAATTGGACTGTCCCACAAACTTAGAGTCTGAAATTCCAAAGACATTGCAGAATCTACCAGTGTGAAACCCAGACCCTAATATTTTCATGAGCCCATGGTCATGATGCAAGGGATGGAGAAGCTTCTTACCAGGGGCCATTTGAATATGCATGACATCGTTTGCAGGACATACAGAATTTTCAATGCAGGCAAGCCTGGAAGCATATAAGAAGTGTGCCTGTCTGCTCTTGTTATATACCAAATGATTTTTGTTGTTATCATGCTGTCTATGGATGAGATGCTTCTAAAATATATTTCAATAGATTCAGCAGAAGCTTACACCTTGTTAGAGAGATAGTGCTAGAAAAAAATCTGAGATGGGATCCTAAATTTGCTGTTTGCTGTGCAGCCTTAGGATGTTTCTGGAGTTCGCCAAGTCATCCTTAGAAATAGCAATACATGCTAGAGCACCTGCCTAGCAAGTGTGACCTGACTTCAAAGCCCATTACCATCAAAGTAAATAAATTTACATTGTTAAAGTCTGATCCTCATTACTACAACATGAAATTGTATTTGAAAATAGACTCTTTTCTGATATATTTAATGCAGATGATGAGCCCTAATACCTTAGGACCAGTATCCTTAGCCAAAGGGGACATTTGGACAGAGAGATATGCAGTGACAGGCCCTTTTCCTCACAGCCCTTAGAAAGAACACATCTTACCAGTCTTGATTTCAGACATTTTTGTCTCCCAAACTCTGAGATGATCATTTATGTTGCTCCATCTTCCAGTCAGTAATACTCTGTTATGATCCCTAGGAACCTAAGACATGGATTGATGTACAGCCAAGTCTGACAAGGTGGTTCTCTGAAAAGTTCCAAATTGCTCTCGGTGCCCAAACCATAACAAAATGTCTACATCTGTCCAAAGATAGGCATGTACCTACCTGAAATGTTAGGGCAAAATGTGTTTTAAAATTCAGAATATTTTATATTTTATAATGGTATTTGATTGCAGCTATCACATCAAAACCCCAGTAGCATACAATAGTACATATTAATATTTATATAAGTAATATGTGAAGATTAACAATAATGGGGAAAAGTAGAAACAATACATAATCTTATAGTACTTTAAGTCAGCTTTGTTTCTCCCAAGTGAGTTAAGAAAAAAGTTTCAAAGCTTTCAAAAGTTCAGAATTTATATCAACGGACTGCAAACCTATAGAGTAATTGATTCCTCCATAATTTTGAATGTTCTACTCCATCTAGTCCCTCCACCTAAAATTCCTATTATGCTCATGGATCGTTTCAAAGGGCAACAATCCTAAGAGAACTTCTCCCATTATTGAGGCACTTTTCATTTCTCATCCCATGATGTCTCCTTTCATTCCTACCTCTAGTTCCCAGGACTTTTCATGATGACTGTATATACTCCCCAAAAGAACATCTCGTTCTAAGTCCTTAGGTAGAATAAAGTTCAATTTACTAAACATCCTCATCTTGATGTAACACTAAAGCACCAAATGTGGCACAAGAATTCTATCCCATTTTGATCTTGATTGCTCCCCTCCCAAGCCCCATACCATACGTTAAAGAGTTATTCCTCAACTGGACACTAGAGGTGGTAGAAATCTTTTGGAGACCAATAGGGAGTTTAAGGTTAGTGAGGGACATGCCCAAATACTCAATCCTAAGTGATTATGGAATACCAGCCCCCCCCTCCACTATCATCTCCTACCATTCCTGGCAGCCCCTGAGGTGAGCAGCACCTCCACCATAATGTGATAGCTCTCACCAAATGCCCAAAAGGAACAGAAGCAACCAATCTGAGCAGAAACCTCCAAAACTATGAGCCCACATGAACTTTTCTTCTCTGTCTCTGTAAGGTGGACATCTCAAGTACTTTGCTATAATAACAAAGCACTAACACAACTCCATGTTTCCACTAAGAAGTCCAGCTGCAATGCTGGCCTATAATCAAAAGTTCCTCCCTTCTCTACAAATGCACAGACATACAGGTAGAAATCTGAGAGGAAACAACAATTTATCATGAGCATATAACCCAGAGTAGGAACTGCATATAATTTTCATTTGTTTCAATCACTGAGAAAAGTATTAATTTTTATTTTAACTTTTTTTGGTTCCTTGGGCAACCTATAGGATAAATGAAGGTATTTTTGACTCAACAGTAGTTTAGCTTCTAATTTTAAACTACTAGAATAAGCACTATTGTTCAAATCAAATAGAAAAGGGTTTCGTCTCCTACATTTGTCATAAACACTATCTCAAAGTTTCCCAAACTGAAAGGGAGGAAAGCATAGAGTTTGTGAGCCACAGCATCTTTGTACCCTGCCAACTAAACCATTCAATCACCTAGAGAACCTCCTCCTTGCAGTAGGTTACAATACCTTTGGATATCTCTATTTTCATTGCTCATCATGGAGTGAGCATTTTAAAAAATGTTTCTCAATTGATTAAAGGAATGAGTGTTTTATTTTAAAAAGGCGGCAGGAGTTATAAAAATATAAGTAGTTTAGCTCACAACTCCATCTAACCTTTGCAACGATATGCTGTGTTAGGATTAGTGAATGGTTCGTTGTACTTCTTAAATAACAGGCAAAATCGCAATGGTCTCCTGACATCCCTTTCCTGCTATATTTGGAAAGAAGCCATGGCAATCCCTCTAGTTCCTTCCTGTCATCTCCTTCAGAAGAGCCAACTCATGTGGACACTCGGGGGGCTAGTTTGGCAGCTGTCAAGCTCAGGATTATGCATCTTGAGTCCTGGCATCTGCAGTAGCAATGAGAACATTTCTCTAGTGTCTGCCCTGGCTGGGCTTCAAGGACCACAGCTACCAGACAGGGGTCACCCATTCCTGAGTTGTCAGAACTTCCTGGTAGCTACTTTCTTTCAGTCAACCTTGATAAAAATGAAAGATGCATTCAATTCAGTCCCTTGGACCATGTCATGCTGGAGCTGCCAACACCAGAACTGAACCTGTGCCAGAGTCTTCAGTAGGGTCTTACCAATCTGATATGTGAGAATTTAAAGCTAAGAAAACAGAAACAACTGTTTTTAGCTGTATTATGTTGCTGCCAACACGTTGCCAGGGTGGCATATGGCCCACAAGTTCTCTGAGATGAGAGGATGGGACAGTGAAAAAAAGGTCTTCATCAGATCTTTTGAGTTTAATGGCTTGTGCTATTTGTCTGATTGACTCCACTTCATATGAATCCAGGAGACATTTCAAGGTCTCTCATTGAATAAGTGATCCACTTATGCTATGCGTAATGGCCTCATACCAGATTGCCAGACAACATTACAGCCATGGCCACTTGCAGCCGACACTAAAGTCAAAGGACAGGATAATATCCATAGGCAGGACAGGTACCACAATTAGAAGGAAATGCAAAAGTGTGGATCACAGCTCCTGACTCAAGAGTTGTAACCTCTATAATAAAAGAGATAAACTTTTCAGCATTTAACTCAGCAAGTCAGCAACGCAAGGCCTGCAAATGCATCAAGAAGTCACAGGGAAGAAACACCTCCTAAGAGCTACGACGTTCCCTTCATATTATACATAATCTATTATTTCTTCAGAAAATTTCTCTGTACTTGCAATTCAAGTCATATTCTTTGGGATTTCCAGTTTAAACCAAGCTCCATCATTCTACTCAAAATAAGGCGTTTGCAAAGTTGCAACATCACTCTAGGAGCATCTTCTTTATTGATTCAAAGCCAGGGAAGCAAAGAAGATAAGACAAGCACCAGCATGCTACAGGTATTTATTTCCCAAGAGCTTGTGACAAGAGAAACAATCCTCCAATGAAAAGGTTCTGAAGTTCAAACTTAAGTGAATTGGAGCCAAAGGAAAGTATCTATTAAGAGAGATTATACCTCCAGTGAATAAGTAACAAATACACCAGTGTATCCTATTTCTCCATTCAAACTATGTAACAGAACATTATAAATCTCATAAATAAATAAATATTGTAGTATGCACATATATACACACATAGAAACATAGAATATGTATTTTTAAATTAAATCAATAACCCTTACATCTTATGAATATATTCTAAAAAAGAGCAGACTTTCCAGGCCTCTGTTCCAATATTCTCATCCAATTAAAACCAAAATGTATATATTTAATCATTACACTCAAAAAAATTTTTAAACACATTTCCTTTTCTGTGTTGTAAAGGAGATCAATTCTGGAATTGCATATACAAAGTATGTCTCAACTAACAAATGTCTCAACTTCTCTGAGCCTCAATTTTACCATTTGTGGGACGTGGATAATAGCAGTTTCTTCAGAAGGGAAATTATGGAAAATTTATGAAATAATATTTATCAGAGTATTTCATTGAACAGTTTGGGTACAGTGGCAAACATTAGGACTCACAAGTCCATGTGCTATGTATTGATTTATGCACATACATTGATTAAAACATGGCCCTATACAAAACATGGGAGACAGATATTGGGATAATAAAGAAGCAGGGAGAGCCTCTGTCTTCCATGGTGTACACACTAGACATGTGGGAAAGAATATGCTGATCAAATGTAAGATCTATGAGCACAGTGCTCATTCGTGGATGGCAAAATATTTCAACAATCTTTCTTCATACTGAGCCAGAGAGAGACTCTTTTTTATTATTATTTTATTTTATTTGTGAACATATTGTACAGAGGGGTTACAATTACATGGGCAGGATAATGCATACATTTCTTATCAAGCATTGCAGCCTCCTCCTTTGTTTACCCTTCACATCCCTTCTCAGCCTCCCCCCTTTCCCCCCGCCCAGAGAGATACTTTAACAATAGTAAAGCTCTCAGTGCAGCAGGCAAGTTCAAGGCATCTTACAGAAATGTACAACAGATATTAGCTTCATTTAATTCAAGCAATTACTCCATGAGAGAGGAAATACTGTTATTGTTTCTATTTTACAGATGAGAAAAACAAACCTATGTTGATGTAAGCCAAGATAGCCAACCACTAATTCCGTATGTCTTTGATCAGTTTGTCCACTGAAAGATGTTTGTTGGATTTTGTTGTTGTTTTTTTTGGGGGGGGGTGGTCCGGTCATGGGGCCTGAACTCTGGGCCTGGGCGCTGTCCCTCAGCTCTTCAGCTCAAGTTTAGCACTCTACCACTTGAGCCACAGTGCCACTTCTGGCTTTTTTCTTTTTGCTTATGTGGTGCTCTAGAATCGAAGCCAGGGCCTCATGCATGCAAAGCAAGCATTTTACCACTGAGCCACCTTCCCAGCCCCTGTCTGTTGGTTTTTAAGTATATCTATAAATATGCCTGTATTTATCTTTAATTTAGCAAGTGAAGAGACTACTATGCTTACAATACAAAATAAAGCTAAGTTACAATTATTTGAGCCTTGTTCAACTGAAAGGAATAGCAGTCATAATTTAACAGTGATATACTGGGAACTGCCTAAAATTGAAATGAGACATATTGGCTAGGTACTAGGGGACTAGCAATGTGAGATCCACTTAAAGCACCTCACCAAAGCACAAGGATTTTTTTCAAACAGTGTCCCTGATCTCATCATTAATCAGCTTATCCCCCTTTTTCCCCTCCCCCATACACACACACTTTTTTTACCCTATTGACTGGCCATCTACTTCAATAGAACACTCTGGCTCTTTTCAGAGATTTCTCATTCAGCCTTTAAATTAGCTAACTGCCCGGCCACAAGGCAGGTAGCAATTTATGCCAAACAAATCATGAGGCAGGAGGCACTGAGGAAAGACTGCTTATTTTCCTTCTGCTCTCCTGTGAGGAGAGGAGAAGGTGACAAATGCTTGTGGGTTGGTAAACTGTACTAATTTACAAGCCTGCTGTTATCTTTCTAATGTAACACTCCCTAGAGGAGCTCTGAGGAATGATCTAGCTACAGCTTTCAGCTTCAATCAATAAACTTGGAAGATTATGAAACATAGACACCTACTTAATATAGGAAAATCCTCCTTTTAGACCACTGGAAAAACTCCTAAGGGGATTCGCACTATAAGTGATTCTGAAGTTTAAGTTAAGGGAATTAAAATATGAATTAATATATTGTTTGCCAAGTTTTACCACCAAAATAATAGTTTAAATAAAACAATGTTTCACAGCTCATTACAGCTCAAAGACCAACTAGAATGTCTTAATACCCTCCTATAATCATCACCATCATCATAGTAGCTATTGTGTACTAGTAAGCAGCAGGCTCTAGGTGCTTTGCATGCATTTTGCTCAGGATCTGCCTGCCTTTTGCTTTCAAACTCTGCTCCTTGTGTAGAGATCCACATCCCAGTGACCCACCTATTTTATCATGGAAGTCAGAAAACTAAAATGCTATCCAGATATTTCTCCACCCACAAATGTAGTGCATAACCAAACTTAATCCTTCCTCCCCTAACCCTAGCTTTAACCTACCCACCTCTCCAGATCCAAGGCTAGCCCATCATCTCTCCCCTCACCTGTTACAATAACTTCCTAATTGGCCTTCTGGCATCTTACTCTTCCCTCATTCCTTTTTTTTATCTTTCCAGAATGGCCATTGCAAATGAAAATCTGGTCATACTCGCTCATGGAAATACACATAGGTAAACCTTTCAAAGATTAGCCCCAAACTTGCATGTGGGATACAGGACACTGGTGCCTGTTCTCTAGCCTTCGTCTCTTCCTTCAGCTTCTCCTGCCAACCACACTAGTATTGAATGTCTCACATGGTCTATTCATCATTCTCTCCCCCTCCTCTCCTCCTTGATACACAATCACCAACTTCCTCTTGTCTAGTGGATGCCAGTTCATCTGCTAGCTCCCATCCCAAACATCATTTTCTTGGGTAATACATCCTGACTCCCTAAAACAGATCCACCCTTCTTACCAAAGTCAAATTCCTTTGTTTTACACCTTCATTGAGAGATACTCGGTCCTCATCGTCTCTAAGCTCTGAGAAGCAGAAATGTGGTCAGCCTTCATTTATCGATATACCCTCATTTCTGAAATTACCAAATGAGAAACCATAGGTAAAAATTCATAAATAGTAGATAAACTTAAAATGCACACCAAATTTATCCCATTCATTCTTCACAAGTGCCATAGAAGGGAAATGTCCCTTATCTCTATGTCACAAAACAATGGGGGGAGGAGTCAAAGCTCAAACTTGAGTCTTCTAGGATGGGTTCCAGTGGCTTATGCCTGTAATCCTAGCTACACAGGAGGCTGAGATCTGAGCTCCCAGTTCAAAGCCAGGCTTGGCAAGAAAGTCCATGAGACTCTTATCTCCAATTAAATACAAGAAAACCAATAGTGGTACTATGGCTCAAGTGGTAGAGCACTAGTCTTGAGCTGAGAAGCTCAGGGGTAGCATCCAGGCCCAGAGTTCAAGTCCCACAACTGAAAAGAAAACTTGAGTTTTCTGATGTTTTGGTATCCACCAAAACACTCGTTTTGCTGCCTTCTAAATTGAAAAAAAAGACTATTGTACTTTGCCACCTGTTGATATAGTAGATATTTTCTCAACCAAGGCAAAGGAGAAGAGGTGAAAAATATCATTACACCTATAGTTTTACAACTCAGAAAAATGTACTATAAATGTTGAATTGTACACCAAAGCATATGAGTTTGTGGTATATAAATTATATTCTGTTGATCAAGAAGCACTGTATTCATATACTGCTTTGTTGAATAGCAACTCCTTTATACAACTACTTGAAGATATTAAAAATATTCAAAAAATATACTTCAACAAAATATTTTTAAAAATCACCAAAATTTCCATAATGGTATTTTGGAGCTCAATCCAGATCTAAAAAGGTGGAAAGCTTGAACACTTTCTATAAAGTCTAACTTAGTAATTCTTAAAATGCCATCTTCAGACTATTTCCATCAAATACACGCAAATGCTATAAAAATACAGATGCCTGGACCCATTTCAAGACCTATTGTAAGAATGGTTGCAGATGAGTTTCTAGAAGTCCAAGTTTTTAATTTTCACCAGAAATTTTTTTATGCATTCCAAAGTTTTTAATACAGATACTTACCTGCTTCTCCAAGTTAATAGTAAGTTAGTTAATAGTTTCTTAGAATTAAGAAGAAAATTACCACAAGCTTGTAAAGCTATTCAACCAACAGCTATTGGATGTTTATTACATGCAAAACTTTAGCAAAATATAAGGCTTCCATCAAATGAGCAACTTAATATATAAAAGTTTTACCCCCAAAAGTACATATTATGATGTTTTTATAGATATGTTAAAATGGAAAAGATATGATTTCAGAACTATTTCCCTTGCATTGCTTCTGCTCAGGAACCTTCGCTTAAGTGGCTCAAGCACCCAATCTACAATTCTGAGCTGGAATGTCTTCCTAGGCACAGGCTTTCTAGTGGTACATTCCTCACAAAACATGACTGTTTATCCCATTCAGGTTACTTTAGGGAAAATTATAAACAAACACCAAGAACATAGAACTGGAGAAAGAGCCTAGAAATGCTTTCAAAGATAAGTCGATGACATTAAAAATGAGT
This sequence comes from Dipodomys ordii, assembly GCF_000151885.1. NCBI lineage: Eukaryota > Metazoa > Chordata > Mammalia > Rodentia > Heteromyidae > Dipodomys > Dipodomys ordii. Next base: position 14,942,712 of record NW_012267264.1, read on the forward strand.
CCAATGTTAGGAAAGACTTAAAGATCAAGCAGTTATTAGAGGCCTGAAATAACCATGTGAATAGGAGAAGGCAGAGGTTCAGAGTCTCATAAGTTACTTGATGGCAGGAAAGCAATAATTCTGTAAATTAAAAAGTCCCAGAAATTGAAAATTTTTAAGTACATCAAAAATTAAGAAACAATCTAAAATGCCACATTTTTTAAAGTTTCCTTCTATGTGTAGCATACCATGCCAGGAAATGTCACACTTGCAGGCCCCTGTGACTAGCAAGTCATTTAAGCTGAATATCATGATTAGTTACCGAATATCATGACTAGTTGGGCTATTCCAAGATACCGCAAGCTGAATGGCTTAAACAACAGACATCACTGATTACAGCGTTTGAGGCTGGAAAGTCCGAGATCCCATCATCAGCAGACCTAGCATCTGGTGAAAATCTTCTTCCTGTTTTACAGATGGCAGACTTCTCATTATGTCCTCACATAACAGAGCAGAGAGCAAGAACCAGCTGTCCTATCTCATTTTGAAAAGGCAGTCATCTCATTCATGAAGGCTTGCCCCTCATGACCTAATTACCTGCCACATATCTAAACTTGAAAGCACTATCATAATAGGATTTCAGCATATGTATCTGGAGGTTGGGAAGACAAGCATTCAGGAGGACCACACAGCTTGTAATTTCTCTGATACACCTTGCTCTCATTAACTACCACGCTTATGAGAGGAACCTTCCCCAGTGATGTCTGAGACAGAACCTGCACTTAACTGGCTATAGTCCCTATAACAACCCTGCAGCAGAATACATGAAACTTCCCAACTCCATATTCTTTCAAAGTAAATTTGACGCTAACAAGTCTAATGGAGTTTCGTGAGCTTGTCTGATCATCAAAACCTTGAATTTTGGTTACCTCTTTGATGGAAAGAAACATAATCATAAATGAATGAATGGGAGAAAATTCATGAAATACTTTCTTCAAATATTATTGTTGTCTTCAAGGAACTTGTGACCTAATTGTGGGGTGAAAGTGGAGACAAGCATTGCTACCCTGGAAAAAAAAAAAAAGCAAAATGTGGCATGAGAAAAACATAACAGTTTAAAACTTCAAGCAGGAAAAAAAAAAGGTTACTTGAAAATAGAAAAAGCTCTACTGCCCAATAAATAAGTGGGCGAAAGACTTAAAGAGAAACTTCTCTGAAGAAAGAAGGATGGCCAATAGACACATGAAGAAATGCTCAACATCCTTAGCCATAAAAAGAAATGCAAATCAAAACAACATTGAAATATCACCTCACTCCAGTTAGAACGGCAAAAATCAAGAACTCTAACAACAACAGATGCTGGAGGGGATGTGGACAGAAAGGAACCTTACTTCATTGTTAGTGGGAATGTAAACTTGTTCAACCACTTTGGAAAGCAGTATGGAGGTTCCTCAAAAGACTTCACATAGAACTCCCCTATGACCCAGCAATCCCACTTTTGGGCATTTACCCAAATGTTTACAAACAAAACCACACTAAAGCTACCAGCACAACTATGTTTATTGCAGCATTATTTACCATAGCTAAGATATGGAACCAACCCAGATGCCCCTCAGTAGATGAATGGATCAAGAAAATGTGGTATATATACACAATGGAATTCTATGCCTCCATCAGAAAGAATGACATTGCCCCATTTGTTAGGAAATGGAAAAACTTGGAAAAAATTATATTAAGTGAAGTAAGCCAGGCCCAAAGAAACATAGGTCCCATGGTTTCCCTTATTTGTAATATCTAGTATATGTATGAGTCAAGCGGAAAAGGTCAGATAATGTGATGTCAGGAAAATGAACCGTTAGATGTGTATTTTAATGTTTTTTTCTTTCATGCATGTGTTTCTAACGCATTTATAAGATTATCTCTTTGTTGCTTTGTATGTCCCTCCCCCACAGTATAACCCCTGCTTTCACTATATTTGATGTCAGTATAACTTGTGGAGGAGATGGGGGAAAACCAGTTGTTTAAGGATACAGGTGGACCTGTTGCAACAATGAGAAGTACAAGTTGTCATGTTGAAAACGAGCTTTACAACGTCGGTGGGGGGGGGTAAGGGGGGGAGGAGAAGGATTGGGATGGGGGGGAGGGGGGAGGCTGGGAAGGGATGTGAAGGGTAAACAAAGGAGGAGGCTGCAATGCTTGGTAAGAAATGTACGCATTATCCTGCCCATGTAATTGTAACTCCTCTGTACAGTATGTTCACAAATAAAATAAAATAAAAAAGAAAAAGCTCTGTAGAGTAAGGGGTAGCTGGAAAGATTCCAAGCCAGCGGTGCTGGGTATTGGATACATGCCCAGCAGCAGAAAAACTCTAGAAATATGCATACCTAAAAATTAGTTGTAAGAATACTCAAATGCTCACTTTAGGTAAAAGAATAGGCACCAGTTGAAGGGGAAAAAGTTGGCACTAGAGAGTTGCTAGAGAGTAGGCAGCGGTGGTGTGACCAGCGATATTCATGAAGGTTGATGTGTGAAAGTGTCCAGCAGGAACTAAACCTCAGCTGGCAGCACCTTGGTAGGCTAAGCATTATTCCAATGTGGTGAGACAGAAAGCAGGATTCTCATATACACATACATCACATTTTCTCCCGTATACAAAACAATAAGTGTGAAATGGGAACCAGTTTGTTTTCTTTCAAACGTGTGATTTAAATAGAAACCGAATAAACATGAAGACAAGCAGGAAAATGGTTACAAAGGACAAGAGTAAGAAAATTCTGATAAAGCTCAAGCAATTTTTACTTATCTATACATATAGCAAGCAATCAGGTTGAACTATGGTGAAACTTGCCCAAAATAACATGATGTAGCTTAACACCAGAGGCTCAAGACTGAAATTCTAACCTCTCAAGAGGCTGAGATCTGAACATTGCAGTTCACAGCCAGCCAAGGCAGGAAAGTCTATGAGACTCTTATTTCCCATTAGCTATCAAAAAGCCTGAAGTGAAGCTGTGCCTCAAATGGTGAGTTCCAGCCTTAAACAAAATAGCTAAAGGACAGTGGCCAGGCCTTGAGTTCTAGTCCCAAAGTTCTGCATCCCAAAGGCTTCAGTAGGTCCAAGAGTAAATTTTTGAAAGTCCTGGGTACCAAAAATACATGGCCAGGTCTCATAAGCACTGTATCTGGTCATTCAGGCTCATTATTTCAAGTTCTATCTTGTATGTAGGGCACAATTCCTGAAAGTGACCAGAACATTTTCATTACCAAATAACAAATTGCAGTTTCTCATTCTTGCATTGAACACATAAAAAGACTAATTTCAGTTTGGTTTGTGAAAACTGATAGCCACACTATATTATGAAATTTTGAAATCGCTTGAAAGAGCCAGATGACAGAAGCCGTATCTGTGACAGCTGACAGATCTTTTTTCAAGTTTGAAAGAAAAAAACAAAACAAAACATATGCTAAAGATCTCAGCTCATAAACAAGTGACATAAAAGGATTTAATAAGATGTCTTCCATGATTGCAGACAAAACCTTTCAAGATTTGAGTTTCAGGGACCTCTTTTCTGCTGTCTGCCTTTGAATGTTATGCTTCGTTAGAAACAAAGCCAAAGGTATAAAAGCTTCTATTCAAATTCTGGCTGTGATTGCAAACTAGGGAACCCTTACCTGCTTCATTAATCTTTGATCTTATATCTAAAAGCTGAAGAAGCCAAACGAAAAAAATATCTAAATTAAACTTGTATGATCCTAGCTGAGTGTTGGTGACATGCCCCTAACTACTCAAGAGACTGAGATCTGAAGGTCATGGTTCAAAGCCAACCCAGACAGGAAAGTCTGTGAGTCTCTTATCTCCAATTAGCCACCAAAAAGCCAGAAGTGAAGCTGTGGTTCAAGTAGTAGAGCATTAACCTTGAGGGAAATAAAAGCTGAGGACCAGTGCCCAGGCACTGAGTTCAAGACCCAGCACAAGCATAAGAAACGAAGACAAAAGAAAGGTAGAAATAAATGATAGCTTTAAAAAAAATTCTAAGCAGGGTATGGTGGCTCATGCCTATAATCCTTAGCTACTCAGGAGGCTGAGATCTGAGGATGGCAGTTCAAATCCAGCCGGGGTCAGAAAGTCCGTGAGACTCTGACCTTCAATTAACCACCAAAAACCGGAAGTGGCACTGTGGGTTCAGATTGGTAGAGAACCAGGCTTGAACACAAAAAGCTCAGAGAAGCACTCAGGCCCTGAGTTTAAGGCCCATACCTGACAAAAAATAATGATAATAATAATTACAATCTGTATTATATCTGCAGAGAAAACCCTGATCATATCAAAACCCTAGAAAGTATTTTGTCTTTCACAACATAAATAGGTTTGTGCTTGGAAACAATAATAGCAAATACGGGAGCTGAGTGTAATCTCAGAATTTGGAAGGCAGAAAAAAAATAGGTCATTGGTTTTGGGCAGCTTGATATATGTAGAAAGGTCAAGGCCAGTCTGAGCTGTCTATAGAGATCCTTCCTATCTCAAAAGAAAAAAAAAAAAAAGTCCAGGAATGTAGCTCACTGATAGAGCACTTGCTAACAATGCAAAAGGCCTGGGTTCAATCTCCAGGACCACACAAAATGTATATCTGTATGTATAGATGTACATTCTGGTATGAATATATAATTATATATATTTACATGCATGCAGATAAATATATGTACATCGAGTACTGTTAAATATGTTCAAAACCCATGCCTTATTTTTCATATTCATAGCAGCCAAAGAAGGTAAATGCTGAGCACCAACCAACCTGCCTCACTCAAATTCACACAGCAGCAGCCTGTGCTGTTAATTATCATGAGATCCTGCCTCTTCTCAGCTGACCAAAGTTGAAAATTTCCTAGTAATTATTTCCATAAATCAATGTGTTATCAGTTTTCCCAAGAAACCATACATAAAGAAGTTCAAGAGCTAGAAGTATGACTCAGTGATATTACACTAACCTAGCAAGCCCCTGAGTTCAAATCCAGTACTGACAAAAAAATAAAACTAAAAATAACTTCAGACACCTACTGGTGATAGTATTTTTACCAGCAAGGACTAGTACACAAAATGAAATTCTTTTGTCTTTTTTTTCTTTTGTAAAGGTGATGTACAGAGGGGTTACAATTACAAAATCAGGTAATGAGTGCATTTCTTTTTGAACAGTATCACTACTCACTCATTTTCTCACAGTCATTCCCCTCCGCAACCCCCCTAACCCAACGCCCCTCACAAGTTGTATAGTTCATTTCCAAAATAGTGTCTAGTGAGTATCACTGCTGAATTGGTTCACCCTTTGTCTCACCATTTCTGTTCCTTTCCTTCTCCTTCCCAAAGCAGATAAACTTATATGCAAGACACATGATACAGAAATCAAAAACAGGGACAAAAGGCGGGGAAAACACAAAAGGAAGCAGTGGGGGAAAGAAACCACAAACAGTACAATAAAAAACCTCTTGATTCCATTTCTTGGAATTCATTTTGATAAGCATCACACAAAATGAAATTCTTGCCAGTAAAAGAAAATTTAAAACTTAGAGTGCAAAGGAAAACAATACTCATCCTAGAGAACAATATATTTTTAATGTCCATTTTTTCTCTTCTGATTTCCAGAATCTTGACCTGATGCCAGGAAATTTCTGTCAATAAGTATTTTTAACTCACCAATATATAAAAATGTCCAAAAATATTTGTTGAGAATATTGGCACCCATAATATATTATATGTATATATAATATTCACATTATAATTCATTGAACTCATACAAAACAAACTCTAATTGGGAGACTTTTCTCTCTGAGCTTCCTCTTCATCATGAGCAAAGTAATGGTCACTTTTAGCTAATGTGGCTCTGTAGGGATCTGCTGGCCCCTGTCTTCTCCTGTGATATCTGGTGAGGTGGAAACCACAGGAAGTTCAGCTGCATGGTTCACCACTCAGAAGGGACAATTGATTGTGCCGTGAAGTAAAAGCCTCATAGCCTTCGGCCCAGATGCTATTCTCCACAGGCATTAGCGTGGATCACAGAATGTAGGAGCACCACTGTGTCATAGACACTGATTTTGTCCTGCTGATGTTAGCAGCACCTCAATAGTAAACCAAAGCTACAAGCACTTAATCAAAATCTAAGTTTCCTTCTCGTCACACCTTCAAATCACAATAGTCTTTGTAGGCTGATATAGCTCAGCGGGGATCTCTGCTGTTTGTATCAGGGCTTTTGTTAGTGCCTTGGCCTTTGCCTAGGCACTTGATAGAAAGTACTATCTTGGAGACCCGGCTGTTTGCTGTGAAACCCTGAGTGCCTGTAAGGCCCTCATACCTGGGGTCGCCTGTACATTCTGTCTGAACTCTCAACAAAATAATTCTTATGCTCAAGAACTTGTTGCTACTTATTATGAGAATGGAAGACGCCTTGGGTACTTTTACCAACAAGGACTGGTAGACAAAATGAAATTCATGCCACTAAAGGACAACTTTGAGACTTAGAAAGCAAAAGGAAAACACTACTTAGAAGCCTGTCCCTTAAGAATGAGGGGGGAGGAGGGGAAAGGATGGGGTGGAAAGGGGAAACAAAGGAGGAGGCTACAATGCTCGATAAGAAATGTACTCATTATCTTGCCCATGTAATTGTAACCCCTCTGTATAGTATTTTCACAATAAAAAATAAAAAAAAGAATAGTCTTTTCCTGCTTAGTACAGGATCCAATAAAAGAATCATCCTCTTATTTTTTTTTCTCACTGAAATTAAAACATTCAGCCCTGAATTAACCAATTTTCCCCCTCTGTTTTGGCTCTTCTGGTTGACACTTAATTAGTGGTAGGAACCAATTGGCAGGTGTACTTATGAGAGTGAAATGATCAGCAGCCACTAGGGATACCCTTTCAAAATGAAGCTGATGTCCATGTAAATAAGGTACTTGTCATAATTATAACTTGTGCATGTTTTGTGCTTCGTGGTTTTAAAAGCATTTTCAGATATATGTATGAACTCAGTATTTCACAAAGTAAGAGGAGCAGGCATGATTGACTCCTACAAAGGAGTAAACATCAGTTGTAAAATTACTACCATAAGGAAACTGGTTAAATATTTTGTTATTTACCTGCCTCCTTTGCCTTTGTGATTATTTTGTGAAGCAGCAGTCATTCAACAGGAGAACTGGGGCATGAGAAGAGGTAACCAATTTTTTTCCCTTGTGCTGTTGTCAGACCTGAGTTCCAGGGAGAGTTTTCACCTATTTTAGCATGTTCTCTGATATCCAGAAGAGTTTACAATTGCTGAGCTCCACTACAGAGTAGAAAATAGTGGCAGTAGGAAAGCAGGACACAGCTAGCTTCTGGATTTCTTTTACTATCTTCCTGTCTCCATCAAAAATATGGTAGTACTACCTCTTATATTCTATATATGGGTGTTTTTGTGTGTTATTTGAAGAATTTGAGCACTGACATTCATCTAATACAACACTTCTGCAACTATCTTCCACCTACTGCCTTTCTCAGCTCTTAGAAATCTAGTTGTCACCCTCTACATTCTCTCTGCAGGACGCCCTACTGGAAAGACCTAAACCAGTCCACAGGAACTCCCTCTCCAGTGGCTCACCTGAACAACCACAAAACCCTGTCTCAACAAATTCCAAAAACACAGAGTAATGCCAGGACATCCACTTGAATGCTGCTGCCACAGACTCACAGACCTGTGTCCCCATGCCCATGCATAGGTAACCCCAGTATTCTAGCTGTTCTCCCAACTGCCAGTAGTATATAGCAGACTCTGCATGTGATGTTGTGGGAAACCACCTCATAAAGCTGGGTGCATCGGAGGTAACAAGTACTCTATTTCCTTAAGGAATAAGGTAACAGACCCACAAAACCGCACCTCTCTTCAGTTCTACCTCTTTACAAATCTTGATTTCTCTTTCTTCCTCAGAGTATTTTCAGAGTACTAAAAGGAATACTAGAAAAGTATGAAATCGGCCCCCTTAGTCATCTCTCTCAATTTATAGAAAACCAGCTTTAAGATTTCTTATCCATTGAATCATAGTGTGAATCGGTTAATTTTATGTCATCATGATTAGTCTATGGTGTCCCTTTGTTAAACACTAGTGTCAGTATTGCTATGGAAATATATATATATCATTTATATAAATATATTCAGTAAGTTTTAAGAAAAATGGAATACCCTCCATAATCTTTATTATATCATAACCATATCATATCATAAACATATAATAATGTAAATGATATCATGATTATCATTTGAAAGTATTAACAAAAAAAAGAATGATACTTCCCAAGAAATTTCCTATCCTGCCTCCAGAAAGCCTTCAGAAGCAAGACTGCTACATCAAGTCTTCCAGGAATTCCCAGCCTGCTGATCTATTTGACAAATCCTAGACTTGCCAATCCCCACAATAATCTGAGCCAATTCCTCAAAATAGATCCCTATTCATCTATCTCTTCTTGGTTTTGTTTTTTTTTTTAGAAATGTATAGAGAGAGAAATATGGGATATTTTTGTTTCTATTTTGACATCCATTTTTAAACCTCACAAACTCTGTCATTCTCACTTTACATATGAGGAAATGAAGATATAAATTTAACCAAGCAGTTGGCATTTAGTACAGCTAGAATGCAGAGCTGACTTCAGTAACCATGTTGTCCTCATCACAACTTATTATTCAGTGCCCACATAAGCTAGACCACTGAATCGGTAGTATCTCGTGTGTGCACTTATCCATAATATTGTAGATGCTAGACAAAGAGAAGTTATTCAGTGATTTAATTCATAATAATCCTGTCAACTTGGTAGAGCCCATTGGTTAAATGTCACAAAGATTAAGTATTTGGATAGTTGCATTTTGTTTGTATTATCAAAGTATTTGGAGGGGCAGGGGAAATATACTAGTAGTAATAGTGAAAAATATTTTTTAAAAAACAATCCTTTTCTGAAATCACTCCACATACATATCATTAAATATCTATGAAAGTGTTATCAGCCTCATTTTACAAATTAGAAATGGATTCCACAAAATTAAATTAAGGTTGTAGAAAAAAATATTTAAATCCTAACTCCCATAGCAATAAAGTAGGGAAAAAAGTAACACCTACTTCACAGGTTTGTAAGACAGAAAATGTGAGTGTGTGTGTGTGTGTGTGTGTGTGTGTGTGTGTGTGTGTGTGTGTGTGTGCAATGTTTATCACATTATAATATATGTATTCAACAAAAGCTATTCAGTCTTTCTCCTGTTTGCAGAAATAAATGCATGCTTGAAGAAATTATGCTTATCTTCTACCTAAACAATTATTCCCTTATTCAAATTCAAGAAAGGAATTTAGAAAACAAAGTGCTAAAATGAGTATCTCCTTGCAATCCTGCTCATGGCTTGATTCTCAGGACTTCTAACATTCTAAGACAATAGTGTGTGTGTGTCTGTGTGTGTGTGTGTGTCTGTGTGTCTGTGTGTCTGTGTGTGTGTCTGTGTGTGATAGCTGTTGGTATCCTAATAGAAAAACATCTCCAAAAATCACTTAACTGCTCCCTAAGCTCTCACTTCTTTCAGTTTTGTGCTCTTGGTCTTTGAACAAACTAACCTATGTTGGATGCTCCAGTCTTTGGACCTTATTCAGCAGTACACCATGTCTCTATGTTGTTATTCTTTTCATCCACTTTCCTTTTGTGCCCATCCTGGAATTCAGACTCTGGGCTCTGTCTCTGAGCTCTTTCACTCAAGGCTAGCACTCCACTCCTTGAGCCACAGCTCTACTTCTGGCTTTTGGGTGGTTAATTGGAGATAAGTGTCTCATGAACTTTCCTGCCTGGGCTGGCTTCAAACCAGGACCTTGGAGCCTCCTGAATAGCTTAGAATTCCAGGCATAAACCACCACAGCCAGAATCATCTCAAATTCTTTAAATTTCTTCTAGATTTTTGGAGAGGAAAGGAAGAAGAAAGAGAGAGAGACAGAGAGAGAATCATTTTTCATTCACAATAAACAAGTACTCATATGACTAGATTTTCGTTCTTAAGCTAAAAAGTAGATGTTTAAGTCCACGGGAACATTGCCTTGACCATATAATCCTTTGATTGCATATATATGAACATTTTATTATGTTGCTGACCTCAGTGAGTTGAAAATAGGCAATTAATTTTCTTCTAATCCCAAAAGTGGACACTTACTTTGGGTCAAGGCAGGAAAATATATTATAGCCATATAACAATGAAGTTTATACTACTCTCCAGGTTTCTGCTCAAGGTAAATTAACCTGAGCTGTTCCTTTATTCTATCAGGACAAAATGTTCTTTCTTTGAATGGTACAAATACTCCTGGAAACTACAATGTTCTAGGAACAGCAGTGGAAAAGTCAAAGTACCAGGCTCTGGTATAATCAATTACTACTGCCATTTTTATAACAGCAAAAGACTGAGTTTGGGGGCCCACCTTTCATCCAACAATGTTAAAATAGCCATAGTCATGGCATTAAAAATCTTAAGCAATATGAAACACATTGCCTTCCATGACTGGTGCAGAGCCTCAGAAAGAAATATCTCTCCAAGTGAGCTAACCATCATCTCAAGTTACCTGGAGACTGAAAATTCTGTATATAACCCTGGCAATGACTGAAACATTCCAAGTTCAAAGGGCCACAACCAATGCATCACAAATCTGCCCTGCCTCACAAATTCCACTGAAAAGATGGTGGATTACCTATTACATGGTGGCCCAGGATAAGATCCTCTGGGACCAAGGATGAAATAGGAAGGTTTGTCCTTTGACAATAAGCCTCCCCTGTTCATTGATTCTGATTGATTACACTTTAAACTAGTAAAAAGAAAATGCCGTTCCTTCTTTTCCTCTCTGTCTCTTTCACTTAGAACATTCTGGCTACAAAGGAAATAATCGATAGATAGACTCTCCAGCCAAACGTAAGGGGATAAACTAGTAAATGCTAAGCTTTGGAGCATTAAGAAGGCTCATTGTGCAGTTTCAGAACAATTTCCATGTCATTAACTCTAACGGCTCCCTCCACCAATGGGACTGACAGGAACAGAATCAGCATTATTTTGCTTCCCACTTTCAGGCATGACAACAACAACAATAAAGCCATAATGATGTTGCCACCTTCCATATGTATATAACATATTTAAATATGTGGAATTTATTTACACACCATTTGTTCATGTAAGCTCATTGAAGGCAGGAACCATGTCCGTTTTATTCACTATCATTTTATCTAAAAAGCCTGTCAAAAGGCCAGGTTAATAAATGTTTGTTGAGTAGATGAGCTAAATATCTCACATAACCCTCAGAAAATAAATGTCCTCTGAGGTCAATCGTTTGTTTTGTTTTGTAAAAATTCAGAGTGAGATACAGGGACACAAGTTGAGGACCTAAGGTCACACAGCTATTAAGTAGCTGAATTAGGAACCAACCTACAATATTCTGACTTTAAATTTAGTACCTATTTACCCTACAGTGCTACTGAAATTGATAAGCATTACATCATGCATCAAGTAAACAAGACTAGAATGTCAAAACACAGGAATGTCAAAAACATATGCTTCTGCAAAGAGTAGCAAAGGAAGGAAAAGGTCAGAGCACAATAAAAGTGCAGTGAGAAGTTAAGTTCAAGAGATTGGTCATTATTAATCAAATTATAGATCAGCCCCAATAGCCACATGTTTCCTTGCATTTACACTCAAGAGACCCCTTTGTAAAACATTCAAAGAAAAGGATCGATATCTCTCTGGAGGTAAGTGGCATAAATTATGTCTCAACATATGCACCACAAGAGTTTTACTGTGTGTTGTATACAGTAATTGCATTTTATAGATGGCTGTGGAAAACTTCAGTCCTCATTGATTTTGATCATAAACTAAAAGGCGACAAAAAAGAAAAGAACAGCACTTTAGATGAAGAAGTCAGTCAGCTGAAGCTGCAAAAGAAAATGAAACTTTGGCATGCTGAATATGATCAATTCATGTTTCGTGGAAAATGAATGTAGATATGCCTTGCCTTCATTACAAGCTGGTAGAAGTACTAGAGAAGTACTTTGATAATCCCTGTTCATCTAATAGTCAAGGATGGTACCCAGCAGCAAGACATAAGGTAGCAGGAAGGCCAGTCAGAACCGTAGCTCTTTCTAACTTCTCACGTTGGACTTACATCAGAAGTGCTCACAAAGCATGTTAACTGAATATGTGTGATTTTTATTGATACTTTTAACATGTCTTTCAGATTTACAGTCAGCAGCAAATACATCATGATATAATCTACAATCACCAATCTGTCACCAATACTGGTAAGTTCCAAAAGCATATTTTTCAAGCATTAGTCTCTTGATTTTCTTTATTCCTTCATGCCCTTCACAGTGAGCAATTCTGGAGGGATGATAATGCAGCATAACAACTCTTTACCCTTTTTCAAGGCCAATTTTGCAATATGGGCAAAATGATTGGAAATGGAGTTCTGAAAACACTGAAACCATCTGTCAGGGACTCAGTTAAGAAGATCCATACTGTTTCACAGCCAAGGATGGGGATAAATTACAGCTGGCTGGAAATGTCCAAAGCAAGTTGGATTCCCATTCAAGCTTATTAGGATAAATTACAAAATGTTTTATTATTCATTACCCTAGTAAAATCACTCTTTTGGATGATGATTAACTGTAACCTACTGATGAAGAAGGTGGCAAATAGTGCATACTAGTTTTACAAAAAAAAACAACACTTTTTCTAATAGTAAATACTAATCAAAACAGGTATCACTAAAACACAAGTTGTCTGTCAGAATGTCTATAGACAAATTTACATTCATAGACACAATCCTGTGAAATGTTCCTATGCATCTTATAAAAATAACCCTGTTAATATTTAATCACAAACTCCAGAAGTACTTGGCTAATATTTATTCATGAAATGTATTTGGTAAAATATTAAAGGACTGAGGGTGGGACTCTTGTGATTAAATTACCTAGCTTGGGATACCAAGCTTTGGAATAAGTTAAACACTTTTCCACCTTCCTTTCTTAAATATTTATCACTATTTTAATTATCGCTATTTTTAAACTATTGACATGTTACACTAAAAAAAGAAACCAATGATTCTCACATTTTATAACACGGGTTTTTATACTACTAAACAGTGATCGGGAAAACCCAGAAGTGTTGGGATTGATCTGCTTCCCAAAAAGCAAAGACAACCCCCCCCCAGTTGTAACTACAGAACCACACAAAATGAATCATCACCATCACAAGCTCATAGAGTTCTTTCTATGAAGTACCAAGGAGACAGTTTGATTATAAAGTTGTGACTGAGGAAATAAATGTGTTGGAGAAACAGACTATGTGTTGATAAAGATAAGCAGTTACTCCTCTCTCCTCCCTCCCACCCTCCCACTAAAACATTGGAATATGTATGAATTGGAAAATTGGTACAGTAATTTAATACATCTTTTTAAATTTCTCCTTTATTTTTTTCTTTAAATCATTCAGCTGGGTGTGGTGTCTAGTGTCTGTAATTGTAACTACGCAGGAGACAGATCAGGAAGATCACAGTTCAAGGCAAGTTCAGGCAAAAAAGTTTGTGAGACCTCCCCTCCACCCTCATCTTGACAGAAAAAGCTAAGCCAATGGTGGTAAGCTACTGTCAGCACAGCTGCAGTGGGAAACATAAATAGGAGGATAGCAATCCAGGCTGGCTTAGGCAAGATCCTATCTCAAAAATAGAGCAAAGAGGGTTACAGGCACGGTAAGAGTGGTAGAGTACCTGCCTAGCAAATGTGAAGCCCTGATATCAAATCCTGGTACCTCTGCCAAGAATTTAAAAAATAATTATTCATTTTTAATCTAAAATGCCACCAGACTGATTTGGTTAAAACCCTTCAAATAACATTCAGAAAAGTCCTCTTTACTAGCAGAAAGGATTTGGGGAGAAAATTGTGGAATGGGAATGTGCAGAGAGGCTTGACAGGCTTCAAAGAGCAAAATGAAGTTGGCAGTATACTCAGAGGGCAGATGCACACTCTCAGAACCAAGGATTTTCACTGAGTTCTTGCATGATTGAGGGACCAGCAGATAGTCTCAAGAGAATAAGATGGATTTTGCCTTAACAAAATAACTCGCTCAATTACGAAGAACCACAGTATCAGACACAAACATGACCCAGCAGAGCTACTAACAGTCACAGAAATGCTCCAGACTCAACAATTTACTTAGACGCTGAACCCAGAGGAGACCTGAATTTATAGATAGAGAGGAAGTCCGGCTGAGAGAACTGAAGGTCGATAGAGACAGATGCTTTCACCAAGACATTTCACCATGCCACAATTTCACTCATAATATCATCAAGCTACAAACTTAACCAACTGGGTCAACTGGAATTGAGCAGCTGATATTGGACTGTTATTTTCACTGGGGCAGATATTTATCATACATGCTCAAGTACTCTTAATCCCTTCTCTTCTTTCCTTCTGGTGGTTACTTCCCCTAGAATTTTCTGGAAAATTCATACTCTAGAATGAAGATATGGGAAGGCCACCTACTTCCTAAAGGATTCTATGTGGAGCACGATGATGAAGAGAACAGGCAGAGAACTAAATGCACCCTAGTATGAGAAGAAAATACAGCTTAAGTTTTGCTCTTACAACTAAAACAATTATACTGCTAATTGCTTAAAACCTTCTCAGGCAGGAATCCAGAATCCATACCCTCCCCTCCTATAGCTCCATATGTTATGATTCCAAATGGAAAAAAAAAAAAACAAGTAAAACATCTCTTAGAAATTTGGTTCCAAACACTATCTAATCAGAACAAATATTGAGCTGTAAAGAAGACACACTAAGATTCAAAATAGTTATTGAGGTTCAATTGGCTCCTAGAAGATAAAGATGAGCAACTGCCTAACCCAGCATCTTAGAATTAACAGCACAGCTGATGCCAGAAACTATAAAATGTATCTCATTAAACCCTCACAACTTTTTTAAATGAATCTTACACATATTTTAAAGGTGAAGAGAATCTATCTAAACTTGTTCCAGAATCCTTAGCTACAAGGTGATTCTTTTACACCATAGATGCATATGCAAAAAGAAACATGGAAGAGGTAAGGCTTCCAGTAGACCTGAGAAGACAGAGGGAAGGATGGAAGGAAGGAAGGAAGAGAGGGAGGGAGGGAGAGAGAAAGGGAGAAAGAGAAAGAAAAAGAAAGAAAGACAAAGAGAGAAAAAGAAAGAAAGAAAGAAAGAAAGAAAAGGAAAGAAAAGAAAACAAACAGGCACAAATTAGAATAAAGGGCATAAAATATAAAATACAATTATATAATATAAGATAAAATTCTAATAAAACGTACAAATAGAGTTCATTATATAGCTTTGGATAGCACCATTAATGACTACTGTTAGAAAAAAATCAATAAAAACTAAAAGACTTAACTTTTGTTTCAGTCATTTTGCTGTCTATGAAAAGAATAACATCATGCTTTTGGAAAAAAATAATTCTTTAGTCTAATCTCTAGGATTAACCAGTCATTAAACTGCTAAATATTTTAAGGTTTAAAAAGGAAAATATCATTGTTTTTTGCTTTTAAAGATTGGGACAAGCTGAGCACTGGTGTCACGGGCCTGTAATTCTACATATTCAAGAGGCTGAGATCTGAAGATTGCTGTTTGAAGCCAGCCTGGTCAAAAAAGTCCATGAGACACTTCTCTCCAATAAACTACTCAGAAAAAGCTAGAAGTGGTGCTGCAGCTCAAGTAATACAGAGATATTCTTGAGCCAAAGAAGCTCAGGGAGAGCACCCTGACCCTGAGTTCAAGCCCTTAGACTCGCAAAAAAAAAAAATTCATAATATATGATTTATAAACTGATAGGTTTATAAACTGACATTGTGGACTACCACGTATCTACAGCGCATGCGATATATTTAAAAGGCCACATAGCATAAGATGATGGAACAAGAAAAACAACTACTCTAGACTGATATTCTCCATGTAATAACTGCATGAATCTATGCATTACACATTATTACCACTAAACAAGTAACATTATTACCACTAAACAAATAATGAAGAGGAACTATGGAAGATAGAATCATGAATAAAGGGATTGTCCTACACTGGTTTAAAATTCCATAGCAAAGCCTGAAGTAATCTATTGGCATCAAGCCTGACTGATGTCCCCTCTAGTCTTTGTAATTGTACTTTATAGTTTCTTTTCAAAATGTTATTTCATGTGACTCTCAAAGTTCTGCAGATAAAAATATTAAGCCTGGTAAATTTAAATAATCAGGTAACTTAGGTGTCATAAAAGAGGATCTGGACACATCTTCTGATATTAAGCTCTGGCCCTTTTTACTGCCCCACATTCTCAATGTCCAACAGTCTCATTGCAAATCGGAAAATTTCCCTTGTCAGATGAATGATGCAATTTTATTTCTTAAGGCTTTCTGTTCTGTGTAGAGTTGCTTACCTTCAGAGCAAGTTGGTGAGTGAAGTTAAAAGATTTATATTTCAAGAGGCCTAAAAAAGTCTTCCACAGTGATTAAAGAGATATACCATCAGTTCCTAAGTCATATTAAGAAATTCCTGACTATATCAACAGTAGTTAATGAACAATTATTATTCTAGGTAGTAGCATTTGCAATGGTAAACAAAATAAACAAAAACCCTTGTTTTCATATGCGTGTCAGATCATAGAAAAATAGATATTATAGAAATAATCACTTATGTAAGTTCTAAATCTTAAGTGCTATGAGCAAGAAACAATAAGAGCTAGTGATTTAAATAAATGAAAACTTCAGAAAAGCTTAACTACCAAAATTACAAAGAAACGAAGGAAGGGTATGAATTAACCAGATAATAATGAAGCATATCCAGAGAGAACTGCATACCAAAAATCCTGAGATCATAAAGAACCTGTTATATGTGAGGAACTGAAGGCAAGAAAGCCACTAGTATATGTCTGAGACAAGCAGAAACAGTCAGATAAGTTGATGTTAAGCGAAATGAACCCCAAGATAAGGACTCAAATGTTTTTTCTTTCTTGCAATTGTTTCTGATGTATTTTTTCTTCTTTTTTTATTGTGAAAATACTGTACAGAGTAGTTACAATTACATGGGCAAGATAATGAGTACATTTCTTATCAAGCATTGTAGCCTCCTCCTTTGTTTCCCCTTCCCATCCCTTCCCATCGT